>NC_047036.1:125247822-125570739 GCF_011762595.2 Tursiops truncatus | reverse complement strand
CTCCGCTTAGAAACAAAGTGCAAATTAATGGAGAGTTAATCAGCTGAGGAAGGGATATTAATAGACTTGCTCCACCCCCAACCTTCCTGAGCTCTCTTAGGCTGAAGGAAAAGGAACCTGCAAGAAACCTGAGGGAGAACGCTTCATTCTGGGTGCCTAGAGGAGCTTGAAGGAAGGACACAGGACAGAATTTAGGCTATCGGGGCCAGAAGAACACTCAGAGATCATCTGCCGTTCCAGGGCTTAACTGGGGTGCAGGAAACCCCGGAAATCAGCTTCCCTTCCTTTTTTCTGGGGGTGGGTCCACAGATGTCATCAGGGTCTAACGGGACCCAGGGACTCTCTCCCTACAACAGAGTAAGAATCACTGATCTGATCCATGCTCGTTCCTCATTTCTCACCTGGGGAAACTTAGGCCCAACAGTGAGGAGCTACTAGCCCAAGGCCATGTAGCACACGGTGATAGAACCAAACACCTGCTTCCTCCAAAAATACTTACTAAGTTTAGCCTATTGTGACCCTGGCCCTAGGACTCTGGGCACACAGAAACGGAAGGCACTGTCCCTGCCCCCAAGCAGTTGTCAACTCTTGTAAGGGTAGCTGTTCTCCACTCTGTCTGTTTCCATAGTGATGGTACCACCTGACTTGTGAGAACACGGCTCTGACACAAGGCAGCATGGCTCTATGACTGCCACTGGTCAGATAAGGACGCTGTCCCAGCTAGTGGCAGAGGGGTATTAGAACCTCTTGTCCCTGCATCCCAGCTCAAGGACTCTGGAATGGGTCGTGTCTGGTCCTTGGCAGGAAGGAAACTATTACAATCAGTTTCTTCATTCAACACATATGATTGAGTCTTTTCAATGCACAAGGGCCCCACAGAAGAACAAAACTCTGTTTGTCCTCAAAGAGCTCGAAGCCTGAAGGTCACAGGCATGCACGTACACAGGATGGGAGCCCAGAGAGGAAGTCACTGACCACCTGCCTTAGGAGGGGCTAACATGACAGCTGGGTGTCAAAGGATTTATTCATATGATAAATATTTTTTAAGCCCCAAGAAAGTGCCGGGCTCCATGCAGAGCCCTGGGGATATAACAGTGCACAACGCTGTATCAGCCCCCAAGCTCAGGGGGTTTATGATGGGGGAGGGGGGCAGGGAGGAATCAGGCACTAATCACATAATCACCGCAGAGGCGCACAGAGGCGCACCCGGTGTGTATGGGTGCAGCAGAGGTGGAGTGCGGGCCATGAAGGGGAGAGGGGCTGGGTGGGCAGAGTTCTGCCTCATTAACCATCTGTGAAGATTCTCCTGCCTTCCTTGCTGTGCTAAGAGCCCAAGGGCCATACCAAGGCTGACTTGTGTCTGAGACCATTTCATGCACATAGTAGGACCTTGGCAGGAGCTTACTAGTGGGTCTGGCCAGTCTCTGAGTAGGTGAGGCCTGTACCGTCTAGGTGGGGATGGTCTCCCCGCAGCATGTAAACCCCTCTCACTCATCAGCTCTCCATAACCTGAAAGCATTTCCTGGAAGTTGGCCCCCTCTGAGGGAGGAGGTAGCACAGCGTAGTTAACCCCATTGTTGTGAGAAAGAATGGACATCCTGGGAAAGAGCCAGAATTAGAGCCCAGCCCTGCTGATCGTCATAGGGTTGGCAAAGAGGTTATACAACAGCGAGGGGTTTGGGGTCCTGTGTTAGAGTCTACACTCTGACCCTTCCTAACTGTATGGTCTTGGGCAAGTTACTTAACCTCTCTGAGCGTCACTTTCCTCACCTGTAAAATGGGTTACTAATAGTTTTTCTACGGACAGGTTAGAATAATCTTGGGAAAAATCCAACTCCTTAACATGGCCCGGAAGAGCCTGCATGATCTGGCCCCTCCTAGCCCACCTCCACCCCCCAACTACTTCCTGGCACCTTCCCCTTAGCTACCGCTCCAGCCCTTCGGGTCCCAACACAGCGAGCTTTCCTGCTTCCTAGCTCTGTGATCATCACTCGTCATGTGGCTCCTCCTCCTCCTTCAGCCGAAGCATCTGTCCTCGGAAGGGCCTTTCCTGACCACCCAGCCTTTAGATGCTCTTCTCATCCCAGGTTTATTCCTACTGTGCCCATGTCACAAGTGACCTCTGTTGGTTTATGTATTACCTGATCTAGGGTCAGTCTTCCCTCTAGACCATAGAGTCCACTGTTGAACACAGTGTCTGACACATACAGGGAGCTCCATAAACATTTCTAGAAGGAATGCTACAATCTGTCAGGAGTACTATTTGAGATGGTGCTCTTGGCACACTGACTTGGCACATGGTCTGTTATTATTATTGTTGTCGCTATTGCAATTATTATATTGCCAGACATCATCATCGTCATCATCCTGCCAGACAGACACAGGGAGCTATGGCTTCTTCCCCCAATCTTTATAGGGGAGCATATTTCAAGGAAAGAATAATGAGTCCAAATGTACCCATCACCCAGCTTCAACGTGGCCAATCATATTTCACTTATTACCCTCCATGCCGTGCACCCACACCCACAAACGCAAATGCATGTAGGGATTGCTTTATTCTGATGCAAATCCCAGACATCACATTACCCCGTGTTCGAGGCCTTCTTAAAGGAAATGTGCCTCCAAAGCTGAGAACAGAGGCAGATGCATAGATATGCACTGCGGTTCTTGGCACTGCCTCTTTTTAAGGAACCTCTAGGCTCCAATTGAAAAATGGAGATAACTATACTCCTGTGTGTGAGTTGTTAAGAAAATTAAGCGAGTTAATATACACAAACAGGGACAGTCTCATTCCCATTATGGCGTCAGCATGGTTATAAAGCTCTGGCTCAGGAGACAGGCAAACTGGGTTTAAATCTAGTTCAGCGACCGACAAGGTAAATCACCCTAGGCCCGTGACTAAACTTCTTCAAGCCTCAGTTTCCTCATCTGTAAAATGGGGCAATCATCTCACCTGCTGCACAGGGTGGGAATGAGAGTTCACTGTGACCATACAGGGAAGGGAGGCCTTGGAACCCGCTCTGGCTCACAGAGGGCCTCGGTTCTGACCGGGGGCATAGAGAGAGCAGCTCTTCCGCGCCCTCACTTCCCAGGGGCGATAACACAGCCTGGCAAGGGGGCAAGAGCTGCCCAAGATCCAGTGTAGACCCGGGACAAGAGACAGGGTCCCAAGAGCTTTGGTGATGAGACTTCTTTGCATGAGCAAGTGTAGAAGAAGATGGCTCGGGGCAGAGCCGGGCTTTTAGGGGGAGAGAGAGGCAGCGAGGTTCCAGAGGGCATACCTGGAAGAGCTCCGGATCATCGGGGCTGTACTGGCTGGGTTCGGTCTCGGAGTTCTCCGGGCGCCACTGCAGCTCCTCAAAGCAGGTGGCCGAGTCGAAGTCGCTGGCGTCCAGCTGGGAGAGGTCTAGCTCCGGAAAGTCAGCGCAGAGTTGCTCCTCCCCAGATCCCCCGCCCTGAGGAGACAGGAAGGAAGGAGGCGGGTCAGAGCTGAGTTTGGTTAGACCCCAGCAGGGACCCTCTTACTCAGGATGCTGCCAGTCTGAACCTGTGGCTGCCTTTGTCCGAGGCCTGATTTTGCCAAGCGACCAAGAAATGTAAAGCAGCATCCTCTTGCAACTGTCGAACCTACCATGAGCTAAGTCAGGCCCTGGCAGTACAAATCCCCCTTCCTGCTGCTCCGTCCCCACCTCCTCTGCACTCCTATACACCCCTCAAAGCCCTGCCCGCATAGCACCTCTATTCTCTTACCAGAAATATTTTGTTGAAAACTTTATTACAACCTATAAATAGAGATCTATTCCTTTATACAACTGCTTCCACCTGAAAGGGGATTTGCGGAAGGCAACAACCCCTCTATATGAATAATGAAACAACAAAAAGCAATAATAACAAGAGATGACATCATTGAATGATTGCTGTGTTTTGGAAGAACACTCACCCATGTTCCCAGGAATATTTGTAATGTCTAAAGTGTGGAAGACCGCCCATCAGTAGACAATAGGTAAGTAAAGCTATTATCACCTATATCATAAAACAGTGCTGTTGAAAAGAATGAGGCCGTTATGCATGTTCTCCATGGCATGTTAAATAAAATACTAAACTGCAGAATATCAGCAAGTAAGATATTACCCCACATGTGTAAAGAGAATGGGACAGACTCAAGCTACACATTTCTCACGATAATACGTATGAGAATACTGTGCCAGTACACAGGAAAAGGTCTAGAAGGCCATAAACCCACCTGCCAGTGGTGGGTGGGGTAGAAGGGAGTCATGGAGGACCTGGTAACAGTACCGACCGAACTGATGCTTCTCAGAGGGTGGTCCCAGGACCGGCAGGGGCAGAACCACCTGGGAACCTATAAGAAATAATGCAGATTCTCAGGCCTAACCCCAGACCTGTGGACTCAGAAGGTAGTCACCTTCTCACCCTGGTCTCCCAAGTTTAACAGTTACCAACAGAAGGGCTGCCTTGCAGGTGCAGAAACAGCCTGAGTGGGGAGGCTAACACAGAAAGAGGACACCACAGGCACTGGGGTCTGGCAGACCTGAATCATAATCCCCATTCGCCAGCTGTGATGCCTTAGGCAAGTCCCTTCACCTCTCTGAAGCTCAACTGTCTCATCTGTAAAATGGAACAATAACTGTCTCATACAGTTAATATTAAAGGAGGCAGTGCCGTAGCCTGGCTTGGTAAGTTGCTCAATAAATGGTAGCGAGCAGTAATGACAACAAATTTTTAAAAATAATAAGAACAACAGAGTTTCATGGCAGGCAGAGGAGGGTGGAACCTCTTTAGAGAACAGAGACAGGCTTGTGTGACACTTAAGAGAAATAGGTTTTATCCAGACCTTTTCCTTAATTGTTCCCACTTACTAGGCCTCATAAATTATGAATAAATGTATATTATTAGCTCAACTTGACACAGGAAAAAGGCTTTTATCCGAATTTGGGTCAAATGTCTTAATTGGCATTTTGCAAGAATCCTGCACACACAGGCAGCACCGGGGCTGGGTTCTCCCAAGCGGTCAGTCCCTGCTCTCAGGCCAGGCAGCACGGTGCCCAGAGAGTATGTCTCCAGGGACATCCCTGACCACGCCTGCCCTCCATCTGCCCGGTCTTTCTCCAATCCACTTGTGTTCAACATCCATGAATATTAAGTCCTGCGTCACTCCAGTGAGGATTCTCAGCCCCCTCCTGGGGCTGCGAATCTTCCCCTGCCCAGTTGGACTATGGGGGTACAGTGGTCTTGCCTGTTCTAGACGGATGATTGGTTTGTTTCTAGTTTTTGGCTGTGATGAACAAGCCTATAATACGTGTGTACAAGTCTTTGTGTGGACCTATGTTTTTATTTCCCTTGGGTGAATCTCTAGGTGTGGAATTGCTGGGTCATATGGTAAGCGTATGTGTGACTTGATTGAAAACTACAAAATTGGGCTTCCCTGGTGGCGCAGTGGTTGAGAGTCCGCCTGCCAATGCAGGGGACGCGGGTTCGTGCCTCGGTCCGGGAAGATCCCACATGCTGCGGAGCGGCTGGGCCCGTGAGCCATGGCCGCTGAGCCTGCGCGTCCGGAGCCTGTGCTCCGCAAGGGGAGAGGCCACAACAGTGAGAGACTCGCGTACCACAAAAAAAAAACAAACTACAAAATTGCTCTCCAAAGTGGTGGCCGTTGCACACTCCCACCAGCCGTATGAGTTTCTATTGTTCCACGCCCTCAACAGTACTCGGTGTTGTTAGTATTTAAATTTGAGGCGTGCATGATAGCGGGGGCCTACAAGCATTTATTAAGTGCTACCGTGAGTCAGGCACTGTGATGTTTAAGACTCAGTTCTTTCCTTCATTTGTTGACATCTCAGTGGGGGAAGAAAACACATAAATATTTCATTACAGATTGTGCTAGTGCCACAAAAGAAACAAACCAGGTGCACTGACGGAGGACAAGAGAAGGAGGGGAATCTACTTAGACAGGGTGACAAAAGGCTTCCTGGAGGAGCTGACGTCTGGTTTGAGACCTGAAGGAGGAGGCAGGCAGTGGAAAATGTGGAGAAGCAGCTTCCAGGCAGAGAGGACCCAGCAAAGTCAAAGATCCAGGTGGGGACCAAGCCTAGAGAATGGGGTACTGACCAAAGGCCAGTGAGGCTGCAGCTCAGCCCTGGAGTAGGGGGAGGGAGAGGATGCCTTCAGAGAGGCGGGTGGAGGCCGGATCAGGTAGGGATTGAAGGGATTTGGGTTTTGCGCCAAGTGTGATGGGGGTGGGAAGCAGGCAGATGGGTTAGGCTGGTGTAACATCCAGGAGAGGAGCAGGTGGTGGGGCTGGGAGGACAGCACTGAGGGCCTGTGGAGCAGGAGGGAAGGCCAAAAGTCGACAGACAAGGATGCTAGGCAGCTAGGGCCTCCCTGGCCAGCAAAGCCCCAGCTATAAGCTCTCTGGGGAGCTCTCTCTATATGTTCTAGAACCAGCCCGTGCTAGTAACTCAGAGCAGCCACCTCTACAGGACTTGCTTTTTGAGTAGAAACAGCTTTTAAATCAGAGTTCCAGAATCCCAGACCAGCCAGGAACCAGCAGCCCTGAGAGGCTGTCCATGCAAGTCTGTGGACAATTCGGGAGACCGATGCGCCTTCAAGAACTAGTTATGGAGATGTGTGCACAGTGCACGTGCGTGCAAGGAATTTAGACTCAACTTCTAGCCCTTCACAGACACAGGTTGGTCTACCTACTTCACTTTGCACCTATGGAAACTGAGGCCCAAGGAGGATAATGGATTTGCTCAAGGTTATCCAATGAGTGTCCTTCCCATGAAAGCCATGCCACCTCCTTTACAAAATGCCCATCAAGTGGCCATGACTACTGCACTTAATGATTACCCAGAGCAGCCTGACATACTCAAAGTGTACCCAGGGCATAAAAATAAAGAAACCTCGGGCTTCCCTGGTGGCGCGGTGGTTGAGAGTCCGCCTGCCGATGCAGGGGACACGGGTTCGTGCCCCAGTCCGGGAAGATCCCACATGAGCAGCTAGACCCGTGAGCCATGGCTGCTGAGTCTGCGCGTCCAGAGCCTGTGCTCCGCAATGGGAGAGGCCACAGCAGTGAGAGGCCCGCGTACCGCAAAAAAAAAAAAAAAAACAAAAAAAGAAACCTCAGCTTCAAGGCCTTGTCAATTACGGCTGAGGGCACTCTCCAGCTAAAAACCATTAAGCATTGCATTAATAGTGATTTCTCTGGCCCTCTCCACATTTAGAGAGGCTTTTGAAGCGGTGCCTCGGGTGACCCAGCTCTCTTTTGAAAGGTCTGACTTGAGGCCTTCCTGTTCTGTACTGGGCAGCCCCAGCAGGACCCACCCATGGAATGGGAGGTAGGGGGGTCACAGCACAGGCTAAGCCACTGCTATTACTGAGCACTTTCTATATGCCAAGGGCCACACTAAGTGTCTTATATACATCCTCTCAGCAGATTCTTATAACGACGCTACAGGGCGGGGGTCACTGTCCCCATGTTACTAATCAGGAAACTCAGAGATCCAGTCACTCGTATTAGTTTGCCAGGGCTGTCGTAAAAAAACACCACAGACAGTGTGGCTTAAACAACAGAAATATTTTTCCTCCCAGTTGTGGAGGCTAGAAGTCTGAGATCAAGATGCTGGCAGGGTTGGCTCCTTCTGAGGCCTCTCTGGTTGGCTAGTGGATGGCATCTTGTCCCTGTGTCTCTTCCCGTTGCCTTCCCTCTACATGTGCCCATCTCTGTCCAAATTTCCCCTTAGATTAGGCCCACCCTAATGACCTCATTTTAACTTGATTGCCTCTGTAAAGACCCTATCTCCAAATAAGGTCGCATTCTGAGGTACTGGGGCTTACGATGCCAAGATACCTTTGTATGGAGGACACAATTCTACCCATAGCACCCAGGGTCCCAGAAAGGTAAAGCTGAGATTCAAAGCCCAGGTCTCCTGGCTCCCTAACAAAGCCTGTGCCATTGCCCGACATCCTGCTTCTGAACGTGAGAAGGAACGTCTAAGACCATTTATTCCCATTTATGGATGGGGAGATGGAGCTTTGGGAAAAGTCTGAGAAAGACCTAAGTCACAGGGCTAGTCTGTAGCTGAGCAGGGACAGGCCTGGGGCCACATGTGCTGCATTGCGCACCAGCCCCGCATGCACAGGCCCCTGTGGTCCCCACCACCAGTCTGCTCACACCCCTGACACGCTCGGGACACCCCCCTCTGGTTGCAGAACCTTCTGTATCCATTCCTCCAGGGACACTACACTGCTGATCTGAACGGGCTGTAGCTGCCCCAAGCCAGGGAGATAAAACGCCCCGGCAGTGGATTAATGGGGCTTCATCCAGATTCTAAGTTGCTTCACCGGAAGCCTGGCTATCTTGTCACAGATCGATTCCCTGTTTAAGCAAGAGTGCATCTTCAGGAAAAATTGGTGGCTCCACTTCACCGACTACAATCAGCAAATCACCTAGCTTAGTGCCTGGCCCAGAGCACATTCTCAGAGTTACTGAGTGGAAGGAGCAGGAGAGGGGGAGGGGGGGCTGCACTAACAGGACTTGGGTTCTGGGCCTGCCCCCACTCACTATGCATCCTTCAGTGGGTCACCTCCTCTCTCGGGTTCTCACTGCCCCCTCTGGAAAACAGACCATCAAACACAAAGATCCTACGGACCCCTCTTGCGCAAGCATCTGCAAGTACAATTCCGTACTGTACTTAATCCAGTTTCTGTGATCCACATAGGCTTGGGGTAAGTATTTAGGTAGAATAAATAAATGAATTTACAGAGGGAGAGACAAAGACGCAGAGAGAAGGTCTGTATTGAAATGGAAGGAGGCCTAGAGAAGAAGGATAAAGGGCTAGGCCTGGCTTGGCTACTAACATTAATCATTTGTGGTCAGGAACCTAACTTTTGCCGGCTTAGTTTCTATTGACAAAATGGGGATAATAAAAAAGAATCCTATCTCACGGTGTTCTTAGAAAGATAAAACATCACAGGTCAGGAGCCTGGCACGTGTCAGACACCCCGTGAATGGTGGTCACAGATACAGCATTTATAGTAGACATTCAAGTGATGTTCACAGCTATGGTCTCACTGGTGCCTTCCCAAGATACGGGAAGTAGGCAGTGGTCAACGTCCCCACTTGACTGATGGGAAAGCAGGACATCTCAGAGGGTCAGTGCTTCATGACCCATCTGCTCAGTCCTAAACCCGCGGATGCCCTCAATCCTATGTTCCTTCAACCTCCACCAGCCCCCATTCCAGTGTTACCATCGCTCGCGGCTTCTCTTGGCGGGCGATCTTGCCCTAACAGCCAGACCATGCTGGCTCTCTCCGGGCCTGCCCTGGAGGGGGGGAGCAGGGCTCCCACCCAGGCCTCACACACTTCTTCACTGACATCTTGGATGCCCTAAGTACTGCCCTACAAAGCATCCTTCACTGACAAGAAGTTGTATTTGATGGTCTGGGGCAAGTTTTCCCTTTAAATTACTGTTAGGAATGCCCAGACTGGCCTGGGCATGAGATCTGATAGGGTGGTAGGTACCTGGCACTGGGCTCACCTTCCCCGCCTCCCTAACTTGGCGGATACCAGTAACCAAACACGGCTCTACCTCCCACTGAGCCCCGAGCCTTCGCAACCCAGAGCCTTACCAGCCACTGCTGATTCATTAGACCCAGCCTGCTCTAGACCTATGACCCTGTACCTCTACTTGCCTTCTAGGAAGGAAGTGAAGTAAGTATTCATGATGTCCCCACAAAGCCATTTCATTATACAGATGTTTTCCTTTTTCTCCTCCTACGTCTGTTATTTGGCTGGCCTCCCACCCATTCCCCTTCCTAATGGTGGCAGCCCACTGATCTCCTTGGGGAAGTCATCCCTCCCCCGAATCCAGGCGGTCCAGGTAAGCACAGTCTGGCCAATTAAAGGGTCTCATCCAGTGACCACAGCAACTGGTTCACAGGGGTGGGTCAGAGTGAACACCAGGAATGTGCTGGAGCGCGTGGACAAGGGTGCTGAGCTGGCTGAATTTAATTCTGGAGACGCTGCGAGCCATCTTTGCTCCCACCTGGGAAAAGCCTGCCCAGCACAGGGAATGCAGAGTCAAGAAGCAAAGAGAGGGCTCCCCTGGTGGCGCAGTGGTTGAGAATCCGCCTGCCGATGCAGGGGACATGGGTTCGTGCCCCGGTCCGGGAAGATCCCACGTCCGTGAACCATGGCCACTGAGCCTGCGCGTCCGGAGCCTGTGTTCCACAACGGGAGAGGCCACAACAGTGAGAGGCCCGCGTACCACAAAAAAAAAAAAAAAAGAAGAAGCAAAGAGAGATGTATTCCCAATAAAAATAATTCAAACACTTGGATACAGCTGTGCCTGAAGCCAGTATATTCCCTGTACTCCACAATTATGTGAGTGAATAAGGTCCCTTTCCAGATTATGTGCCTGCTGGAGTTTGTCACCTATCAATGAAAAAGTTATGACTGATTCATCTCTCTTACATCCAAAAAAAAAAAAAAACCTAAGCTTCCCACTGTCTTCCAAATTAGTACAAAACTCCTGAAGATGCTTCCAGGAGAACAGTAGGAAGAGTAATTGATTTTTAGACCTCAAAGAAATACTACAGCATCCTCGTAAGACTCAGAAGTCACAGACACAAAATTAAGCTCCAGGAAGAATAAGTACAAAATACAGGGGCTCTGAGCTCAGCCTAAAAGAACAAAACACCCTGAGCTTAAAGATAAATCAGACCATTGAAAGGATCTCCCACCAAAACACTCAAGGCTAAGTGTCTCAGAACATCATGGAAGCCCTTTCCACGCAGGAGCATCTGGCCCCAGGCCTGCCGAGCACAAACTCCGCGATGCTCAGCGCTTTTCAGCGGGGCCTCAAGCCCCAGCTACGCAGCTACCCGCTCAGGGCTTAGCGTAAGGTGATTTGACAGAAGGTCACCAGGCCTGGCAAGAGTGGGTCCTCCAGCCCAGAGAGCAAAATGGGTCCAGTGCTCAGAACTGGACTACAAGGCCAGGCCGGGAGGATGACCAGTTACCAGTGACCTTGGGAAGGCAGCTCTTCTTGGTAGGCGAGGCAACAGGATGGAGGAAGTGGGGTTCCTGATATTTCTAAGTGCCAATCGGCCCTGGGATATCCACCTCAGGACGTGAGGGAGGACTCAACGTGGAGCCTGTCCAAGTCTTCATCATTTTGGGCAGTTTTCTGTTACTTGCCACCAAACCTAATCCTTACCAGGCCCTCTCAGGCCTTTGGTACAACAGACACTCCCCTAAGCAAACGCCCGGGTTAACCAACACTCTTCATCCCCTCCTGTAACAACACACATTACTAAGGCCCAAGGCGCCCCAGAGTCTCAGAGACAACCTCCAGGTCATGCACACATCTGTCTCCAGCAGCATTGCTCGTTCAATGTCATTTGTGTTTCTTCCCAAACCCATCTGTTACTATAATTACAAAGTTTTGTTTTGTTTTGTTTTGTTTTTGGGGGGGGGCTCACGCCACCTGCAGCATCCTAGCTTCCCAACCAGAGATTGAACCCGTGCCCCCTGCAGAGTCCTAACCACTGGACCACCAGGGAATTCCAATAATTACCAACTCTAAAGAAATGGTTCATCAACAGAAAAGATGAGTATAAAAGAAGAGAATGCGATGGCAGCTAAGTTGAAGGCTGTGGAAGGACTCAATAAAGTTGAGCTGTTTTTTTTTAAAAAAAAAACATACAAAAACCCTGCTGTCAAATTATGTGTGGGTGAGCTAACAGTGAAAGATTAGGGAGGCACTGGCAAGAATCTGAAGGATTCTGCACTTAGACTGCTTGAGTCTAAATTCTTAATCCAACTGAGTGAATTCCCAATCTGGAAATAGGAGCCCTGGCAGCGTGGGTGTGGACCAGGCAGGAGAGAGCGCTTGGGATTTCAGCGTCGGCAGCACAAGCAGTCCTAGAGCAAAAGACTGGCAATAATGAATGTGCATGCCATATGGCTTCATTAAACAACAACGTTAGGTATTACGTTTTATGATTTCGTACTCTCGCTGACTTTTTCCGAGGAATTCCCCTCTCCAGCCCTCCACCCACCCCACCAACCCCCAGCTGTAGTTCCTGCTCGTCATCAGATAAGGTGGCTATTGGACATGGATTGCAGCTTGCATTGTATAGGAAGTAAATCCTTACAGTGGACTCCCAGAAGACAGAACTGGGGCTTTTGGCAATGGAAGAGCCCGTGGAAATACTTCTAGAGATGACTCTCTTATTTTGCAGATAAGGACACTGAGGCAGACAGTCTCCTGGGACAGGTGTTATCTTGGGCATCTCCTTTCCTCCTCCCTGTTGCCTGCAAGCAGCCCCTTATCCAACAGAGATCCCTAAGGTCTCTCAGAGCTGTGCCTGGGCCAGGTTACCTGGGGTGGAGCAGCTCCTGGCTGTCTTGGCAGGTGGTGGGCACTGAGGTCTAAGAGGGCACCATTGGCGCCCCACACCCCTGCACCCCACTGTGGCTGCACAGATCCTGGCACCTGTCAGCCAACACAGGCTGCCCCTGGCCCAGGAAGGTGGTGCTTTCGTTTATTTTAAAACAGTAAAAGGGTGAAGTATATTCTGTGACACGAGTGAGCGAGAGTGAGTGAAGGTGTTTCAGGGGCAGTGTCGTCCGCATACTGTGTTCGCCTACAATTGCTGTCAATTTTATGCACTTGAATTCAAGGGCCTCTTCAATTCACAGGAGAGCGGCAGGAAAAGCGCTTTGTGAACTGCGAAGCGTGTGCAGGTATCCACCTGCTGTTAAGCCTGGTTAACAGTCCCTTTCCATCTCCAGGGACCAGCCTCCCTCATGGAACTGCTGTGTGGCTTGAGTTTCCACCCTGGGGCCTCTGTGCTGGCAGCTCCCTCGGCCTGGGATGCCTCCTCTATCTTTCTTCTGCGCATGGCTGGTCCTTTCTTATCAGCCCCATCCCAGATTAAATGTCCCTCTGAGGTGAGCCTTGCTGACCACTGTATCCTAAAGTGGCTGCCCATCTCGCTCCCATCACCTGCTCTAAGTCCCTCAATTAACACGTTTCACTTTCTGATATCCCCTCCCCCCTTTGCCGGTATTTTTTTTAATTGTGGTGAAATACACATAATATAAAATTTTCCATTTTAACCATTTTTAATTAGGCAATTCAGTGGCAGCAAGTATATTCACACTGTTGTGCAACCATCACCAGCGTCCCTCCCTCTTCAGAGCTCTTCCCCCTTTTTCATTTATCTACTTGTGTATTGTCACCTCTCCCAGCTATGAGTTCCATGCGGGCAGAGGCGGTGTCTGTCTTTGTTCCCCGCTGTTTCCCAGCGCCTAGCACAATGCCCAACATATAGTAGCTGCTCAATAAACAAAATGAGATCCATGTGGAAGTGCCCTGTAAACTGGAAAGGGTGGTACACAAGAGCAAGAGACTGCAACATGGACATTTTCTCCGTACAGTCCCAAGACAAGGCCAAATTCCCTGGCAGCCTCAGTTATTCGACAACGATTTTGAGTTTTGTCCAACTCTGTGGGGGCAAAAGCGTCGAGAGCACCTTTTCTTTCCTGGTTCCAGGCCCCTCTGAGAGGTCAAGAATGAAGATATACGATCACACAAACCACCTGACATTGACACTCACCATTTCAACACATCGGCTCTACCCAAAGCAACATTTTATTAGTCGCTGAAGGGCAGGCACAAAAATAGACTGCAGGGATCAAATGCCACCCTCTACAGTGGTTGAAAGGCCCTGGCATATGACGACTTGAGGCCTGGCGACCCTGGGAGGGGGGTCCTCTGTCACAGGAGTGCACAGACACTGGAAGCTAGAATCGGTCTGGGATTAGGCTGAGGTGAGGGTACCAGCCTTGGGCACCAAAAAATTCAGCCATCAAGACAGAGCATATTTAATGCAATATTGTGAAAACAATCAAAATTAAGGCCCCCTAAAAATCCATGATGAGCAACATATCAAAATTCTAAATAAAGACAAGGTCAGTGATACTGATTTTTCCTTTTGCTTCAGGTGACTACTTGGCTCTGCACGGCACTCTTCCCTCCTTTATTTAAAGATGTGGTGTGTTCAAAATGGATACTTTGGCATTGACTATTAACATATTACAACATATAGAAATGTTGCATTAAAATATGATTTATCTTGATGACTGAGCTTGTTGGCATCTCCTTAAATTTTGTGTCTGAACCAAATGTCTCCTTTGCCTCACCCTAATCCCCACCTGGGTGGAATGAGGGTGAAAGAGTTACTGTATGTTCAGGTGACTGAAATGAGATCAGATCCTGTCCTACACCCCTTCTCCCTGGGGCCTCAGTTTCCACATCTCTACAATGGAGCACACGACCCTAGGGTAGCTGTGGAACTGTCCCAGTCTTGTCCGGTGAGGCATTTGGGATGGGAAAGTAGGAAAACTCTAAAGTGCTGGCTGTATGTGAGGAACTGTTATTACATTTTTATCCAAGGTAGTAAATGGTCCATCACAATGGTAAGCAGCATTCAGCTTTGAGATGAGTTGCAACACACTTGCCTGGATTTATAATGAAAGGAGTGAAGTTTGCTAAATGAATAGGTTTTACTTTAAGAAAAAAGATTAGAGCTGATTCACGGTTCTGTCAGCAAGTAGGATCTCCCCTCCCATTCCAATGCCTTTACTGAGCAGGAAGGAAGGCAGAAGGCTACAGCTAGCCTTGGGAAAGCACCCATTTCACGCAGCTGAATGGGGGGACCCCAACTCCCTAATCATGCTGCGGGATCATAACCTAACAGGCGCTTTCCTTTCCCCGTCACATTTTGCGGGGTTCCCTCAAAATCAGAATATGCCCAAGGGGCAGGGCAAGAGGGACTGGCACGTGTCAGTCAACCTCAGGTGTGAGACGCATGAAGAAATGCCTGGGAATGGATAGTGGTGACGTTTGTACAAAATCATGAATGTACTTAATGCCACTAAATTGTACACTTTAAAATGGCCAATTTTATGTTATGTATATTTTACCACAAAAAAATAAAAATAAATTTTAAAAGTCCCGGAGTCCTAAAATAAAGTGCCCGGCACACTCCTTCTGGAGGTGTTCTCCAGGGTCCTACAGTCTCCATGTTCTTTGGTTCTATTTATGTGTCTCTTGCTGTGGCTGGCAGGAGACAGGGGGGCGGGGTGGGGGGGAGGCAGGAGCTGGGCCAGGGCTCAGCTGAGAAGCCCTTTTGCCTGTTAAACACTGTTATAAATAACGCAGAAAGAGGCAGATAGAGGGTCCTGGCATGAGAGTGAAGGTCAGGCAGCCCCATGTGAGGAAATGTCACGCCCATCAGGCCAGCAAGGTGCCGGCTCACATCTCCAGCCCCACGCTGCCCCGGGCTGACGGCAGCCGTGCCGGGGAGCCCGTGGAGCATCACGCCCACTCAGGAAGGGCAGCCCCAAGGTGGCCGGCTCCCGGGGGTTCGAGCAGAGAGGGGACCACGGGGTGGATGGAGGAGCAGAGGGTAGCTGAGAATCCCCCAGCCCAGTGGGCAGGGGCTAAAGTCAGCTTCCCAAGAGCCCAGGCCAGGGCTCAGCCACCAGCACACCAGCCTCGGCTTGTCAGCCAGTACACACAACCCGCCGAGGGAGAGATGACTCAGCAACGCTCAACCCACAACTGCCCCCGCTGGGGCCGCTGCACAGCGTGGGAGCTGGGAGGGGCCTCACGGCCCATCTGGCCCTGTGGTTCCCATGCTGGGCTCCCTGGGGAACCCCCTGCACGCTCTCCACCCCCGCAGCCCACCAGCACCCTGGGCTTTGAAGTGGGAGGGGTTATGAGGGAGTTCATTAATTAGGTTTTCCATTTTTATTAACTAAACACCATACAGTGGCAACCCATCCTACTCGTATTTAACCTGAGTGAATTCAACGTTATAAGCCTGGCAAAAACCAAATTTCTGTTTCTTTCTTACATGTTAGAAATACGATGACATTCTATTTTGCACAGAATTCTATATTCTCCCATACCCACACACTCTTACCTATTGTTCATACACGCTATTTCATCAGCAATTTAAGGGCTCTACGGACTTCATTTGAATCCTCAGAGGAAGAAGCCACTTCCCAAGTAAGTGGTATCCACCACTCAGAGCCCAGCAATGCGGGTATTTCCCCATTTTACAGATGAAGAAGCTGAGACGCAGTGAGGTAACGTGATGTTGCTAAGCAGAATATGAATGTTTGAGAGTCTTTATGGGCTCAGGAAGCCCAGGTAACAAGTTGCTGTGTAGACCACAGAAGAGAGAGCCGAAGCTGGGTCTCGCCCACCATCCCCAGGATGCTGGAGGCGTAGCTGAGACTAGGGGCCGTCGCTCACTCGCCTGCTTACAAGCCTTGACTTGTCACTGCCCTTGACAAAACCCCAAAGTCCTCACCGGGCCTGTGAGGCCTGGCGGGGCCTGGCGCGGCCTGGGCCTGCCGCCTCTCCCACCATTTCCTGGGCCCTCCCGTCCTCCCGACGCTGCAGACACAGCAGCCTTCTTCTCCTGGAACAAAACTCTCCCGGCTTGGGGTCTCCACCTGGGACACTTCCTGCCTGGTCCTAGGCCACTTATCCAGCACTGGGTCTCAGTGAGAGAGGCCTTCCCCAACACTCAACCCCCTGAACACTATGGGTTATGTCCCCATGTGTTATCCACAGCATGAACCCAGGGACTGTCTGTCTCCCCTCCAGAATACCAGCTGCAAGACAGCAGTGGTCCAGACTTGTCCTCTGTTGAATCCCAGTGCCTGGAACAGTGTCTGGCACAGAGTGGGTGCTCACTAAATCTTTGTGGGATGCGTGGAGGTGGGCCGGGGGAGTAGAGCTCCGGTTTCCCAGGTCAGTTTAGGCATCTCTGCCTCACACTGCTGTGAGGCTTGCAAGGTCTCCCTCTCACGCACCCGCCTTTCCTGGGGGGGGCGGGGGCGGGGGTGTGTCCTTCTGCATCCATTTATTCCCTTAAGGAAATAAATTTCACAGTGGTCAGATGATGAGAAACCCAGACCCATGGGCTCCCAGATGAAACTGGTGGGAAACAGATTCTCTCTGGCCCCAGCAGGCCCTCGCTGGTCATGTGGTCAGTGAGGGCCCACTCACTCACGCCCCCCATGCCTGAGGCACTGGCTCCCTCCAGCCACAGTGAACCTGCCTCATGTAGAAGTATGTTCACTGGACATGTAAAGCGAATTTGTGTCAAACAAATCATACCTTTCCAATCCCTTCTTCTTAAGTAACAGGGAGGTGCCCACAGAGTGATATTGCCACTGGCTCCCCAACCAAAGCCAGGGCCCTAACAGTGGAACAACGGGCATCTGAGCTAGGAAATGGACACCATCTGACGATGCTTGGGTATCACCCCCGCTTGCAGAGAAACAGGCAGGAAGTGGGGAGCTCTCCAAGAGAGAACAGTGAGATCTTTCAGGGAGTGAAGGTCCCATCACCCCTGCACGTAAGTGCCACCTGAACCGACATCTCTGACCTACTAGGTTCCTTCCACCCTGCCAGGATTAGGAATCCTGGGGCTCATAAAAATCTTTTATGCCTGTAAACTAGACCTTCTCCCATTTGATCCTCACAACTGGGCAGAGGTTAAGCCATGTTTCTGATGGGGGAGCTGAGGTTCATAGAGGGGAAGTAACTTGCCTAAAGTCACTAAGCAAGTTAAAGAGAGGAACAGGACTAAATCTCCCAGACCTCTGACTCAGTTGAAGCAAAAATATCACTGATTAGGAGGCACAACCTTGAACTCTCTGCACGATTGGCAGTGGGGAACTTGGACGAGTCCCTCTACTTCTCTGAGCCTCAGTTTCCCTATATTCCCAAACTGGGCAGGCTTGGAGACCATGGTCAGTCAGCTGGGGCTTCAGGACATGCAGGGTCAGCCTGTGACATCCTGGGCATGGTGCCCCATCCATCAGCAGTCCCTAACAAGGGGGAAAGATGGTGGAGACGGAGATGATGATCACCGAGGGACACGTCGCATGGTGTGTGTCTGCAGTGGTGTCATGGGAGGACATGTGGGAGATCTGCTAGCCCCTCACTCTGCCACTCAGAGAGCGGTCCACAGACCAGCCGCATCAGCCGGGCCTGGAGCTTGTTCCATTCTGCAGGATCTCAGGCTGAATCCTCCTGAATCAGAATCTGCCCTTTAATCAGATCCCTAGGTGATTCGTAGGCACATTAAGGTTTGGGGAACAAAAAATTTTAAATCAGAAGACCAATTGTAACATGTGAGCTTTGGTTCAGCACCTAGATGCTTCAAGCCCCAGCATCTGCATCTGTAGAGTAAAGATAATAATGTGTACACTTCACGGGACTGCTGTGAGCATTACGTAAGATCACACATGCCAACAGTCCAGCCCAGTGCCCGGCAGGTAACAGCTGCCCAGATTGCTAGTTTCTTTCCTTCCTGAAAGGCCAGAAGGAGGAAGGCCTCTGCTTCCATTCCAAGTCCTGCCTGTACATCTGGGAGGCAAGGAAAAGACCCCCATGGGGCAGCAACAGATGGGGACGGGGTGGGAGCAAAGGGAAAGAAGGAGAGCAAAGGAAATAAAGAAGCAAAATAGAGACAAGCAGCAGAGACCATCTGAATCCCCAAGAGGCAGATGAACATGTGAAACCCAGAGACACAGCCGTTTCAGCTCATGTCAGAAGCCAAAGGGCTGAGGATGGAGGAGCAAGGGCCACTGGGCTGTGTCCCCACAGGTCACACACTGCCTTTCCAGCCCAGCTCTGAAACAGTTCTTGTGGCCAGGGTGGACACAGCGCCAAGGGTCACTGGAGCAACCAGACAGAAGCTGGGGGCTCAGGCTGAGCCCTGAGAAGGGTCAAACTTGGCTGGAGGACACCAATCCAAGGGACTGTCAACCCAGAGGAGCTGGACAATGCGGGGCTGAGCTGTGTGATTTAACCTCTCTGGGCCTCAGTAAAATGGGAGATAGTAATAATAGCCTTAGGGTTCTTAACGAGGATTTAATGAGAAGAGCTTACATTGTGTCTGGTGCAAAGTAAGTGCTCAAAAGATAACGGCCATTCCTGAGATTATTACACAGTAGACCTGAAGCAACTGCTGGAATAGAAGCAGCCCTCTGGGCTTCTCGAACTTCCTCTACACTCAATCACTGCATTAACCCCTTCAAGCTCAGACTGACCCAGTCCACAACACCATCAACTCACAACTTATCGGCAGCCACGGCTTCCTGCTTTCACCCCAGCCCCCTCCAGGCTGCTGGACACAGCACAGCCGTAGCCAAGTTCTCAAGATGCAGATCTGACACTACTGGACCCTGTTTAAAATCCTGCTTGCCCCCAATTCCTCCCAGATAAAGAGCAAAACCCTTCAGGAGGCCTGTAATGTTCTGCGTGATCTGGCTTCTGTCTACCTATCCAGAATCATTTCTTAGCATTTACCCACCGTCTCCCCAACTTTAAGCCCCACTGGCCTTCTCTCCACCCCTGGATCTCTTCCCCCATAGGACCTTTGCATGCGCTGTTCCCTCTGCCTGGAACATCATCCCACACATAGATCCTTTGTCCAGTTATCTCGTACCGTACCCTTCACTCTTTACCTCCTCGAGCTTTCCTTGAGCCATGCAGACCACACAGGAGCCTGGCTGTACCTTCTGTAGGTCCTGAGTCTTCCTTCAGAGCTTATCACAGTTGGTAATTTATTTGCATGGGCATGTATTAGTGCTCACCAATGTATCCCTGGCACCTGGCACATAGTAAGTGCTTAATAAACAAGGAGAGTAGGTGAATAACCTCATTCTCTGGCAACCATCTCACCCCCCTATCCAAGTCCCACCTTCCCTCTCACCTCATCCCCTAGGCCCTAACTCTCTATATTACACACAGGACAAACCCCAGTGCTCCCTGATCCTCAACCTCCATCCCTGACTTGCAGGACTGGTGCCAGAGATCCAAACGTTTCTAGATCTGATTTTCTTGAAAGCAGCTTTGGGCTATGGCCAGGGGAGGCGTGCGCTGCTGGCCTCGGCAGTAAACACTGATGAAGCTGTCTGGACCAGCTGAGCTGAGATCAGGAAATGCCAAGATTTAAAAGCATCCGGAACCCATTTATTTATTGTTGTTCTTGCACTTCCAGGCTATTTTAAGCTTCAGATCAATCAGATCCTCTCTCCAAATATCGCTCCAGAATCAGCCAACATGCACCTGGCCCTACCTGTCAGGGCCCCATCTGACACACGACCTCAACGACAGCAAAAACAGGCAGCTGTTCTTGTTTATTGGGTGCCCCTGTGAGTGGTAAGTGAAAGTCGCAAACAGTCTCAAAGGGAAGTAGTATTAGCTCCATTGGGAAGATGGGGAAATTGAAACTCAGAGAGGTGAAGAAAGTGGCCCAGGGTCACACAGCTAGTAAATGCCGGAACTGGGATTCGACCCCAGATCTTCCAAATCCAAAGAAGGATTAGGAGCCTGGGCTCCTAACTGCTCAGCAATACTGCTTCCCTCATTCCCCTGCCAAAGCTCTTCCTACATACTGTGGGGTTTCTCATCTTGCCCCTGCCCTTTCAGCCACCTGCAAGGACCATCAGTGTTCTTACGCTATGAGTCAGAGCCACCCGCCCCCATGTGCATTGCTATGGGAAGGTCGCCAAGCTGGGCTGTTAAAAGGGGAAGGTAACGTTACATCATCATGTTTGTATTTTTTTGAAATGATGGATGGATGGAAAGACGGAGAGGTGGTTCATATATTCATAGATTATTGCTAGAAGGACACAAATGAAAGTATCAAGGGTTGGGGGGAGCAAAGAGTAAGGAGTTGATTGGGGATAAGGGGTGTCAGAGAATATTTACTTCTATTTTATGTCCTTCTTAAGGTTTTTATTTTTCTTTAATGCTTCAACCAATCCTTCAAAGGCCAATTCAGAGGCCGCCTCCCCCATGGAGCCTACCCTGATTGCCTCCACCTGTCCCTTCTCTGCATCCCTACCACATTCTGCCTACATCTCTCAGGGCCCTTAGGCCACTGATCCTGCGTACTCAGTGTGCACATACCCACAGGAGTCCCCAGCCAGGCAGGAGCTCCAGGGCCTGGATCAGTGTCATGAGCTTCTGGGGTCTCCCCCAACACTGAGCCTCTGCTGAGGCGGGGGAGTGGAGAGGCCTGGTGAATGAATGACTATTTTGCTTTCTATCTTGGTCCACGGCCTCCTGAAGCCAAGGAAGTTGGAAACGCTAAAATGGAGCTTGGGGGTGGGAAAGAGAAGAGGAAAGCAGAGAATCAGAGGGTAAATTCAGCTCCCGGAAACCTGCCCAGCGCGCATCCCTGGGAAATGACTCAAGCACAGCTTATGCCAGCAGACAGTCCATCTGGGCCCTGAGGTCACCAAACCTCATCAAGGTCCTGCTTATTAAATACAGAGGCACATGAAATAAAGCCACCAATCTGGAGCTGGGGCTCTGAGGAAGGGACAGAGACAGTGATGAGAGGCAGGGAATCTGTCCCCCATTCCCCACCCCTGACTGATCACCCAGGCAGCTCTGGGCTGTGGCTGAGGCTGGACCCCTAGGTCAGACTGGGCTCTTCACCTTGACAGGAGCTTTGGTGATGGTCCCACCTCACCTCCCACACAGCAAGGGGGTTCTCTGCCCTCCTCAGCACCCACCCCTGCCTGAGGACCAAGGAGAACTTGGTAACCTTTGGCCCATGATAATCACAAGCTTTGTTGAGCCTCTATTTTGCGCTATACACTTTACAACCATCCCATTGATCCTGTCCAACCAAACTGACGGGTGGATACTGTCCAGTCCATTTTACAGATGAGGAAACTGAGTCCCAGGGATATAAGTAATGTGCCTGAGATCACACTGCCAAGTTAAGTGATACTGGAACTAGACCAAGGCTGCAGCAGGGGAAGAACCAGAACCAGAACTCCACCGGCTGGAGCGATGGGACCACAGCCACCCAGTGACGAGAGGCCTCAGTTTTCTCATTTTCTCAGGGGCTGTCAGGCTACATGGCAGCATAAGAATCACTGAGCTAAGGCCATGCTTCCCTGTCTCTGATCACATACCCACTGGGGGCGCAGCGGTGGGCTGAGAAATACTCAAAGGCATAGGCCAGGCATGGTGCCTCTTCTCAGAACTCTATTTCCCTCTTAAGATCTGTCATAATAGAAAGTTAAATCATTTCACTGGTAAGGGAAACTTTCTTCCAGTATAAAAAACAAGGGTATGCTAGGGACTAGAATGTAAAAGTTGCATTAATTTTTTCGTATAAAATAAGAACGATTTTTGTGTCGTGGATTCTGTTTAAACTGGTTGTAGGTTTAGCTGACAAGGCTACTTTGGAGGCAGCGACAGGATTGTTAAGAACTGACTGTGGGGAATAAAGATGCAGACGTAGAGAATGGACTTGAGGACACAGGGAGGGGAAAGGGTAAGCTGGGACGAAGTGAGAGAGTGGCATGGACATATATACACTACCAAATGTAAAATAGCTAGCTAGTGGGAAGCAGCCGCATAGCACGGGGAGATCAGCTCGGTGCTTTGTGACCACCTAGAGGGGTGGAATAGGGAGGGTGGGAGGGAGACGCAAGAGGGAGGGGATATGGGGATATATGTATATGTATAGCTGATTCACTTTGTTATAAAGCAGAAACTAACACACCATTGTAAAGCAATTATACTCCAATAAAGATGTTAAAAAAAAAAAACTGACTGTGGGATCAAAAAGATCTGCATTAATTTGGGCTCAGCCACTCAAACAGCTGTGTGACCCTGGCCAAGATACTCGACCTCTCTGAGCCTTAGCTTGTAAAATGGGAATGATAAGATCATGCTTATAAAGCAGGAGTCCTTAACCTTTTTTGAGTCATGGGTCCCACTGGCAATCTAGTGAAGCCTATAAACTTCTCAGAATGTTTATGAATGCATAAAATAAAACAAAGGATTATTAAGGAAACCAACAATATCAAAATACATTTATACAATATTAAAAAGAGTAAATTTGTTACAGTAATATAACATGCTTCCTTATTACTATACTAAATAATAAGATCTAGTAGCAAGTGTAACAATCACCAGTAATTTCAGAGTAGTGATGAGTATAAATATTTTTAGATATCTGAAACGACTGTAATGTGATATGAAAATATCTGTGATTTCCACTGGTGACAACGTCACAGGTACCACTAATACTTTTACAGTTTGTCACCTACATTCACAATGGGAGGAAATGCTAAATTTCACTTGGAGGTTAGCAAAAATAAAGATGTAATTTTTTTTTTCCGTCCAAGTTCACAGACCTCTGAATTCTATCACCTGGGGTTTAAGCAGCTCAGCTGTAAGGCAATCTACACAGTGCCTGGCATGCTCTGTAAATGTTCTTTAGGGTAGCTGGTTTGAGCTATGCCAGACTCTGCCCCCCAGACACAACAGGGCCCAAGGTTTCGCCTGTCCTCTAGGGGAGGGGTTTGAGCAGCCCTGCGCCCATCAGGGGCTCAGGGAGGGATGTGGGTTATGCAAAGCTGTTAGGTGAGTGAGGGAAGCTCTTAAATTTAATCCAGAAGCTTAGGGCTGGAAGAGGGTTAAGCCCCAGCTAGATGTGCACTCAGGCTGTCTCAGCTCAGAACAAGCCGTGTCCTTCCGCGCATTAGCTGCGTCCTCGACCACTCTGCAAAGGAGCCCTTTCAAATCCTGCCTCCTTGACATCTCCACTGTGTAGTTTATTGGCATCTCAACCTTATGTCCAAATGGAATTCTATTTGCACGCAAGCCAGTTTCTCTTCAGTTTTCCCAATGTCAATAAATGGCAAACCTTCACCCAGCTGCTCAGAAGAAAACTTGGGTTTCCTCTTGCCCTCACCCCCACATTCAATCCATCAGCCAGTCCTGTCCACTCCCTCTCCAAAATACAGTACTCTTCTCTCCATCTCTGCTGTCACTACACTAGCCCATACTATCACCACCTCCTACCTAGACTTTTACAGTGCTGCCTAACAGGACTCCACTTCCATACTTGCCCAGCCCACCCCAAGTTCATCCTCCACAAAGTAGCCCAAATAATCTTCAAAAACTGTAAATCAGATCATGTCACTCACTCCGTACTCAAAACACTCCAAAGATTCTCCTACTGCACTTAGAATGAAATCCAAACATCCATGGCTTAGAAGGCCCTTACCTATGTTGCCAGCATCCTCTCTGGCTACTTCCTGCCTTGCTCACCATGCCCCCAGGGCATCCTGGCATTCTTTACATCAGAGCTCAAACTAGTCACTGCCCCAGGGCCTTTGCACAAGCCATTTTTTGCATGGCTGGCTCCTTCCTGACACTTAAACCAAATGTCATCTCTTCAGAGAGGCCTTCCCCGACCACTCACTATCAAGTGGCCACCCTTCCCCACTCTGGCACACTCTCCATCACATGGCTGCATCTAACTTCTTCATGACCCACATCACTGTCTGAAATAAACATGATCATTCTGTTAATGTGTTTGTTATCTGTCCACCCCCACTTGAATGGAAGCTCCTGATTGCTGGGGACTAGTCTGTGTTCCTTCCTACTCTATGTTGGCACATAGTAGGCACTCTTCAGATTTTGCTGAGCGAGCTTATTTTGTACACGAAAATGGGCGGGGCTCTGGACAGGCATTTGACATGCAATCCTCACAGCTGCTATTCTTTCCCTTTTACAGAAGAGGCAACTGAGGAGGCCCAGTGAGGTTCCCCAGCTGGTTGAGTACTGTCTAACCCCAAAGCCAGATTCTTTATCACTGCATCATACTCTTTTAAAAAAATGACCCCTTCACCCACCCCCATCCTCTCCAAAAGTCATCCCCAAAGAGAAGACAAGGAAAGATGCAGAGGTACAGGGCTGAAGCGATGGCATCCCAGGCCTCATGATGCCGTGACCTCATCCCGCTCAGAGGCTGTTCCCCTGCTGGACCGCTCTGCCCACGGAAGCTAGCTGGCAGGGATGTGGCGTCCACACCTGGACTCACATTTACCTGCAGCACCCTGGAAACTCCCCATGGCTCCTTTCTCCTCAACTGCCTTTTCTGGGCCTCTAATCTCCAGATCAGGTTTCCAGAGCTGGGGAGTGTCCTCTGCTTAGGAAATTCTCCAGTCAACACTGGGGGGAAGGGGGAGACCTACCTGAGAGGCTGGAGATCTGGAAGCCAGAACCACAGAACCCCAGATAGGAAAAGACCTTGACAGCCATTCAGTCCAACCCTCCTCCTTATGCTTTAACCAAGCAATAGCTGCAAGTACCTCGTGGGATAGGTTCCCTTTTAGCTCCATTTCACAGATGAGGAAACTTGAGGCCCAGAGAGGTTTGCTAACTTCCCTTGGAGACACCCAGCTAAATAAGTCATTGAGCTGGGATGGGAACCCAGAAAATCTGACTCCCTAAGCCGGGACATTTAACCTCCGTGCTAGAATAAGAACAAAACCCTTTTTGTTTCAGAGCCCTGCCAAGGGAGGCACAGGTGCCAGAATGACAAAACAACAGAGTGAAAGGGGCCCTTAGATAGACCTGGCTCTAACTCTCCTATTTTCCAGGGGAGGAAACTGAGGTTCAGAGCGGGAAAGTCTCTGACTGCCCCTCTGATTACATCAAGCTGCCCCCTGGTGAACTACGCGTGGCCCCGACACCAGGCAGGGTGCACAGGCCGCACGCATGGGGGCGGGGGGGGGGTGCAGTGACCCCTACGAAGGACCCACTCCAGGAGCCCGCTCGCCTGGAGCCCGCATTCCAATCTGGTTACAGCAGGAAGGGCAGGTGCTCGGCAGACAATGCGCCATCCTCCATCCGTGGCGGGCAGGAGGCAGCTGCTGTGCGGGAGCTTGCCTTAAACAGAACTCCCTGTTTCCATTTTAGCCCTGTTGCCATGGGATGGGTCTGGCTGGGACAACAGCCTCCTTATATAGGGCAAAGCAGAAATCCTTGCCCCCCTTCTCCTAACACAAAGGCAATGGACACAAAAAAAGACAAAATAAGCAACTGCTCTTTAGAGGCAAACACATCTCTTTGCCATTTTACTGCTCAGAGAATTTTGCTTGTGTGTGTGTGTGTGTGTGTGTGTGTGTGTGTGTGTGTGTGTGTGTATGTGTGCGCGTGCGCACACACGCACATGCACGCGTGAGCACGCATGCAAGCCACAAAACAGCAAATCGGAACAAAGTGCTCTGGCCTGGGTTTGACACTGACAGCTGCCACCATATGCTTCCAAGGAAGTCCCCTTGCCTCCCCAGGCCTCAGTTTCCCCATATGGATATGCAAGAGTCAGACTAGACAGTGTCTAACATCCTCTTGCCCTTAACATTTTAGAATTCTATGAAATCCAGACGATCTGAAAACTTTTCTATTCATTAAAGCACCGACACATGAGGGACTACACCATCAGCCAGTCTGTCTGGAAATCCTTCCCCAAGAGACTCCACTCCTCCTGGTGTTGCTCTAACACAGGCTGATTTTTTCTTTTTTCTTTTCTGTTTTTTTTGGGGGGGTGGGGGGCTGCGCTGTGCGGCATGCGGGATCCTAGTTCCCTGGCCAGGGATCAAACCCGTGCCCCCTGCAGTGGAAGCGAGGAGTCTTAACCACTGGACCACCAGGGAAGTGCCCAGGCTGAATCCTAACCCTTCCTTGATAGCTCAAATCACCAGGGGTTGGCCACCTTTTTCTGTAAAGGGCCAGATAGTAAATATTTTAGATTTTTGATCTATACGGTGAACTACTCAGCCCTGGAGTTGTAGTATAAAGCCACAGACGTGTGAACAAGTAGGCATGGCTGGCTTCCAATAAAACTTTATTTTCGAAAACAGGCAGTGATTGGATGTGGCGCTCAGGGCCTTAGTGTGCTGACCCCTGGGACCATCATCTTAACCATCACCCCCTCCACGTGGTCCTTTGCTCCGACACAGTGTTGCCCCTCCCCGCATGGCTCTAGTGTCTTCAGAGCTGCTGGTCTCTGCCCTTCGCAGTCATTGCCTCTTGGCAGTTGGGTGCTTGGCTGACACGTCTTCCTGCTGTGAGTCTGCTGTCTTCAAGAAGTTCCACCCCTCTCTGCTTAGGTACTACTTATAATCTGCAGTGGACTGGTCAACCAGGTCTCAAAGCTGAAGGCTCTAACTGAGACAAGAATCAGCGGGCTCTGAAGGAGACTTGTTTGGGGAACAGCAGTGCCTGGTCCCTGTGATAATGATTTTGGCTACCAAAGGTTCTGCAATAGACTCCAGACTGTGTAGGCTGCTGGACGATGTGTCTGAAGGTATGAGGAAACCGGGGTGTGATGTGCCCTCCCCACAAACATCTGTTGCATGGGTGCCAAGTGAGGCAGTTCAAGGGCATTCTTTTAAACAATGGGCTACTTACACTATTATTAACAGCACAGTGGGATTTTTGGAAGACAGAGGATGCTCGAATGAACCAACTTCCTTCCGTCTTTCCCCTGGACTTGTTGATAGAACCACTTGTCCCTTCTGACAGGAAAGCATCTCCTATGAGTCAGGGGCTCCTCCTGGCAGGCAGAAACCACTCCCCTGCCCAAGAAGAGCTTCCCCACCTTCTCCACCCAGTTCTTAGGGAAGCAAAGAGGAAAGAGCAGACAACAGCAGCCGCCCCCACAGGCTTTCTGCGGGAGTGGGGGAGTCACCCAACCAGCAACCCCAACTGCAAGGGCAGGGAGGCCCCGAGGGATGGAGGACACACCCACCACCAAACCCAGTGACCTCGGCTCTGATTGGAAGTCTGCGGTCACTGCTGGTTTATCTGCATGTCTCTGAAGGTCAAGGAGAAGACACATGAGCATCTTTATTGGGTTCCCAAGGGCAGATCCAAGATACCAATGGGTGAAAGTCACAGTTTTTCCCATACAAGTAAGAATGAAGGCAGCGATTTCTTCTTTGCTGGCATTTCCACAGAGGCCAGCAGTGCAAACTGCAGAGGGGACTCAAGCACCCAAGAATGCAGATGCTTTAATTAATCAATATGACTAGGTACCAAGTCTGTGCTCCATTCTGGTTCTTATCCTTCATCAGCAGATTCTTTAAGCCTCACATCAATTCTTGAGGTAGAAATTAATGGTCCATTTTGCAGATGGAAAAGCTCAGTCACAAAGGCTGTTACAGAGACGCAAAAGTAGTGCAGCCAGCCAGGATTCGACCCCAGCTCTCCAACGGCAGTGTCTCCATAAAATCACATTCCTTAAATGACACTCAGACTCCGAGTCCCATCCCTACTCCATCCCCAAAGTGGGATGAATTCATTCTGGGAGGTGGTCTTGGCCTTGTCTTTGACCCTTCCCTCTGGGGAGCTGCTGCGAAGAGTGAAGGGGTGGGGACCCCACGTCTTAGAGGTCCCAAGAAGGTAGAATTCTGCCTCCCCCTGTACCCATCCCATCCCTGAAGGATCAGAAATCTCCCTCAGGAGAACTGGAAGGACTCTCCATGCCAGACCTATTTGCTAATTCCCACTTTACAGCCTCCTGCCCTGACCCTCCCCACCCTTTACTCCAAACACCCTGAATGGTCCTACCTCAGCACCTTTGTATATGGTGCTCTATCTTCCACCACTCCACCCGCCCCCCCCCACTTCCCTAGTACGGTCACTCTGTTCTCTTCAAAACCCTGCCCTCCCAAGTCTTGCTGGAGGACACCATCTGCCCAGCTCACGTCCCTCTGTGGCTTTAGCATCACTTCCCCGTGGGGAGGCTTTGAATATAAGGCCAGGGGATTATGATGTGTGTCCTGGGGTCACCTGGGGCCAGCAGGCGCTCATTCATCCCATGTTTGTTGAATGAGTGAAACTTTTATAGATGTATCCTTTTATATTTAAACAGAAAAACCACAAGGCACTGGGATAAGGTCCCTCATTATTTTAATCTGTAAAAGGCTGTAAAACGGGGGAAGGGGACTGCCAGACACCAGGCCAATGAGAGTAGCTCTCCTAGTCTCCTCTACTCATTGGGCCTTCGGTTAAGAGCAACTGCAGAGGGGAAGAAAGTCCTACAGTGGAAAACTAAAACTCCCTTCTAGCTCTAATATTCGCTAATTACCATTCATTCTGCAGAAATTGACTTTTGCTATAAAAGACTTGCCTCTCCAGGCAATGAAATCACAGAATCTCAGCACCAGGAGATCTGCACTGGGTCGGCTCACCGGTGCCAATCCAAGCAGGCAGTCTCTGGAGCCCCTTGCACACCAACAGGGATGGGGAGCTCACAAAGAAGCAGAGGGTCATCTCTAGAAACTTTTAAGCGAGAGTTTTGCGAAAGGTCTTGCAGGGTCTTTCACCTCCCCCAAGAGTTGAAGGTGGGGTGGCTGAGAAAGGGGAGTTAAGGAGAAACTTAATAGAATCAAAGGATATTCTAAAGTAGGACTCAGGGGCTTCCCTGGTGGCGCAGTGGTTGAGAGTCCGCCTGCCGATGCAGGGGACACGGGTTCGTGCCCCAGTCCGGGAAGATCCCACATGCCGCGGAGCGGCTGGGCCCCTGAGCCATGGCCGCTGAGCCTGCGCGTCCGGAGCCCGTGCTCTGCAATGGGAGAGGCCACAACAGTGAGAGGCCCGCATACCGCAAAAAATAAATAAATAAATAAAGTAGGACTCAGTATTTCTCAAGGTGGTTCTCTGACCACCTGCTGCAGAATCTCCTGGGGAAGCTTGGAAAAATGCAAGTTTCCTGGGCCTTACCCCAGAGGCCCTGAATCCATCTCTGGGGGAGACCCAGGAATCTACATTTTAAACAAGCTTCCAAGTGATGAAGCAATCATTACTGTCTACTGTCCATATTCCTGCCCCAGCCTAGGAATCTGTATATGTCACGCATTGCCCATGGATTGCCAGGTCCCACTGCACAGGTGGGGTCACTGAGACCAACACCCAACAGAAGGGAATGCACTCAGAGTGACTGACGGGAAAGTAAATCCTCTGTAAGCTTTGTCACTCACTTCTTTATTTCATCAGGTCCAAAAACAAGGGCACTTGTATACTTCCAGATGCCTCATCCTAGAATCAGAATCTCTTCCGGTTGTGCTCTTTTTATTATAACTTCTAAGCCTCAAAGGCCCCCAGGAAATGCAGGCTGCAGATCAGCTCACCCTGGATTTGGCTGGCAGGATGGACGGGGAGTACAGCTGACGGCTGAGCGAATGTATCGGGAAGAGCTGGCGGAGACATGCAGGGGTGAGAAAAGAGGCAACCCCAGAGGGGTTATTGAGTCCAAAGTCTGGGGGCTGAGGGTGTGGGCGGTAGCTTTTACCTGAGAGGGGAGAATTTGCTCAGAGCTGACCAGGGCATCATAATAAATGATGCTGCAGAAAAAAAGTCCTGGTGCTCTGCCCCGTCCTGAGAGGGGCAACCCATGCCCACCATTTCAGGTCCCTTTAACCTCTACACCGCTCCCTCCACCATCACCCATACTGAGTATTTAATATATTACCAAGCACAGCTCTTACATTATCTCATTTACTCCCTACACTAATCCTACACAGTAGGTATGACTACCACCCCTATTTACAGGTGAGGAAACTGAAGGTCAGAGAGGTTAGGTAACTTGCTCAAGGTCACCCAGCTAGGAAGTGGTAGAGCCAGGAGATGAACCCAGGCAGTATGACTGGAGATCAGGGGTAGACTCTTAGCTTCCCCCTTCTTAACCCCCAAAAGGTCTTAGAAGGGTGTCATTGAGCCATGAAGGGTTCACACATAGACCATAGCAACCTCCATGGGTCTTAATGAGAGAGTAGACATGTGAGGCATTTCCTAGCAAGAAAAGAATTAGAGGTACTGCTTTAGGTAATCCCTTTCAGGTGCGCTGCACTTTACAGTTTACAGTGAGAAGCACCATAATGCATAATAAAGGGATTCAAAGCAGTGACATTATAACTAGGCTGCCTGGGTCTGAACCCTACTCCCAGAGTTACGTGATCTTGAGCGTGTGACAATGTCTGCACCTAAATATCGTTTCATATAAAATGAGGATAACAATAGTAGCTACTTCACCGAGTTATTTTGAGGATTTAATGAGGATATAAGTAAAGCACTTAGAACAGTACCTGGCCATAAAAAGTGTCATTTAACTGCTTGCTGTTATAATAAGTATGATAAAATGATCTCACATTTATTACTTCATTTGATCCTCATAACAGCCCTGCTTGGTCCACAGGACTGGATCATTTGTCCCAGTCTGCAGATGAGAAAAGCAAGGGAAAAAAACAGGGAAAATGAATTCCACAAGGACACACAGCCAGCATAAGTCTCAATGTACCTCCTAGGCAAGTCCCCATTTTGCCTTTGCTTCTCTTTTGAGACCTGAAGTTGCCTCCATTTGTTCTGTTGACTCATATCTAAAGAGAGAAAGCTAAAAAAAAAAGGACAGGAATGTCTACCACACAACAAACATGCCACCACTTTCAGTGCCTTTGCCCATGGCAGACACTGCTAATCAATCATAGGTCTCTTTCCTACTGAGCCTGAGCATAGATTTGGACTCTCCAACACAGTACTCGACAGTCCTTATCAACTGATCACACACGGTAGCTGATCAAACCTTTCATTGTGTAGACAGAACCTTCTATTCAAACTCGGATTATATCCAAACTTAGTTATGATTGGGAGACAGGGGTACCCATAGCCTAGCCACATTACTACACACGTCAAGCTCCCTGCAGATCCTTCTCATAGATTATAGTGTCCCTGTGAGTAGAATGTGGTCACAACAGCATCCATCTTTCCCTACATCCAAGAAACTGCTCAACAAGGATGCCTTGCTTACAGCTGACACTACAGCCTCACCATCATGACTGGCAATCATGTCAGCCATTGGGGGAGGCATTCGACATGAGCAGGTCTCCTCTGTGTGGTTATGGACACTGGTGAAAGGTATGGTAGGTAATTACTTACTAATCCTATTTTAAAATCCCAACCTGGAGGATGATTTGGTTTTTAATGTAAAGTGGAGCGATTCAATGGGCACAAGGGTTTGTATCCCTCCACCATCTCTCTGGAGAACAATACATTCCAATGTTGGATCTCATGGGTCAGTGACACTGAACCTACATACACACTCTTGCTCCAGAGGTGGGCCCGTGACCCAGTCCTGGGCAGTCAGAGAGCCACACTCCCAGACATCATTACTGGCTCAGGGCTGAAAATATATCCCCCAGTCTAGGCAATGAGAGTCAGTCCCAGGATGTTAGCTGGTGCTATTGGAAAAGAAATGCTCTCCTCCGACTGCAGTTGCTAAGCTGATCCGTGAGAGGCCTTGTGGCCATTTTTTCAATTGACCGGGAAGAACCTGTATGAGAATGGAGCCCCAATAAAGGAAAGCTGAGTTGAGAGATGGTGCTCTTGGATCAAACTGAACCTGAACCCCACATTTCCAGTTATGGGACCCAATAAATTCCTTTTTGGGGGGTGACTTTGAGTCAGCTCTCTTTCATTTATAACCACAACAATCCTAACAGTTGAATACTCACATTCTGATGTGGGTAGAAAAGATCTCCAGCGGGCACACGACCCCTGCAGCTTCTCTCACCCATGCCACAGCTGATAAACTGGGCAGGCATAGAGGAGCGAGCCTGTGTTCTCTAACATGCATGTTGGGGTAAAATTTTAAACGTTTGAGAATCACTGAGCTTAACTCTGTGGTTTTCTACTGATGTCTCTTTTCTACTCTAGGTACCTAATAAAATTGATAAGGCTTGATAAGGGAGTTAATGGTCTGCTTCTGAGGCCTGGAAGGCAATTTTGCTTCTATTGGCAGAGGACCTCTCTTCATTCGTTTGTTCATTCATTCCTTTATTTATTTCACCGACATTTACTACTGTTTGATGGTCTCCACTCTGAATTCTCCTCCAACCCTCCTGCTACCTAAGACATTCCTCCCCTGACGGTCTCAAATTCCAGCCTCTGCAGTCTGCAGCATGCATGCCACTGGGGTTAGACATAAGGCCACCCTGTGACAGGGTGTCCAGGAAGACTTGGCTGCTGCCACTGGGGCATCTTCCCATCAACAGTGGTTGTCAGGGGACTTCCCTGGTGGTCCAGTGGCTAAGACTCCGTGCTCCCAATGCAGGAGGCCCAGGTTCAATTCCTGGTCAGGGATGCCGCAACTAAGAGTCTGCATGCCGCAACTAAAGATCCCGCACATGGCAACGAAGATCCTGCATACAGCAACTAAGACCCGGTGCAACCAAATAAATATTTTTTTAAAAAAAAGAATGGGTGTCGAGCTTGGTCCTTGGCTTGCCTTTGCTCTAAGCCTAGCCCAGCCCAGCCCAGCCCCTTGGGTAGCTAACCTCGTAGATGTGAGGGGACAGTCAGCAAATGATTGTATACTCTGGCCTCATTTAATGCCAACCTGAGTTGGGGCACCACAAGCCCCCGACAGTCACAACGCTAACCACAGCAGGCTCCACAGACACATCTGAACCACTTGTGTGACACCATCAGGAGACCAAGAGGTCTTTACGCTGTGTGTGAAGAGGGAGACTGGGATCTCAGGAGAGGCAGAGTAGAGGGCAAGACGAAATGCACAGCGGTCTTTCTATAAATACTTGGCACTAAAAGTTAAGGGGAGAAAAAAAGAACTTTTCTTAATGATCAAAATTTGTGAGTCATTTGAACTGCCACGTTCCATCATCAGGTTGTAAACTAAAAAGGAGGGGCCCCTGTTTATTGTGTGCTTACTAAGTGTCAGGCAGTGCACTGTCTCATTTGAGACGGCAGAAAGGAGTATTTCCACCTCCTTCACGACGAAGAAACCAAGGTTCAGAAAGATCACCTGCCCAGCAAGTGATGAAAGCCAAGATTCAAATCTGGGTCAGTATGGCTGCAAAGTCCATGCTATTAGCCTCTTTGTCTTTTTTCTGTCCTACCTTTAGAACTGGAATGGTCCTCAGATGAGGGAGTCTGGTCCAATCCCCATTGTACAGATGGGAGACTGAGGCCCCAAAGGAAGAGGCCTGCCTGGGACCTAGGGTTCTTGCTACCCTGGGTGGGGCTTCTCTCTAGGCTCCTGAACCCTGACCACCAGTATGCAGAAAACCTGTCGCCCTGAGAGTACATACACTTTCTTCTTTCCCAAACTGTCATTTCAGTGCTAACCTGAGCCATGCTTCTAGGGATATAGCAGTGATGGAAAGATGGAGTCCCCACCATCCAGTCAGATGGTGCCCCAGATCAGTGCCCAGGCAATTAGAACACAAAGAGAAGGAACTGAGAAAAGTTCCGTTGGCTGGAGTGAGGGGCAGGGGCCCCAGGAGGGATGATGGGGAAGCATCCTGAAGGACTTCTGGGCCATGATGGGGAGGTTGGCCTTTGCCCCATGATCATGGGGCTCCACTGAGAGGACTTCTGCAGGACAGTGACAAGATAGCTCTGTGTTCTGGCTGCCACGTGGAGATGCGGACAAAAATGGCAGCAGGAGGCCCAACTGGGTGGCTGTCCCATAGGCCAGCGTGACAAAGTGGCTGCTAAGTGAAAGGAAGTAAAATGAAGAGAAGCGAATGGATTGGACTCATTGTTTGCCAGCAGGGCAAAATGGGGTAGATGGGCTGACTGGTCATGACAAATTCCCACTATAATCCTGCTGGTGGCTGTGCATCTCAGTGGAAATTAACTCATGGACTTCTAGGGTGTTGAGTGTGGCAGGAGGGAAAGAGATGTGTCCCAAGGTTGAGGAAGGCCTGAGTGGGCCATCAGTGTCTCTCTCTCTCTCTCTCTCTCTCTCTATAATTCCCATGTGACACTGATACTGTGACCCAGGAGTTGCGATGCCCATCCCAGAATCTCTGCCCTAAGCACCTTGACCTTCTTTCCACCCTGTGAGCTTGGAACCACTGGCCAGGACAGCACCACCAGCTGCCTCCACACTAGGTCTTTCTTCCCTTCCTCTTTTCTGCCCCCCTCCCCACCTCTGTCCCAGCCAGCACTTGGCAGCCCCCCAGAGGCCTGCTGGGAATCAGGAGGGAATGTTGAGCATCTGGCCAGAGCCCAGGCCAGCTCTGTGGGTTCACATTAGGGCACCTGCTAATGTGCAGGACTCCAGGGCACGCCGTCCCGTGATTGGTTGGTGAGGCCAGGCATCAGGGCCATCCCAGCACCCAGGGCCGCATGACCCCAAATCCCAGCTATAAATAGATGAGAACCTGTCAGCCCTCCTGCCCATACCCAGCCTCCCCTCCCTCTTGGCGAAGAATGAAAGGGCGCCTTGAAAAGGTGCAGAGGCCCAAATACCCAGCTCAGCTGCTCTGGACCCAGATCTTCTGCTGATCTCAGGGAAAATACTCCATCCTCTAGAAATCCAGGGATCTGTCAAGCTCAGTCCCCACTCAGCCCACATCTTGCTTCCATCCTCAATAACAATCCTGGTGTAGTTACTGCTTCCAGCCCCCAGATTTCTGAGTCATTTGGGTCACACTTTAATATGCTGCTACCAACAAGGCATTCATTAGGAAGTCACTGCCTGGGGAGAAGGGTGCATGCATGCACCAGTCTTTGCAGCAATGTTTATGTTTTAAAGCTTCTTTACGGCTTTGAGGATATGAGAGCAACACTCGTCCCTTACCTTACACAAAAGGAATGGGCCTTACCCAAGGTCACATAGTAAACGGACAGCAGAGCAGGGACAGGACTCCCAGGCCAGAGCTCACCACAGCCCCAAGGTGATCACGAGCCTCCCTCGCAGCCCAACACCCCTCGGGATTTTGCTTGTGCCGTGCCAATGGCCTGGAGTGCCCTTCTTGCTTCTCTCTTCTCTCCCCTCCGTCTTGGACTCGGCCCACTACCACCTCCACCAAGAGGCTTTCCCAGACATTTAATTTAGTCCACAGCTGTCCTGGCCCCCACTCCCCACCAATGCAAACACTTCCCTTAATGCATTTACTGAGTCACTTGCTTGGCACTGACCAAGAATGGCATTAGTAATTATTTTCCTTTGTTTAGGGGTAGCTAAGAGTCTATCTCACAAGCCAGATACACGTTAGTAGTAGCTATCATCGTGTGGGTAAGGATCTGCAGGAAAGAGTACGGTGACTGATTAGTGATGTCTGCCCCGGCCATGCAAAATGTCAGCACTCGTGCCAGCTTTGGCCATACCTGCTTTAGTTATCTACTCTTCACTCTGCTGCCCCCAAAGACTCAATTCCTTAAGGCAGAAGCTCACTATATAGATCAGTCAGCTTGAGCTATGAGAACAGGGATTCTCCACTCCCTGCCCACCACCAAACGTCAGCACGGTGGTAAGCAGACAACGCAGGGCGGGGGAAAAAACTGATAATTATCCCTTGCTCACGTCTGTGGCTGTACCACACAAAGGACTCCACAGCCATCACCTCAGCTAACCTGGACAACAAGGCTGAGAGGCAGACAGGTATTCTCTCTCCTTTTCACATAAGGAAACTGAGGCACACGGAGGCTAAGTGACTGTCTCTGGATCACACTACGGGTGTCGGACCTGAACCCAGGTCATAGAATGGCAGCCATCTAGAACCAGCAAGCCCTAAAAAGGAAAGCAATTGGGTCGTTTGTAGGACATGGATGGACCTAGAGACTGTCATACAGAGCGAAGTAAGTGAGAAAGAGAAAAACAAGTATTGTATATTAACGCATATATGTGGAATCTAGAAAAATGGTACAGATGAACCAGTTTGCAGGGTAGAAATAGAGACACAGATGTAGAGAACGAACGTATGGACACCAAGGGGGGAAAGCGGCAGGGGTGGTGGTTGATGGTGTGATGAACTGCGAGATTGGGATTGACATATATACACTAATATGTATGAAATGGATGACTAATAAGAACCTGCTGTATAAAAAAAATAAATAAAATAAAATTCAAAAAAGAAAGAAAGAAAAAAAACTCAACTACTAAATAAAATTAAAAAAAAGAAAAGGATCATCACAGCCAACCTGCCAGGTATCCATCCCACTTGCCCTCTCATACCTCCCATGATGGGAAATGCCCTACCATCCAAGGAAGGCCAGCTCATTCCATCTGGGACAGTTCTGGGCATTTGGAAAGCTCCTTCCTTGCCTGAGCTGGAACCTCTTCTTATGACCCCCATTCTCCATTGCCACCCCTCTCCATGTCAAATATTTGCGAGAGGCTCACGCCCTCCCCGAACCTTGTTTCCTCTGGTTGCACACTTTACAGCTCCTGCCATTTGGAACAACACCTGGTTTCGAGTTATCTTGCCTTTTGTTCCTCTTTCTCTGAGAGCACATCTGTTTGCCTACTTTGTTGAAAGAACCATCTCCTCCCTAGTTCTAGGAGCCAGACTTCCACTAATATAGCCAAGCATTCAGAAGTATCCATAATTTTTTGAGATTCATCATGCTTCATACTATACACCGCCCTCCCCCACAAATATCCCTCCTCTGCCACCATTCTGCAAAACTAGAAAAAACTAGAATAATAGGGAATTCCCTGGTGGCTCAGTGGTTAAGAATCCGCCTGCCAGTGCAGGGGCCACAGGTTCGATCCCTGGTCTGGGAAGATCCCACATGCTGCAGAGCAACTAAGCCCGTGTGCCACAACTACTGAGCCTGCGCTCTAGAGCCCGCGAGCCACAACTATTGAGCCCGCGAGCCACAACTATTGAGCCCGCGTGCCACAACTACTGAGCGCGCATGCCTAGAGCCTGTGCTCCACAGCAAGAGAAGCCACCATAATGAGAAGCCCGCGCACCACAATGAAGAGTAGCCCCTGCTCGCCACAACTAGAGAAAGCCCATGCGCAGCAACTAAGACCCAACACAGCCAAAAATAAAAACAAATAAATAAATAGATAAAATAAATAAATTTATTAAAGAAACAAACAAACTACGGCTTCCCTGGTGGCCCAGTGGTTAAGAATCTGCCTGCCAATGCAGGGGACACAGGTTCAAGCCCTGGTCCGGGAAGATCCCACATGCCGCGGAGCAACTAAGCCCGTGCGCCACAACTACTGAGCCTGCGCTCTGGAGCCCGTGAGCCACAACTACTGAGCCCGCGTGCCACAGCTACTGAAGCCTGTGTGCCTAGAGCCCGTGCTCCGCAACAAGAGAAGCCACCACAATGAGAAGCCCAGGCACTGCAACGAAGAGTAGCCCCTGCTTGCCACAACTAGAGAAAGCCCACACGCAGCAGCAAAGGCCCAATGCAGCCTAAATAAATAAATAAATAAATAAATTTAAAAACAAACACACAAACTAGTATAATAGACTGTCAGAGCAAGAAGAACCTCAGAGACTCTGAGGTCAGACCTCTCACCACACAGATGAGGGAGAAGGGCCCTGTCTCAGGTTCAATGGCGAGGCGGTGGAGAGCCAGACCAGAACCCAGACATCCTCCTCCCACTCTTGGACTCTGCCTACCAAACACTGGGTAATGTTTGACTTGAAATCCTACACCCAATTCAAGGTCAGGCGAGCCAACCTGGGTCTTACAGAGGACTGTTGAGAGAGGTCAGGTTGGGAGTCTGCACCCGACAGGCCTAGGGCCACACTCAGCTCCCACTGCTCTCCATATGGGCTCATCCCCATGTTAGAACCTGTGCTGGGGGCTTCGCCTCTCTGGGTGTGTGGGCTGACCACGTCCTAACCCCACACGGCTCTGCACCCCACTCTTGCCCACCCCCAAACTCTGCAGCAGTAACAGGCCTGGGAGTTCATCACAGGCTCCACTCCATCCACCCTGCACAGGACGAAGGCCGTTTCAGCCAGTTCTCCTTTCAGCTTTGGGTGCAGGGAAATAGTCACCCACTTGCTGCCAGCCAGAGGGTGTTGGCAAATGCCAAGTGAAACGGGAGAGTTCCCACGTGGAAGGGCTGGGAGCGGGTTCCATGTACTCCTTTATCAAACATCACTGAGCACCGAGCGGCCCTGGAGCCAAGATACTGGGACACAGCACCACGGGGCTCAGTGCATGCCCTGACCTTGCCACCTCTGGGACCTGCCTCACATCTCCCTTCCCTGTTCCCACCACACCACCCTCCTCTCAGTAACCCTCCAGGCTTTCAAATGCTCTTTCTTGCCTGGAGGTCTCAAAAGTCAATCCTGGAACAAGCCTCTCCTGATGCCCATCCTCCCCACCATTATTTCCTCTTTCTGCACCCATCACTGTTCCACAGTTGTTAACCAATGTCTCCTGATTTGTTTCCTTGTTTCTGTGTTTCTAGAGAGCTCCATGGATGCAGCGGCCTGTCAGTCTTACACTGTTGTAACCTCAGTGTCCAGTATACAGTAGATGCTCAATAAAAACCTGAAGGCATGAATGTTGTGCAGTGCCTGAGGTGGTCCAGCAACACTCTGGGGGCAGAAGAGGCAGCCCCTCCCCAGGCATGGGAATGATTGTTGTTTTCCGGTTACTGAGCACTTATGATGCACCAGGAACTTACATGCATCCTGCGGAATTCTTACAACCCTCAGCCCCCACCTAAAAGATGGGAAGACTCAAGTTCAGAAAGGCTTAGTGATTTCTGATGTGCACCCAAGATGCAGCAGAGACAGGATTCAAAATTCAGGACTCTTCCATGGACTGCCCTCAGATTTGGGGCCTGGCTGGGATCAGATGGTGACGGGGCCTCTCCTGGACTTCATCTAGTAGTTAAGAGAAATCCGGGGAAGACCCTTCTGAGGAAGGGCCAGCGTGGACCCTTCAATCTGTGACATTCAAACACTGGGTCTTGTTGCGAGTGATTTCTTGGGCACCTGCTCCCTAAAAGACTGGTCTGCGAGTAAACTCCTTGTCAAACGCAGACAATGGGCACCAGTCACCTCCCGGTGAGAAGTTTCTAGAACCTTCTGGATAATCTCTTTCCATGGAATTCTGGAAACTTGGGCATGGTTCTGAGGTCACACTTCCCTTTTTACTAACAAGGAAACTGAGTGCCAGCTCTTGCCTGAAATCCCCCAGCCATAGCCAGGCAGTTACAGATCCCAGATGCCTGGCCTGGGGTGTTGCAGGGGAACCTGGGGGCAGGAAGAGCTGTGACTTGCAGGAGGAGTGAACAAGAAGGTCCCAAGGTCCCTCAGCTTCTGTGAGGTCCCAAGAAGCTGAGCCAGGGCCAAGGGTGGGAGCTGAGATGGCAGCTCATTTATCCTACGGAAGTGCTTGTGACAATCAGAGCTGCCCAAAGATGGTCACAGGCAGCCTTGTGAGATCACGAGGGCTCTGTGACCTGGTGTGTACAAACACAGGCTGCCTGGTGGGACAGCGGGGGATGCAAGCACGAGATGGTGGGCGGGGTCTTAACGAGATAGCCTTGCAGCCTTCTTGACCCAGAAAGCCTGGGAGCTCTGCTCTGGGCCTCTTCTCGCCACGTCCAGGGTCTCTCTGGCCACTGGAGGTCTAGGAGGAATCAGGGAGCCTCACAGACCTCATCTCCCCCCTGCCGAGTTGCAGGCTGGGGCTAAGAGATAGACTAAAGTCTTCCTGCTGGGAACGTGGGCCTCCTCCCCCTTTTTGGTTCGGGGGCTGCCCCCCTTATGCCACGCTCTATGATGTGCACAGGCCTCCGTGGAGACCCAGGTGATGCTGGTCCATGCGTGTGAGCAACTGGACACTCTGTGTGTGTGTGTATTTTAAGAAGAGAGCTTTAAATCTCTACTTCCAAGTGCTCCTCTCTTGGGGAGCTACAGCTCTGGGAGGAGGATGGGGCAGTGCGGCCCTCGTGGGGAGAGAGGACCAAAGAAGGCAAGAAGTTAGGATGCAGGGGGAGGGGGCAGGCCACGGGCAGTTTCCAAGGAGACCCAGGCTGTAAAAGGAGTGAAGATGCCTCCGTGATCCATGAGAGACAAGGCAGACACTTAACTCTTCCCTCCAAGCAGGGGAGGGCAGCGTGGGAGGGTAGTGGAATTTCCCAACACATTCCTGGGCAGGGATCCCAGCAAGCCCCCTCCCACTCCTGGCTGTCAGCACAGCTCCGGCCAGGCCTTACTACTGAGCGGGGCTGGCAACGGCCCAGGAGGCGGTGGGCTTTTGGAAGGAGATAGTAGAGCTTGGGGGCGAGGGAAACAGGCTCTGGAGACAAAGAACGGCCTTAGATCCTGGCTGTGCCAACCTGGGAGGTCTTGGCATGTGCTTCGGGACTTTACTCAGAAGTTTCCGCATCTGTAAAGTGGGCAGACTGTGTGTGAGAGAGAGAAATGGCTGAGAAAATTACTCTAAAGCCCTGGCACATACTTGCTTGACTAATAGTAGATACAGCAAACCACAAAACTGCCTCGGCAATAAATACAACAGCAAAAATGCATTCAGACTGAGTTCCAGCCCTGGGCTTCCTGCTTCACGACATGAGTTTTGTCACCTTTTCTGAGCCTTAGGACCTACACCTGCAAAATGGAAATAATAACTTCCCTCTAGCAAACTAAAAAGTGAAGTACACCGGGACATGGTTGTCCCTACCGTGCAAGAGCCGGGCGGAGGGGAGGATTAGGACTCAGCGGCAGAAACGAGGCGGGAGCGTGAGAGCGTGAGCATGTGCATGTGTGTGTGTGTACAGAGTACAAGCAGCCTGGAGAGACTCACCCTGTCCGCTGCCAAAGAGAAAAGGTTACCGGGCTATTTCCATCCTCCCCTGAGAACCACACATAGTCCTATTCAAACCTGTCTGAAGCCACAGAGCCAGCAAGTAGCCAAAGAGGGATATGAACTCAGGTCTAATTGCTGAGGCCACGGTCCCTCTGTTACTCTACAGTGCTGGCCCCTGGGTGGGTCATTCCCAGGGCCCTGGATGAATTCACTGCAGCTCAGTTGCAGCTGGTACCAACGGCCTGCCCAAGTCTCCCCAGGCCAGCATCCACCTCATTCATGATCTCAAGACCCCTCGGTCTATGGATACCAACCACGGGGGGAACCACTGCCAGGGGCATTTGGGAGTTCCAGGTTGGCACAATGATTCAACTCAGGGGCCTGGGAAGCTATACGTTCTGCATAATGAAAGCTGTCCAGCCTAAAAAGTTTTTGGTACCCCTTTAGGGAAACACACAGGCGAAATTTCCATAGCACAGATGGGGAAACTAAGGCCCGCAGAGGAAAAGGAATTTGCCCACGGTCACACAATAAGCTAGCAATGGAAATGAGTCTGTAGTTCAGCTCTTCCTACTTCCAGTGCAGGGGTCTTTCATCACCTTCATCACCTACACTCTGCTGTCTTTTCTAGGATATCTGTTAGAGTTAGAACAGAGTGCAGAGAGGGTCCAAAGGAAATATCCTTGAATGAGGATGCTAATAACAATGATGGAGGAAAAGGGGTGGGGTCCTGGCTTGGCAGGGAAGAAAGGAGGTGGTGGGAAGAGGCCTGGGTAGCCAGTGCTCTCTCGATGCCAACCACTAGGGGGCAATGTTGGCCTCAGACAGTTTGGTTGTGTTGGAAGATGTTTAGAGGAGGCCAGAGAGCGGAAATGTGGACAACTCTATTAACTGATTTCTGTCTCACTTGATTTACTTCCCATATAGACCAGCCAGTGCACCTAATGCCACAATTCCCTTCAGTGCTACCTGTGGAGGGAGATACAGGGGGAAAAGGGAAATGGAAGAAGGAGGTCCAAAGGCAGATGCAGATCAGATAAGCCACAGAGATCCAGAGCCCGGAGGACTTCCTAGCTTCCATCCAGGGACAGAGGAAGAGGAGTGGGTATCACTAGCTAAAGCCTTCAACGCAAGACATGCCCAGCTGCAGACTCAGCATCCCTTTCTAGACCTCTTAGAGAATGTTCATCTCAAGTACCAGCTCCAGCTGATTGGAGGACTGCCTGAAGCACTGTTCCACAAAGGATTCTGAGGCCTGTCCAGGTTCATGGGGAAAAGTGTGGCGATTGATTAGTTCTGTCCCCCATGGGCGCCGAAAGGAGAGTTTCAGCTCCTGTGCCATCTCAGTCATGACCTTTCTTCCTTCCAGGAAGCCTCACTCTACTGCATCTTCCAAGCATCCTGGGCAGTGGACAGGGTGAAAACGATTGAGCCCCTTTGAAGGGAAGGAAACTGAAAAGTCAAAGAGCCAGCGAAACGGTCCCAGTGATGCAATAAGTCTGTGATGAAAATGGGGAGGAGAACCTGGGCAGGGGGCTCCATCTCCCCTGTTATTACTGCTGTGCTTTCTGGGGACCCACAGAAGTGCATTCTCTGATGCCTCTGCCCCCACGGGACTGTAGTGAGGGCTTCTGCAGTGAAACTGAAAACGGGTGAAAGTTCAGCCACGTGAGGCTGTCCAGAGGGTGTTGGGGCATTCACAGCAGGGAGCTGCCCTGCCTCACCCCTACACACCCTTCACACACCCCTCAGCTGCCCGTAAACACACCCCACCAAGGAGGAAAGGGGAGGTCGGTCCAGGTGAGGTTGTGTAACCAGTTCCATCCATCTGTGTCTGCCTGACAGCTGCCAGCACCGGCTTTGGCTCTCCCTACTCTGACTGGAGGAACGTGGCACTCAGCTGGGTCATGGCCTGAGTCTCAGACGAGCCCACCTAGACCCTGGAAAATGCTGAGGTGGAGCAACCACCCCCAAAGGCCATGCTGGACAATGGGAAGAACATTGGACTTGGAGTCCAAAGTCTCAGATTGAGGCCTCAGCTCTGCCACTCACCCACTCTGGGGCCTTGGCCAAGTCCCCACCCCTACCCCCGGGCCTCAGTTTCCTCTCTGTTCAATGGGGATGCATGGCCTCCAAATGCCAGCCTGTGGACCAGAGGCATCAGAGCCACCCAAGCACAGGGCCAAATCGCAGCCCCAGACCCAAGCAAATGCCTGGGCATGGGGCCTGGAACCTACACTGTGAAGCAGTTTCCCACAGGACTCTGAGATCTCAAGACAGAACTCAACCCCTGGGCAGAAGGCCACCACCTGCCAAACCAGCAGCCTCCTCTCAATGACTCCCTTGAGCGCGTCCTAAACCATCTCAGCCATTTTCTGAGCAGGCCGACAGGGCCTAGCGACAAAGGGGAGTGCCCAGGACCAGCACAGGGCAGAGGCAGAGGTGGGAGGCGGCTCAGACCCTGCCCGGCAGCAGGATCACACGTGGGGTAGGACCCAGCCATGCTCATCCCTGAACACCTGGCACCCCGAGAAGAGCCTGGCTCACGAAGGGCGCGGGCTGCATGCTGAATGAATGGACAAATGTCAAAGCTGGGAGTCTGAGAAATCATCCAACTCCATCTCAATGCTCAGATGTGATAACTGTGGTCAGGCGGGTCATCACAGGACCAACCCCAGAAAGATGACAGTAGCAGCAAATCTTTATGGAGTCCTTACTCGGTGCCAGGCCCACGGCTAAGTGCGCTACCCGTAAACTTTACAACCCCCAGGAGTATGTGATATATTTAGCTCCATTTTGCAGGTGAGGAAAAGGGGGGCTGGTGTACACAATTAGTAAGCTGCAGCACTATGGGGATCTTTCACCAGAGGGGGGCAGGGGGCTCCCCCAGGCTCTCTGCTTCACGGATGCTGCGAGGTGCCAACCCCAGACATCCCGCTGGGGCTCAGATGCCCGTACCATTCTGGCCTCTGCCCAAAGGGTGTTCAAGTCAGAGCTGAAAGAGGGACCCAGGACAAGCGCCTCATTCGCTCTCCTGACTGGTGCTAAAATGGCCCTGAGGCACACCCTGCAGACACCTCCTTTCTGATTGACGGGATGTTGCAGGGTGGCCCATGCAGGGCTGGATGGGATCCTGGGGACAGAACAAGCTGGGACCCGTCTGCAGTCACCCGGGCCTGGAGTCACCATCAAGCCAGATAGTTGGGTCTCTTCCTTCAGAAGTTCACGATCGGCTTCCTCCGCAAAAGGCCTGTCCACTCTCCCCTACCCGCTTCCACCTCACTCCGGTCTCCAGCTTACAGCCACCCTGCCCGGCCCACCTCAGGCCACTTCCCTGGCTGCTGGGCCTCCAGCCACCATATCTCTTAGCTTCATAACACCCTCCCAGTGTGTAATTACACACTGATGTGGATACTTGATTGGTGTCTGTCTCCCTCCCACGAAGGCAGGGAGACTGTCTTATTCGCCTGCTTGCCCAAGTGCCGGCAAATTTGGGGCCCTCAATAAATGCTTATCAAGAAAAAAGGAAATCCGGGGGGAGGCAAAATGCAAAGCTGAGAGTGAGTGGTCCCGGTCGCAAGGGGTAACAGAACCCCAAATGGGCAGAAATCAATCAGGGTTGGGGCAGATGGAAGAGAGGGAGTCAATCAGGGAAGGTTTCCTGGAAGAGGAGTTAGGCTTCAAAGCATGAGTAGGAGTTCGGCAATCATTTCAAGAGAGTGGACCCTCACGGGGCAGAGGTGGGGCTGCCCTCCGTTGGAGGGTTCCGGGAGGGGGTCAGGCTGAGAGACAAACTCTGAGAGTAGATGCTGCCTCACCCCACCCTGCCCACCAGCCAGAGAAGGAGTGGAGGTGCCTTCCCTCCTGTGGGCAGCAATGGTTGAGAAAGGTCAACTGCCAGGTTCATACACACGCCAGGCCCCACAAAACACTCAGCATCCCCGCCCACAGGATACAAGCGTGTGCAGGGCTGCCTCAGTTATTTAAGCTTTGGCGAGGTGTTTCCTCTGGAGGCTGTTTTGATGAATAAAAGGCGCGGAGGTCTGCACAAGCCATCACCACAGCAATCCCTGTACCCCAACTACTATCACAGCCTGTGTGGGTCCCCCCCAAACACCAAGCACTGCACCCAGGAGAAAGCACCATCCTGCAACCACTAGAGCCAGGGCCAAACCCTTAAACACCAGATACAGTCGTGTTATGTTGACACATCATACCAAACCTTAACCTCACCTTCACCCAGTCCCAAGCACTGGTGCACCCAACGCAACCACAACGCCACCACCTCCGTCACTCAGCAGTTACAGAAAACACCAGGAACGCCACAGCAATACCACGCGACCCCACAGCTGAATCCACTACACCAAGCACCGTAATGATGCATCCTTAGCGCAAACCCCACGTCCCATGACAGCCGGCAGGACACAAACACCATCACACCCTAACCCACCAGCGCCACGGCACAACCATGTCCCTGCAGAACACACTCGCAGCCACACGTCACAACTGCCAGCCCAACAAGCTCACGGCAAAGGCCTTCACCGCCAGAGCTGCTAAAACACACCCAGACCCAACATCCAGCATTGCCTTTGCGCCTGCCCATCCAAGGGTCCCGGGGCAACCCCGATCCAGAGCAGATGGGGCGGGCCCGTTGGAGAGTCCTCACGGCCCGCCTGATCTGGCTCTAGACGCCACCGGCGCCTGCCCCACACTGTACAAGGTCCACCCTGCACATACACCCCGGCCATGGCTGACCAGCAGCTGCGCAACAGTGGTTTCCCATCCCAGCACGCCTCTCGGCCCCTTTGGGACCTGCCTTGTCCACCCCACTCCACCCACCCCAATGCGCTCAGTCACGTTCTCCAGATACACGCTCCCATCAGTCGCCCTGCCTGAATTCTCAGAGGAGGTCCTAGGAGACCAGAAGGGTTGTAGTTTTTAAAAGCTCCCAGAGGCTCTGACACTGAATCCAACCCAAGAATCCCTGCGGGAGAGGCTGACACCAGGGCCTGGGGGAGAGAAACGTTCAACCCTCCTTGCCTTTGAGGTGATATCCAGCCCTCGAGAGGCTTGGTATGGCTGGGGAAAAGGAGGCCTGAGGTCCGCAGTGGCAGCCCCACTCACTGGGAAGGAGACCTTGGGGGAGACCTCAGTCTCCCTGTCTGCAGAATGGGGACAGCCTTCCTGTCTTTGCCCCTGGTCCCTGCTAAGCACATGCTCCTCAGTACCCCTTGCAGGGCCAAGCCTCCTGCAAAAAAGCTGGCAGGACACTGGCTATAGCCCTGGGGCCTTAGAGCCATAGTATTAGAACGTATTATTCAGCTACGGCTGCCATAATAAAATACCACTGGGTGGCTTAAACAACAGAATTAATTTTCTCACAGTTCTGGGGGCTAGAAGTCCAAGATCAAGGCACCAGTCAGGTTGGTTTCTGGTGAAACCTTTCCCTTGGGCTTACAGATGGCCGCCTTCTCATTGTGTCTTCACGTGGCCTTTTCTCTGAGTGTGGAGAGAGATCTCTGGTGTATCTTCCTCTTTTTATAAGGACACCAGTCCTATAGGATGAGGGCCCAACTTTATGACCTCAGTTAACCTTAATTACCTCCTTATAGGCCTTATCTCCAGTACAGTCCCATTGGGATTTAGGGCTTCAACATATGAATTTTCAGAGGAATGCAATTTAGTCCATAACAGGAGGACAGGCTCAGTATAGTGTCCATGGGCTTGGCAGTCTGGCAGACCTGGGTTAGAAAACTTAACCTTCTGAGCCTGTTTCCTATCTATAAATGTGGGATGATGACACCTAAATCACAGTGCTGAGGATTAAAATGAGAACGTAAAGCAGATGAAAGCTGGAGCCAGCTTGGAGAGACATCCCACTGGTAACGTGAAATTGGGCTTGGCTGGGAAATTACATCACTGGCAAACCCTAAAAATTAAGGCCCCCATCCACACCCCAGAGCCCCCTGTTACACGTTTACCAGGACACCACTGAACGTAAGACAGAGTAAGTACAGAACTTTCTACTCAGTGCTGTCAGATAGGCAGACCGAAAGAACAAGGAGAAAGGAATATCACTTGCTATATCTTGCTATGCAAAACTAGCAGAGGGAAGGAAAACACTTCTCTTGCTATAATTTATGTGCAGCATAATAGGTGTTTCCCGTTACTCTATGCTTTTGTTTTGATTCTTCTCCACTCCCCAAATCTGACCTCATAGATCCAAGACCACACCCTGCTAGTTCCCACCTCCATGCCTTTGCCCACCCGCCTGCCTGCAGCACCCCCATAGTGTCCCCAGTAGCCCAGCAGACCTGGGCAATCAGGGCCCCTGCGCTGGGCTTTGCATCTCAGAGGGCTTGATTCTGGCCCTCCTCCAGCAGTGCCCTCCCCACCTGGAAACAGCAGCCCCCCTCTGGACCCCCAAATGCCCTGCCTAAATGGCCCTGAGCCTGCTTACAGGGCCCGTGCAGGCCTCTCCCCTGGATCCATCGTCCACAGGATGACTGCACGGCATGTGTACACTCCGAGGCCCAGGGGTTACTGAGCAGTGGCTCTCTGCAGTCCCCTGGTAGATGGAGCTTAGACGTGCTGCTGGGGGCATCCACATGTGTGTGCACGCGGGCTGGGGGGGTCTCCATTTGTACTCTTGTCCTAGCCTCAACAAACCAGCCATCCAATTTCTTTAAGCTTCTAGAACAAGAAATTTGTCAGCGTTGATGATGATGATGATGAGGATCCTTCAAAGCCCAGAGTCCTCACCTCTTCCATCAACCATAAACCATACCCAGCCCTGCCCCTGGAATAATTCTGTATCACATTTAGTCTTGTAAGTCCTTACGACTGCTTTGGTGTCACTCAAGGCATCTCATGCTGTTCCAATAAACCTTGGTATTTCCATAATATTCTCTGTTTTCGTTCTTAACACAACCCTTGGGGGAAAAGGAACATGCTACTATTTCCACCTAACAGATGAAGACTTAGAGCTATTTAGTTACTTGCCCAAGGTCACATAGCCAATAACTGCCCTGAGGTAAAAAGTCTTGACTTTGCATGGGTGCCCAGGTCCTCCCCTAATTGGATGATCAACTTTCCCCCCACCCACGACCCCCCGTACGCGGGCCTCTCACGGCTGTGGCCTCTCCCGTTGCAGAGCACAGGCTCCGGCCGCACAGGCCCAGCGGCCATGGCTCACGAGCCCAGCGGCTCCGCGGCATGTGGGATCTTCCCGGACCGGGGCACAAACCCATGTCCCCTGCATCGGCAGGTGGACTCTCAACCACTGTGCCACCAGGGAAGCCCGGATGATCAACTTTTTTAAGGGCAGGGATAGTGTCTTATATTTCTTTGGACCTTGAGGAGCTAACGGGCAATAGAAATATGGTTCCTAGAACGGTAACAATTGGGTCTCCCTTTTTTTTGTAACTTTACTCATAAGAAACTGAACAGAATTTGACAGCTGGAGAAGGCAACTTCAGGACTTCCGAGTTCCTCCCCAATAGGAAGCCAGACCCAGCAAGAAGGCAGGGGGTTCCTGCAACCCTGAGGAGGCTAATGTGCAGCTGAGGGGGGACAGCTGAGCTATCACAGAGCTGAGGGGGCTCTGGAGATGGAGTTATGTCCCCCAAAGATGTCCATGTCCTAATCCCCTAAACCTGTGACTAGGTTATCTTACATGGGATTTTGCAGATGTAATTAAGTTAAGGATCTTGAGATGGGGAGATTATCCTGGATTATCTGGGTGGGTTCCATGTAATTACAGGGTGTTTATGAGGGAGGCAGGAGAGTCAAAGAAGAGGACGTGAGGCTAGAAGTAGAGTAGAGGTCAGAGCAATGTGACCAAAAGCCAAGGAATGTGGACAGCCTCTAGAAGTTGAAAAAGGCAAGAAAACAGATTTTGTCCTAGACTCTGCAGGAAGGAATGCAGCCCTGCCATTGATGTAAGTCCAGTGAGACCCATTTTGGACCTCTGACCTGCAGAACTGTGACATAATAGATTTGTGTTGTTTTAAGCCACTGAATTTGTAGTAATTTGTTACAGCAGCAATAGGAAGCTAATACAACTCCTGTTCAATGTATAAGTGAAGAAACTGAAGCCCAGAGAGAAGAGAATGGCCAGCAGTCCCTCGACTATGGGGACAGGCCCAAGGAGAGGCAGCGCTCATGGTGCCCTTGATGGGCTTCTGGTCCCAGTGAGAACCACCTCTCCTGCAGCTTATCATTTAGCCATCTTGATTATCATTTGCAAGGAAGAAACATAATACGTTATATAGAAGAATATAGACAAATGCTAGAAAGTTCCAGGGGAGCAGAGTTCATCTCAATGAAAGGAATACCTGAGCTGTCAGATGTAAAAAGGGAATGGGATACCCACAGTGGGAACAAATGTCCTGTCCCTGGAGGTGACAGCTCAGTGGGTACAGCATTTTCAGGGATGCTAACAGAAGCCTTCTTACTTTGGAAGGTTAGACCAAAGGATATCCACGAATTCATTACTTGAGAGGGTCCTAGATTTCTAGAATTCCTCTACATTGAGTCTCTAGATTCCCCTGCAGTTCCAAGATCTCACTCTACCCTTTAATAAAGCCTGAGACCCCATGCTTGTAAGATGTCTAAACGTCATCTCTCCACACATCCTCAAGGCTTCCTGGTGTCTCCGTGGAATCAGAGGGAAAAGCAGGGAGAAAACTTCCCCTGGGAGCCCTGAATTTCTAAACAATTATTTAATTACCAAGGAATCTTTCTAGCCAGCCTCACTCAGACCACATCTCCTGGATCAGGGGGAAAGGCTGGAGGCACAGGAATGCATTTGTGGGCTCTTGTACGACCATCCCCTCAGGTCCCAGAGCCCACCTCTGTGAACTTTACACCCTAACCCACTGCCTTCCCTCCCAGCCAAGCCAGCGTGGGAAATGGGCTGAGATGTCTAACTTTACAGAAAAGAGGACTGTTGTTTCCTAGCGCAGGCAGACTTCCTCCCCTGGCGCGGGTGGACATCCCTGCCGGGGAACAGGGTGTTGCCAGGACAGTTTTCCACCAGCTCAGTGCAGGGACCCTGTCCTCATCTCCACGCCAGCGCCACCAGCCAAACTGACTTGGAAAGGAACATGCTGGTTTTGCTTCCTCCTCACACCGCTGCCACTCCCCACCCCAGGCTGGTTCCACACTCAGGTTCTCAAGTGCAAGCAGGCACCCTGCTTCTCTCTCAGAGCCATTCAGAGAACATCCACCTTCTCCAAAGAGGCCGCCACCTGACTCTGTGGGGGAAGGGGGGGTGGGAAGCGGGAGAACAGATAATTCCATTGTCTCACATTTGCCTTCAGCGGGATCCAATGAAACCCTGATGGGTGCTACCATGCTCTGTAAAGGACACAGGCAGGACTTAGGGCATAAACCCAGGCCCCAGGGTGACGCACTGCTTCTTCAGGCCAGCTGCAGGCAGAAGCCAAGAGTTCAGCCTATTAAACTCTCTGGGATCCAGAGACAGGATAGCTGTTTGGCCTGGCCTTGGTTGAGAGGCAATAAGAAGGTTAATACTTCTGGGTATTTATCTGAAGGAAACAAAGGCACTAACTCAAAAAGATAATCTGCACTGCCATGTTCAGTGCAGCACTATTCATAATAGCCAAGACATGGAAACAACCTAAGTGTCCACTGACAGATGAATGGATAAAGAAGATGTGATATATATTTTATATATATATTTATAAATATATATAAATATAGATTATATATTTTTATCTATTTATATATATATAATTTTATATATATACGTATTTATATATATATATAAAATTCAGTCATAAAAGCAGGAACTCCTGCCATTTGTAGCAACATGAATGGACCTTCAGGGCAAAATGCTAAGTGAAATAAGTCAGACAGAAAAAGATAAATACCATAGGATCTCATTTATACACAGAATCTAAAAAAACCAAACTCATAGATACAGAGAACTGATTGGTGGTTACCAGAGGCTGGGGGCTGTGGAATCAGTGAAGATGGCTAAAGGTAAAAACTTCAGTTATCAAATAAGTCCTAGGGATATAATTCATGGTGTGGTAACTATAGTTAATAATACTGTATTGCACATTTGAAATTTTTAAAATATTTTTTTGAAAAAAAAAGGTTAAGATCGCACACAAGCTTTGGAATCAGACTGCCTGTTAAACTCCAGCTCTGCTGTGTGAGGTGAGGTGTGTGTTGTCAAGCAAGTTAGCTACTTTGGAGCCTCAGTTTCCCCTTTTGAAATATGGCACTAATAAAATTGATCTGAGGAACGGACTACAAAGGAGGTATGCAAAGTGCTAATCAACTTGCCTGGCCTATTAAGAAAGAGCTTAACAAGTGATACCTTTAAATACATAGATTTGTGAATCATTAAGGCTCTACCAAGTCTGGTATCCTGTAGTTAACCTGGTAAAGATACCTTAGCTTGTCTTTCCTGGTTACCCTGTAACGACATGACATTAGATTTTCTGGTCGATCTCCTTTCAGACCACCCCATTCAAGACAAAAATAAAATATGATGATAAATAAAAAACAAAACAAAAGCAAAAAAAAAAAGCCCTGAACCTGCAATTTGGGTGATCTGCCACAAGGTGGAAGACTTCTCGATGGCAACGTCTCTTATAAGGCCCAAGTTTGCCTGAGGATTCAGAGGTAATACCTCTGCTCACGTGACAGATTAGCAATCAATAAGTTTCTACATGTATTCATTTTTTTAAAAGCTCTTTATTAAAATAGCAGTCTTAAATAAATTGAGCAATATCTGCTAGGTACTGTCAAGTGCTTAACCTCATGTAACCCTAAAAACAATCCCACAGAAGCTAGCATTATTATCCCTGTTTTTTGGCAATAAGGAACTGAAGGCTCAAAGAGGTGCTGTGGCATGCCCAAGGCCACACAGCCTGTACCTCTTAAAGGCAAGACGACTTCAGGTAAGAAAGACCACCTCTCTCCTCTTTCCATCCTATAGTTCTGCCCTCAGCTCCAAAAGACTCCAGTCCCAAGTGCCCGAGGCAGACAGTAAAGACTTACCAACAAGACCAGCTGACTGCCCCGGGCCTCCCAGAAGGGAAGCAGCACTAGCCAGGCTGGCCTCTAATGCCTGTCCCTCCCTAATCTAAAGGAGGTATTTCCTTCATTTAATAAACAAAGATGAAGGAGAGAGCTCTTCCTTCCTTTCCTTCCATAGGATTAGTCTGCCTTAAAAAGAAAGTTCTGAATTATCTCAGGGTACCCCCTTAATACTTCCCTACCTCTTAAACAGAGACTTCAGTTGGTTTCCTTCTGGCAAATCCTAGGGGGGAATTCCCTTTCTTGCTTTTTTTTTTTTTTTTTTTTGCGGTACACGGGCCTCTCACTGTTGTGGCCTCTCCCGTTGTGGAGCACAGGCTCCGGACGCACAGACTCAGCGGCCATGGCTCACGGGCCCAGCCGCTCCGCGGCATGTGGGATCCTCCGGGACCGGGGCACGAACCCATGTCCCCTGCATCGGCAGGCGGACTCTCAACCACTGCGCCACCAGGGAAGCCCCCTTTCTTGCATTTTGACCATCAATAACTCTAGTTCCATTCATTAATAAGCACCTTCCACTTGCATTTTCACATTTCTCTCTCCCCCAGCGCCCCAATGAAGTTGACACTCCGGTGACAGAAGGGACAGCAAGCAATACATGCATACTGATGAATCAGACATCATCCCGATGGTCACCAGACTTGACTCTGACCAGCAGACCCTCCTGGGAGGGGCACCTCCATCTTTTCCCACCACTTGTATACTGGCAGCCCCGGTCCACCACCCTGACTGAGCCTGTCTCACCCTCCAGGCCCTGAGACAGCCGAGGCCTAACTGAGCCCATCACTGGACAGGCCCTAGGCAGCTCTTCCAGCCTCCATATGTCACACATCAGCAAGGCATGCAGCACTGTCCCTCTTGTTTTCTGAGTCACAGAGCTAGAAGCAACCTAAACGAGAGCCCAGCCCCATGTCTTTGGGCTTCAGCTCCAAGCCCGTTCTGCTCCATCAGCCTGGAAGAGGTCAAAGCTCAGGTCCTGGAGAAAAGCCCTAAGTAGTTCCAGCCCCGCTGGGTCCCTCCTTCACTGCACCATTCTTGGGAGAAAGCCTGTTCCAGGAGGGAAGTAGGGGGCACGAGCGTTTGGGGCCTATGCTCTGCCCTAAGGGGAGCCCATCGTCAGGGCTCAGCCTGGGTCAGTCATTGGTCATTAGAGTGCTATGCTTCCCATGCCAGCTGCCTGATCTTACCATATCTTTGTAACCCCTCCTACTAGTTTCTACCTAATATCTTTCTTTAAATCCACTCATTTTTCTCCTCCGATTTATCCTTATCAATAAGTTATATGTAATAGCTACATTTCCTCAAACGTGCATTGAAGTAAATACTTAGCTACTTAAATGAAATAATCTGATTTGCTTGCTGTCCCAAATCGCCAAGCAGACCACCCAGGAGCCCCTCTGACCTCTGAGTTCACTCATTCACACACTGACCTTACCTTATCCCAGCCGCTCCGTTCCTCCCCTGGAAAATTCTGAAACAGTGGCATCTGAGCTCTTTTCAACCCGGCACCTGGTCTCCCCTGGTCTGGCAATTTTACTGGCCAAGGATCATGTCATCTTTGTACTGGAGCCTGTCTTTATTTTTTTTAATGTACATTATTTTATGTACCACTAAGAAAAAATCCTGCCGATTAAACTGTAACACCAGGACTTCCCTGGTGGTCCAGTAGTTGAGAATCCGCCTGCCAATGCAGGAGACACAGGTTCGAGCCCTGGTCCGGGAAGATCCCACGTGCCACGGAGCAACTAAGCCCGTGCGCCACAACTACTGAGCCTGCGCTCTGGAGCCCGAAAGCCACAATGACTGAGCCCACAAGCCTAGAGCCCGTGCTCCACAAGAGAAGCCACCGCAATGAGAAGCCCACGCACCACAACAAAGAGTAGCCCCCGCTTGCTGCAACTAGAGAAAGCCCGCGCGCAGCAACGAAGACCCAACACAGCCAAAAATAAAGCAATAATAATAAAAATAAATTATTTAAAAAAATACAGTAACGCCATTCTTTCTTTTTTTTTTACAAGATCAATATACAAAAATCAATTTATTCCTGCAGACTAGCAATGAACAATATGGAAATGAAATTAAGAAAAAACTCCATTTAAAATAGCATCACAAAGAACAAATTTAACCAAAGAAGTGTAAGATTTTTACACTGAAAACATTGAAAGAAATCAAGAAAATGTAAATAAATGCAAAAACATTCTGTATTCACGCCTTGTAAAACAATATTGTTGACATGGCAATATTCCTTGTTTTAGTTTTCATGTTGCTGCTATAAAAATTTACTTCAGCTTCAGTAGCTTAAAACAACACAGATACATTCTCCTATAGTCTGGAGGTCGTAAGTCCCCCAGAGAACACCAAGAACATAGGTCTTACGGGCTAAAATCAGTATGTTGGCAGAGATGGCTCCTCTGGATGGAGCCCGTCTTGAGAGCACCATGACTTCACAGGTTCCATATCTTTGACCAATTCCCACCACCCCTCTCCAGTCCCCATGTTTGATCCAGCCTCCTCGGAGGGGCTGGAGGACATCACACCCTGAGCCTCCATCCCTCTGGGTCCTCCTCGCTCATCTCCCCAACCCCACACACCCCGCCAGCCCTGCCTCCGGCTGAGCGCCCACCACTTCCACTCCTGGCTCCGAGCGCTTCTTCCCGCCCCAGGCTCCCTGCCTACCTACCAGGAATTGTGAGGTGAAGGGGCGCTTCTCTGGATCTCAGTTTCTCTGTCTGTACATGAAAGAGGAAAGACTCAAATAGAAGTTTTTATCTGGGGCCTGCGCCTGGCTTTCAGAGTCTATGAAATCATGCGCACACATTTTTGTTTTGACATTCTTAAGTAATACAAGTCCACACTATCTTCAAAGTCCCAGATGAGGGCTCTGACCCTGTTTTGGTCAGAGCCCCAGGAGAACATGGTCTCTGAAGGCCTTCGGGCTCTCACTCTCACACTCTGAATCCTCCGGGCGTACACACGCCCCCTTGTCACACCCATGGCCCACTGTGCAACGGACCTCAGTAAAGATCTAAAACACACTCTCTTTTCCATGCTTCGTGATCAACAGCCCCTGACAACAAGAAAAAAGAAAGAGAAACACACCAAGTGTTTGATGCCTTTTATTCAACTTCAGAACCAAAGAAAGTTACAACTTTTATAGGAAAAAAAGAGAAAAGTTCAAGAGTCACCCCAGGACCTGGGGCCAAGGCAAAGCCCTCACTCCACTGTGGCTCCCCCAGGAATCCAGACTGAGAACTGCAGGACCAGGGCCAAAGGCTAGAGGGAGAGAGGCTGCAAGGCCAGGGAAGGGGAGAGGGAGGGAGCAGGGGCCAGTTCACCTCTCTAAAGGGACTGGAGGGGGCTTGAGGGAGAGCCCACAGGGAGAGCCAGAGGATGGAAGTCAGAGATTCAGCTCAACACCCACATGTCCCCAACACTGTCCCCCCAACAAAACTGGGGGCCCCCGGTGACAGTGAGGGCCCTGTCCTGCATGCACAAGCAGCAGCTGGGAAATCCAAGCCCTGTCCGGGAGGGGATGGCCTCTAAAATCTCTTCTATTCTTGAGACTCTTGGAATTCTTCCTCAGACAAAAGAGAAGGCTGGGGCCTGGGAAAGCGAGAGAGCCGTCTAGAGAGGGGCCTGAGTGGGTGAGTCAGGCCGGGATCAGCAGAAAGGCATGTGAAGGCCACTGTGGGGACTTCCTGACCTAAGTCACCCCATCTGCTCTTCTGCTTGTCACTGCCCTTGCGCTTTATACCCATCACCTCACAAGTCCTCGAAGGAACCCAGGAGGGACGAGGGTCTGGCCAGAGAACACGATGGGGAGTAGACAGAGCTAAGGAGAGAACAGCAAGGCTGAGACAGAAATCCTGGCTGGGCGAGCAAACAAGAGCGCTCAGGGTGACAGGCACTGAGCTGAGCTCTTTAAACACGCGTTATCTTGTTTTACCCTCACAGTCCCGTGATGAGGTGGTACTGCTGGCATCCGCGGGTCCACGGGAGAACACGTGCTCCCTCCCTCTGGACGAGGAGACCGAGGACAGTGGGGACCCACCGCCTGTCAAGTTAATAAGCCACAGAAGCAGCCCCTCCAGGGCCCACAAAACCAAAACAGCGCAGTGGAGTGTGAGAAGGGGCCTGACGCCAAGGCAGCATCAGTCACTGAACAAAACCCCCAGACGCCTCATGCTGTTTTAATAACTAGAGCAGCAGGAAATACCTGCCCCCCAGTTCAGGGCAAGAGCCTTTTCTTTTATCTTTACTTCAGGGCTGGGCAGGCTCTCCCAGAACGCTCAACGGGACAGGGTGTGCACTGGGGGATCAGGTCAAATGGGATTCTGCTACACCTGAGGGCAAATTCCAGAAATGACTCTGCTCCTTCGCCTCTACCAGGGGCAGCCAGACACAGCGGGCCTCAGTGGCTTTCTTATTTGTGTGGCAGGTGCATGAGAATGTTAGTAGGGCAGTGTCTGTCATATTTGCGTGGCGTTTGGGCTCCACTTACATTTCTCTCCACAATGTACAAGCAATGCCAATCCCAAGTGTGTCCCAGGCTTCTACACACCTGCTACCACAGCCATGAAGGACGATGGCAATGGAGAAGCTGGTGGTGATAACCACGTGACTGCTAGAGACACATTATGTCTGTTTATTCTCATTTTATTCTTGCGCCCTTTTTAAACGGGGTAGTAGGCTCAGAAAAGCCAAGCAACTTGCCCGAAGTTACACAGCTTGTTAAATGGCAGAATCCTCAGACCCGGCACTCCAGTACATATGAGTCAAAAGCCCTGCCTTTAGCTATCATTCAATGCCAAGGCCCTGCCCCTGGCTTCAGGGGCACTGCAGCAGGGGGAGCCCAACCTCAAGTCCCACCCCCAGCAATTCCGCCCAGGGCCCTCTGGCATCAGCACACTGGGCTGGCTCATCAGCCTCGACCTTCCGACAGTTTGCTGGTCGATGTGGTCTGCTTGCTGACGGCTGTGTGCACAGCGCTGAGCATGGGTGTGTGCTGAACGAATGAATCAGTGGATGTCCCTGCTGCGTCCTTGGCTCTTGCCGAATCTCTTGCATTATATGTGCAAGACCCGCACCCCTTCTTTGTCTGTCCCCCACAGCTCCTTGCACATAACAGCTGTTCCACTGCACTGGGTGAAAGAATCTAACATGGAAAATGTGGTAGGAAATCTCTGGGTCCAAATCCCAGCTCTGCCACTAACACACTGCCTAACGTGGGCCACCAGCTCAGTCTCTCTGAGCTTCAATATCCAGGGCAGGTGTAAGACCCCCAGCTCGGGGAGTCCTTGGAGGTCAAACCCTTCACCAACGCCCAAGGAGCAGCCCTGCAGCTGGCCCTCGCTGCTGCTGCTGGAAGCATGCCTGGTGACGGATGTGGGTCATTCTTAACCAAATGCACTTCCTCTGGTTTGTGAGGACAAAGCGAGGGGTGACAGCCCCCTCTCTGAACCGGCCCAGGGAGCAGCCCAGCAGCCCAACTTTTTCCTTTACATGCTGCTGAAGTTCAACTCCGGTCAGCAGCCACTTAAGGCAAGTGACTTAAGTCTCAGAGTCTCCAGCTCCTGGCCACTGAATCAGGAATGGTGGTATCCCCTCCCTTACCTCCTGCTCCGTGGTGGCAGCTATGGGTATGGCATTCTCCAAGCACTAAGCCCATCTGCTCGTTCACCCTGCACATCCACTCCAAGCGGCAGGTACAAGAGGCGAACGGGAGTCAATTACCTGCCTGAGGTCATGAGTAAAGCATAACTGGCTCTCCTCAACAAACCGCAAAATAGAATCTCTAGCTCCATCCACGAGGAGCATTACCCTGCTGGCATCAAAACAGTGAGTTAAAAAAGTGAAGGCCAGGGAAAAGACCTTCTATAAACCTTAATAGAGATTAATGAGACCTTAATAAAGATATATCATCCAATATAATGCTAAGTGAAAAAGTCACAAAGACAATATGATCTGATCTTTTTTTCATGGAAATATGTTTATGGGAAGAAAAAAAGAGAAGCATTCATGGTGGTCACTTCTAGACAGTGAAATTATGGGTGGTTTTTATTTCCTTTTGGAAGATGTACCTATTTCTTTAATTTTCTTCAACAAAGATTTAATTCTTTTGTAACTAAAATTTTAATACATTTTTGTTTTATACTTCAATACAAAGCAGAAATTACTCTTATGTGAACCAGAGGAATGTACAAACTTAATGTTCAAATCTTTAATTAATTATAGCTGCTTTAAACTGGAAGTAAAATGTGAAAAAGAATTCTAAATATTTATAATTATTTAAATATTTATTGAATTAAAATAAAAAGCAAGATATGACCCCACGGAAGAGACACAGCATACCTTGGAGCCTTGAAGGAAGGCTCAAGCACATGGACAGAACTGGCCTGTAGACATCTTTGAATCCCAGAGACAGTGAGCTCCCAGACAGGACCCCTGCTCCCACAAGGTGGCATCTGGCCCAGCACATGATCACACAGGAGATCCCACCTGGATTCAGATCCCCGAGCCAGCTCCAGGTACTTGTCTTCTGAGGTCCATCTCACAACAGTAATTGACAGCTTCAATGACAAATACAATCCTAACCATGGTACACGCAACGCACGGGTCTACTTCGTCCTCTTGCCAGAGGACTCTATGCTTGAAGACAGTGGGGACAGTCTGTCCTGTTGCACCTGTGCCCCTAGCACCCAACAAAGAGCCTGGCATACACTATGGCTCAGTAAGCATTTGTTGAATAAATGGGTAAGTGAAAGGATGTATGATGGATGAGGTGAATGAGTGAATGGATGAATAAGTGAATTCTGACCTAGAACAAGGTAGAGGCTGGCTTTGTCCCAAGGGCAGGGTTAGCCAGCCAGAATCCACTCCACAGTGGGACATGACTTGGCTGAGTGTATAACCTTACCAACGTGAGCTGTAGCCTCACAGGGCCATCACACGGTAGACCCGTCCCCAAGACCAGCTGGCCCTGGCCACAGACATTACTATGTGTGGGAGGCGGGGGGCAAGGGTTATGGTATAAAGCGGGTGGAAGGAGAAAAGTTTTCCACCCCCCAGGCTGTTGCTAGGAGAGATGAATCAAGACCAAAAAAATGCCCCAAGCTGCCCACCTGGTCTTTTTCTAGAACGCAAACTCCTGGGGCAACAAGACTCCCTCCTAGGGCAGCGGGGTCCATGGGAGTCCAAGGCCTCCACATTAATCTGTGTCACTCCAGCTCTGTGACCTGCAGATCCCTCTGGCTGGGCCTCCCTTCCTCCTCCTGCCCTAGCCCCCTAGACTAGCCCTGCTGGTTTCTCTGCACTGTGACCCTGCCCTGGGCCCAGCTATTCCAATTCTAAGAAGCCCCCACTTATTAAGCAACCCAATTAGCCTCACTGACCTCCACTCTGCAGCTCTCCAAGCAGCCGGGGGTTAAATCACAGATCCAAGTGTGGAAATTGACTTTGCCTCGAGGGTGCCTGAGGACACTGACACCATTTGATGGAGAGCCAGTGAGGAAGCCCTCATCTGTTAGGGACAGCCTGCCAGAGCTACTCTGAATTAGAGAAGGCCTCGATTCTGTAACTTACAAAGGCTCGGTGCATTTTACTCATTTCAAAGAAATACCGTAGCTTAAGTGATGGTCTAAAATATATCTATATGCTCAGCTCTCCCCAGCGGATCCCCTCAGGCGGGGCCTGCTCTGATTTATAACTATCACATCACCTGCTCTGAAAAGTTGCTCAAACACCAGTTCTCTACGCAGCCTCCCCTGGGATCCTGGCTGCACAAGTGGTGGGTGTATCTTGTGAAGAGTGACAAACCCAGCTGCTGGAGGCCTTTGCCCTTGCTGTTCCCCACTACCTAAAACAACTCCTCCCCAAAAGGTTGCTTCCTTTTTTGATTTCTCAGGCCTCCGTAGGAATATCATCTCAGAGGGGGTACCTTCCGGACCACCCTCTCTGATGCAGCTCACGACCCCCATCACAAGACCCCATCACAAGTGGGTGTCTGATTTATTCTCTTCTGAGGGTTTATCCCGGGCTGAAATCATGTTTATTTTCTGCTTCCCTAGGTCAGTTCCCCACGGTCAGGATTGGGTCTAAGCTCACGGCTGCATCCCTTCATCCAGGCACAGGAAATGGACATTAAATATAGGTGGAGTGAGACGGAAACTCCCTGCGGCCGACAGAACAATGAATGAGCCAAGGAGACCCAGGCCCAGGGGTCAGGAAGCCAGATCCCACGTCAGTGGGACGTCAGACAAGGCACTGGGCCTTAGGGCTGCGGCTTCAGTCAAGGAAGCTCTGATCCCCTCCACTCACAGGTCACCAGATAAGCCAACCCCCTCGTGGGGGGAGGGGGAAGGAAGGCTGACTCAAATTCTCTGAGGTTATAGAAAAAGGACGTCTCACAGGAAGTGACCTACAGAGTCTATAGGAGTGGGCAAAATCCCCGAATCCCCTCAGAATGCGGGTCTTAGGGGTTCTAGGCCAAGCAGAATCCACGTCAGGACCCGACTATGGCCAGACTACGCAGCCCTTACTGTGACCAAGACAACAATAAACTAGGAGGTAAGCTTCCCAAGGCCAGGGACCCTGCCTCTTTCTGCTGAATCCCAAAGCCTGCACCAGTGCCGGCACATAATAAGCACGTCAGTAAGTTGGGTTTTTTTTTGTTTTGGGGGGGGTTTTTTTGCGGTACGCGGGCCTCTCACTGTTGTGGCCTCTCCCGTTGCGGAGCACAGGCTCTGGACGCGCAGGCTCAGCAGCCACGGCTCACGGGTCCAGCCGCTCCGCGGCATGTGGGAATCTTCCCAGACCAGGGCACAAACCCGTGTCCCCTGCATCGGCAGGCGGACTCTCAACCACTGCGCCACCAGGGAAGCCCCAGTAAGTATTTTTTAAATAACTTATTATTCGGTGCCTCCTACACAGTAAGCATTTTATATACAAAGTCCATTGATTCTTCAAATCCACCCTACGTAGCCAGGACCCCTATTACTTCCTCAGAGACGTAAAGTAAGATGGCTAACCAGCAAGCGAGGGCAGAGCAAAGCGTTGAACCCAAAAAGATGTCAGACGCCAGACCCCAGCTCCCTGACTACCGGGCCGCCACACCTGCAAAGCCAAACAGTAATAATGACACCATCTACCACGCCAGACAGGCAGGGCTCTACCACTGTGGTCTCAGTAATCCTTTCAACAGCCCTCTACGCTACACAGAGAAGGCAATCATGGCCCCAAAGGGTGAAGTCACCTAGTGTGGTGTCTTCTCAGCTAACACCTGGCAGAACTGGGATTCCAACCTAGATACCTCTCAGCTCTGAACCACAGGCTCTTGGGGTTCAGCCACAGAGCATTCCCCTGAAAGGGAGAGGCTGCCGTGGGAATTAGAATAATTTACTGTAAAAATCAGGATGCTCTCGAAGAAACGGCTCATAACCTGTGGCTCCTACTGTAGCAAGACAACTCAGGACCCCGTTCCCCATCAGACCAGCCTCTGGTGCAGGACTCTGGCAGGTCTACTCTCTCTGGGCCTCACTTTCCCCACCTATTTAACCCCTATTTAACCAGATGACACGGCTCTCAAGTTTTAAGAATCTAAAATCTTTTCACGCATCTGAAACTAAGTAAATATTAATGTGCTATTATGTTTGTACAGCTTTCTACAGTTTATAAAACACTTTTTACATTGATTATCTCATCTATCCAACAACCCTGCTGTTGAACTAACGTCCTCACCTTACAGAGTGGGAAAGAGTGACTTAAGCCACTTAGTCAAGTCACACAGCAGGTAGGTGTCAGAACCAGGATGTGAATCCTCACTCTAGTCCACTGGGCTTTCTCCTTCAGCTGGGGTGCCAGAGAGGAGGGTGGAGCCCAAGAAGGTCCCAGGGTACTGTAAGGGAAAGTGGAGGGAAAACAAGCACACCCACATAGAAGAAGTATCAGCAACACAATAGGCAGTTCATTGGAAAGGAAACACAAGTGACTCTTAACCATGAGAGAAAGACTGCTAATTAAAACTTCAAAGAGACACCAGATTAACAAAGGTCAAAAAAGTTTAATACCATGGTGTTGTCGAACAAGCATTTCCTATTCACTTCTGTGGGAAGGCAAAACTGATGTAATTTCATGAAGGGGAATGTGGTAACATTCATCAAAATTTCAAATACGTACACCCTTTAACTGGGCAATTCCACTTGGCAGTATTTATCCTACAAATCCATTCACACATGTGCAAAATGACGCTCATACAAAAATATTCACTACAGACTAGTAGCAGCACTAAATTAGGAAGAGCCTAAATGTCCAATAGAAAACTGGTTAAGAAAACTACAGTCAAGCCAAAACATGAAGCAGATCTTTCTTTATATACTGATATGAAATCATCTTTAAGATATAATATTAAGTGGGAAAAAAGCAAGTTGCAGGGCAATAATCTTAGCTGGCTACCATTTGAGCAAAAACTTGAGGCAAAAGTTAGACCATATATATGGTGGTTGCACAATTTTTCTCTGGAAGAACATTTTAGAAATTGGTAGCAGGGCTGCTGTGGGGATAGGAGCACAAGACTTCCATGTGTAACTTTTACAATTTTTCAAGGAGGATCACGTATTACATTTTCAAAATAAATACAAAAAAGCAAGTCTATTGTCTCTTTCCCATTGAACAATGCTGTATGTTGAAACCAGCATGAAAATTAACTTGCTAGGTAGCTGGATCTTCCCAGGGCCTGTTCCACATGACCCCCACCAAATCTCTTCCCCTTGGGCCGGCTCCGATAGCAGCCTCAATCACAAGGTGGATCAGTTAACACTTTAAATGGGCTGACTGAGTAAAAGATTCTAAATCAGGAAGTCTGGGTTTAAATACGTTCTCTACCAGCACGGGTGTTTATCTTGCTCTGCACATATTAACAAACCTATACCTAAAAAGATGTGATGCACAGTGTGTGGAATAAAAGCCAGACCTCTGGGGTGGTTAAATTCTGGGGCATAATGGCGATCAGTCATGTGAAATACTTGGAGATGATCAGATATTGTCCAAATTTGATAGGGTCTGAGATAAAACAGTAGTGGTCACTGAAGTGGGCCCAGGCTGGTCAAGTAATAACACTGCCTTACCTCTGTTTGTGACTCTAAAACTTGCAATTAGCTTTGGAATCCATGACACGTGCTTTGTCACGGCAATGCAGGGATTGATCCCATTTTATGAAGGAGAGAGGTCACATGGTGGGCAACATTTAAACCAGGACTTCAGTTGAAGTTCTCTGTTTCGCAAGGTCACGGGCAGAAATCAGTCCATAAAAGACCAGAAAGTAGAAGTGTGCCCAAGGAGGGAAGTTTGGCTGGAGGTGGAACAGGCCAAAAAAAGCACTGTTTTTGACTGGTTGTTTCTGGGTGTGGGATTTTTTTTTTTCCTTTTGCCTATTTATAGTCCCTTAAATTTCAATAAGTTAACACCTGATACTTTTATATTAATAACAAGAAAATACAATGTATATAAAAGTAAAACAGAGAATGATATAGTCAGTTGAAAGGCATTTAAATACACCAAATTGCTAAGAGTGGTTGTTTCTTGAGGGTAAGAGATTACAGGATGGAGGTAACCTCACTTTCTCTGACAAGTTCGCTCCTAACGTTGGAAATGTTTTAATATTTTAAAATTTTTATTAAAAATGTTTTAAATATTAATTTAAAAACAGATACATTTGTTGAAAAACCAATGAAAATATAAAGTGAAGAAAAAAATTTTAAGGCAATAAGTATTTCTCCAAAACACCTTGGGATTAACGGTGAATTATGGAGCAATTAGACAAATGTCTGAGTTACAGAGATATAAAATTTCTGTTTTAAATTCCATCATTTTTAGCTTCCTCTATTACCCAACAAAACCGCTTTTCAATTAACTTGTTCTGTAAGGCTCAGAGCAGAGCCTCCCCTGGATGCAGGCAGATGTCATCTCCCAGGCTGAAGCAGGGCCAGGCTGCCTGCGCGCACCCACCAAGCGCACATGGACCTGCCTGTCAGTCCCTCCGTCACCTAATCCACCCGGCTGCAAAATGCAAAAGAATCCGGCAGCTGGTGAGGGCTGGAGGGAGTTGGGTAGCTCTGGTGTTGAATTGCCTGTTGGCCGCATGGTACGGTAAGTGTGGTCGCTTTTTTTCCACTTGCTGTGAGCTTTCTTTAAATAATTGCAGACCTCGTCGTGGTTGAGCCAGCAGGATCTAAGCGTGAAAGGCACCAGAGACCAGGGCCCAAGAATGGCCATCCTGAGCCTCACAGAGCACCCCCAGCCAAGTGCGCAGACCCCCGGGGTATCTCAGAATTCACTGACACCTTCCCTCCCTTCTTAAAATATTTTTTAACGAAAACAGAGAGGAAAGCTAAAAGACAGTTTTACAGATAAAAGAATGATTCAAGATAGATAAAACAGCACTGTGGAAAAAAGGGAAGAAATCAATTTTAGATATAATCTATCAGTGGAGGATTTTGAATAATTCGCTCCTTTAAAAAAAATCTGGTCCAAAGTTCCTGATTTTCACCCAATCTTTCCACCCCCATGAGTGACTTTTCCAAATGTTCCGTGATTCACTGGGGAGGTTGGAAATTGGGGATTCTCTTGCCTGGAGTTCCTCCTCCACCTTCTCCTCTTTCCAAACCCACACGTTTAAGGCACATGATCCCATGACAAATTTCTTCCAACTTGCAGTTCAAAGAAAAGTCAGCACCTGTCACCAGCAAAGGGGACACAACCAAGGGAGTTAAGGACCTGCCACTGGCTTTGCCCGCTGGATGGAGGGAAATCACGTTGCCCATCGGAGATGTGACCATCTCCCAGCTCCAGGCGTCTCCAGTAAGCAACCTTCTCCCCCTCTATCCAGTACCTGGCAGTTCTGCCTCAAACAGAATTTACAAAACAAGACAGCCCCTGCGACAGAAAAAGGATAAATCACAGCACGGCAGAGATGGCGAAACCCAAGCCCAGAGAGGGGGCCAGACTTGTCCAGGGTTACACAGCAAAGAGGGACAGGCAGGACCTGAACCGAGGCCTTCTTCCAGACCACCAGGTACAACACTCTCACCGTGGCACTCTAATCTCCAGGGCAGCTACAAAATTCTCTAAACAAGATTTTCTCTTCCCTACCTCAAACTTAGAGGAATCGATGGAAATTACACTTTTGGGGGGGGAGTTGCAGCTATTGCAAAATCACACAGTGGAAGGCTGCTGCAACACCATAAAGACTGGGGATCATTGCTCCAAGGAGAATTCGAGATAATCTTGGGAACTCAGTCTAGACGAGGCACAGACATCAAAGGGCCCTAGACAAGGGCCCTTTCAAACACCATTCCTTCTGGACCTTGCAGACTTGGGGGCCACAAATCCCACATTCCTCTCAAGTACCTGCAACAAGGACTTTATTGGGTAAGACATTTCCATATCTCTGGGCCTCAGATTCTTTGTGTGTAAAACGGAAACGAAAATCGTCAAAATCGAGGTTGTGAAATCTGGATGTGAAATGCTATGAGAATTGCACAGTGATATGCTAAAAGGGATAATAGTTGAGATGAGACGAGTAATAATAATTATTATTATGGCAATAATTATCACTATCATCATTAAATTCACTGAAGGCTTCCTCTGTAAAGCTACTAGCCTTCTCCTTGTCCATCAAGTACCCAGTGGTTGTGCGAGGTCCCGCCTCACCATGACGGAGACTGCTGCTGCATTGGGCGAAAGGACCTCGGTCAGGGCTGCAGGTGAGAAGCTGTGCCCCAGCCTTGTGCCTCCACTCCACACCTGGGGCTGCACAGACCACTCATTCCATCCTGCCTATGAGGCTCGGGGAAAACCTAGTCACCTCCCCACCCAAGACCTCCCCACTCCTTCAGAGCAGCCTCCTGCTAGTTTCTAGGGCTGGAAATCTTGGTGCTCCTACTTGTGATTCTTCTAGACACTTAGTTCATCCTGTATGTTCTTCCCCCTCACAGGAGTCATCCAGCCAGCTCAAACCCTCCACTGATGGGGAAGGAGCTCATGTTTGCCCCCCCTGCACCTCTGTCACTCACTGCTCATTCACCAGCCACAGGACGTGCCGGGCCTTATGACAGGCTGGCCTCTCCCTAAGATGCCCTTCCCCACCGAGTCAGCCAGTTCATCCCTCAATACTACTCTTTCTGCTACACGAGCTGCCTGGATACTCCCTCTGCCCCGGTCACCCTCACGGCCACCTGCGGATCTGATTTTCCCAAGATGGGAAGCAGGGCTTGCTCAAATCTGCAATCCTAGCTTCCTGCACAGAGGGAGTGATTGCTGCATGGATAGGGAAAGGAAGCGGTATCAACTGATAACCCATGATTCTGTACCTCATGAGGTCCACCAGTTTTTGTCACCCATCTGTCATCAAACCAACCAGTCACTGATGGTCACTGTTAAGGAGAATAACCACCCCCAGGCACGGCACTAAGTTCTTCGGACATTATATCATTTCAACCACTCATTGATATACTTACTATTATCCCATTTCACAGGTGAGGAAACTGAGGCCCGGGCACATTAAGTAACATGCCCTAAGCCACTCAGCTGCTAAATGACAGATTCTGGACTCAGACCCCAATTCAGAGCTCTAGTCATAACCACTATTCTAGCTGCCTTCCACTGACCCTCAAAATCCAGACCCCAGGCTGAGTCCCTCACTGGAACCAGCTGATTCTGTTCCACCTCTGCTTGTTCCACAACTGAATCCTTGAAAATTAACTGTGTGGTCACCTGAACAAAGTATTTCCTCTCATTCTGGAGTGGATTCTACATCTCCCTCCTTCCCTCTTATGCCTTTGACCTCATCCTCTAGCCCCCTCTGCTCTCCCCAGGACTTGATCTACTAATCTGGGCCTACTTTGTCTCTAGGGAGAGAAGCTTCCGGTAAGATACCATCATTGTCCTCTAGGCTCGCCTGCTGCAGTGTCTCGCCTGAGACCACCCCCAGAGGTGGGAGATTGCCACATTCCTGCTGGAGGCTGGTTCACAAAGTGCAAGCCAGGCAGCCACTCCCTTGGCCACCAGGACAAAGAGTAAGTGCTGGAGGCCTGGGTGCTGCTGGGCAGGTGCCCGTGGTGACACCCACAAGATAGGGAGGAGCTGCTGCCCAACCCTAGGGAGCAAGTAGTGTGAGGTCACTGGGGCACTGAGGCGTGACTCCTTGGGGGCAGGGCACTGCCGGGGGGCCTCTGGGGGCCTGTGCCTGCCTTGGTCAGCAGAGGAGCTAATCCCCCAGCCCACACTCACCCTCTGAGCCTCACGTCCCTCATCTGAAGATTGGGGCTCTATCTCCTGGGGTTGTTGAGAGAGTTAAGTGAACTCAGCACAGTGGCCAGTACAGATTAAGGGCTCAACAAAAATTGAATTCATTCATTCAAGAAATATTCAGTGAATGCCAACTATGCGTCAGGCTCTAGGCTAGCTTCTGGGGGTACAGTGGGAACCAGACAGGCAATGTCCAGTCCTGGTGGAGCTTCCTTTCCCATAGGGGCAATAGGCAATCAATGAGGTACAAATTAATAAATAAGAAAGTATCTGGCGGTGCTTTGTGACCGCCTGGAGGCGTGGGATAGGGAGGGTGGGATGGAGGGAGACGCAAGAGGGAAGAGATATGGGAACATATGTATAACTGATTCACTTTGTTATGAAGCAGAAACTAACACACCATTGTAAAGCAATTATATTCCAATAAAGATGAAAAAAAAAAAGAAAAAAGTATCTGGGATACTTAAATGCCTTAAAGAGACAAGAACATGGTACTGTGATAGAAAGTGGACAGAGCAGGGGGATCGGGGAAGGCTTCTCTGAGGAGGAATGTCTCAGCAGATCTGGAGGAGGTGAGGGGGCAGCAAGCCATGGTTATGCCTGGGAAGAGCATTCCCGGCAGAGGGAACAGCATGTGCAAAGGCCTCACTACACTAGCTGGAAGAATACTCCTATTATCACTGGAGCCAAACTCTGTCCTTTCCATAGAAGCAGCAAATATAGCTGGGAGGACAACTCACTGGGCATCAGAAGAAGTGGGTTCTAGCTCTAAACCACCAATATGGCCTGGCATGACAACCTGCACCTGTTGATCTTTAAGGGTCTGTAGATACCTGCATTCCCTTGGGCTCCCTCCTTTCTTCCTCTTCCAACCCACCCCCCTCTTAAAGTCATCACGATCCCCACCTCCTGAGTTGCCCTAGAAGTGTGTGTGTGTGTGTGTGTGTGTGTGTGTGTGTGTGTGTGTGTGTGTGTGTGTGGCTGAGGCTTGAGGACAGACAGAGGGATGAAGACAAATATCTGAAAACTGATTCACTGCAGGATCCTGTCAAATCACCCTCTGGGGCTCCACTTCCCACTCTGTAAAATGGGAAATCTGCTCTCCTCTTGCCTATGACACGAGATTGATGTGAAGATCAAATAGAAATGCCAGATAAGGAAGCCACTCTGCTTTACACAGGCATCATATAGGGGCCTTCTATCTGCTTCTCCAACATTTGTATCCTGTGCTCTGGACTAAGACAGGAAGGACAGAGAAGGGAGGCGACAAGAGAGTTACTTCCAGACACTCTACAAATAGTATCTGATTGTTCAGGCCCAAGGCAGGGGTGCTATGACAGGGAGCTTTCTAAAAACATAGATGCTTAAGGGCTTGCTCTCAAAGATCCTCATTCAGTAAGTCTGGGATGGCTTCAGACGTATAATTATTATTTTTTTAAAACTACACTGATGATTCTGATATGCACTCATGGCTGAGAACTACTGATTAGTTCTACCAACTCTGGCAGGTAGAAGCTATTATTATTCCCATCTGGGAGCTGGCTAACTAGAGCACAGAGCGGCTAACTCCTTGGGTCACACAGCTAATAGTCATAAAGCTAAGATCTAAACCAGACAGTCTGCTCTCATTCATCACGAGTTTACACAGTTTCTTGAAGCCACGCAGCGTTTGTCACAGGCTCTTTCTACTACTCCATGCAGCCTTGGAAACCCAAAAGATAACATCTCACCAGAGGAGACTGCACCAACTTTCAAAGAAACTTTTATGGCTAGACTAACTCCTTCTTCATCTGGCATTATCGAGAAATAATGTGTGCTCACAATAAGCAGGGTTTATATCAATAGAGAACTTTGAAACTTTTCCTGCTTTTGACAGACTTCCTATTTTACACGGTAACACCAAAATACATTTCACTTTCTTACTCCCTTGAACAGAGAACACCGATCAGAATATACCTTTCCTCAGAGATGACACGCTGTCTCTACCATGCATTAGAGCTTTGTACTTTTGTACAGTAATGTATTCAGAACAAGGGGCCTGGGCTTCCCTGGTGGCGCAGTGGTTAAGAATTCACCTGCCAATGCAGGGGACATGGGTTCGAGCCCTGGTGCGGGAAGATCCTACATGCTGTGGAGCAACTAAGCCCGTGCGCCAGAACTACTGAGCCCGCGAGCCACAACTAGAGCCCGTGTGCCACAACTACTGAAGCTCGCACACCTAGAGCCTGTGCTCCGCAACAAGAGAAGCCACCACAATGAGAAGCCCGCGCACCGCAACGAAGAGTAGCCCCAGCTCGCCACATCTAGAGAGAGCCCGCGCGCGACGAAGACCCAACGCAGCCAAAAATAAAAATAAATTTATATTTTAAAAATCATTAAATTACCCATAAATAGTGGTAATTTAAAAAAAAAAAGAACAAGGGGCCTCCTCGCCCCTTCACTAAAAGGCCCCAAGTGGTTTTCAGTGCTGAGTCCACGTGTTTCTGTCTCTGGTGGAACCAAACGCTTGCACGGTCACATGCTAACAAAACGGGTTTGCTGTTTCTAATGTCCTGAGGCATGGACAAGACTGCCAAGCTTGTAAGAATTGTGTGTAAAGGAAGAGTGAATTGGCCCTAGGCAGGAAGGGTAAGGAGTGATCTTCTGTGGAACAGACTGAGTCTTGAGGGGATCCTGAGCAAGGAATGATGCATATGGCTTAGAGTTAATCCTTTGGGGCTGCAGAGTACAGTCCTTGGTCCCAGAGTGATCCCTCCCCCACTTTACCTCCCTGGATTCCCTCCCCACTTGCTTCCTCCATAGTGGAGGCTAGCTTGCCCAGTCCCTCTGGAAAAAGCGGCTGGGCAATGGACATGAGGCCCAGTGTAAGGTGTTGGTTTCAATCTCCCTGGAAGGCGTAGGGACATTTGACCAAATCCCTCCCTGTAGATACGCGAGAGACTCCTAAAGCTTTGAGTTGGGCCAGAGCAACGCCCTGTAACAGACTGGATTCCTAACCTGTGGTTTAACATTCCACAAAGACCTGCCCACTGGAGGTGCGTTCTGTTAGGGGTTTCTGGAGGCTCCAAAAAAATGTTTGCCTTTGATTCCTTTGTATGCAAGGCTTATCTTGGAGATGACGGCAGTGGGGCCCTTGTGGGGACCAGTACAATCACCACACACACCCCTCACCCACACATTCTAGCTCCAAGCACAGAGAAGGAGCTTCTGGGGCCAGGCAAATGACTGGTGACTTTCCTGAAAGATCAAACAGCATTTGTTCATTCATTTAGTCATTCAACAAATATGTATTGGGGGCCTACAGTGTGCCAGCCACTGTTCAGGCACTGGGGGATTTGATGCTGAACCAGCCTGACAAGACCCCTCTCCTTAGGGAGCTCTGGTCCTGACTGGTTACAGAAGAGAGAACGGTAGAGAATAAACACATACACAAAGGTTATCACAGGCTGGGACCAGAGTTTTGCATTTAACAAGCTCCAGGGAAGGCCAGGGATGGGGGTGAACCTGGCACATGGTGGGCCCAGAATAAATAGGTATCTACTCCCCATACAAATCTTCCCCCAAAGCAAATTCTCTTCTGCCACCCCCTACCACCATCTCAGTTATAGGGATGCCACTCTGAGCCCCCTGTACTCTGTCACTTCTCTCCCACATCCACTCACTTCCTTTGAGCCCCCCGGTTGAGGGCAAGTTTAGATGCCTCCTTCCTGCTGTCCATCACCCCCATTCCAGTCCTTTCTATATGCTCAGCCAGATTAGTCACACTGCAGTGGTTAAGACCATGTGCTCTGAAGCCAGGCAGACCTAGGCTCAAATCCCAGCCTTTCCACTACTTGTCTGGGTGATTGGGGGTGAGTCACTGAACTTCTTATACCCTTAGTTTTCTGGTTTGTCATAGGACCAACCTCACCAGGTAGCTGAGACTCCTTTACCTGACAATGTACCTGAAGGTCCTAGCTTAGTACTTGGCACATATTAAGTGGTCATTAAATGTTACCTATTTCTTATGGTTACTGTTATAAATAATACTACTAACAAAAACCTTTGCTGACTTCTCACCAGGACATTCAAAGCTCTCCCTTACAGCCAGTTTCCCTGTGTGTTTTGTTTTGGAGTGGCTGAGTGGCAGATATAAACGAATCAGGGTGACAGAATACAGAGTGAAGGCAGGACATGCAAATGTATGCCATAGACTGTGTCACAGAGCAAAAAGGGGGCACTTCTCAGAGAAGGATTAGGGGAGGCAGCACTCAAGCTGGCCTTAAAGGATGCTGTTGGAGATTGAAAGGGGCAACAGATACCTCATGGTAGGGGCCCTAGTGGTTACCAGGTATAGGGAAGGAACTGCAGAACAGTGCCAGCACCTCAAACTGGGGAGTCAGCCTCAGTCTACCCAACTGTAAGATGGGGGTAACAGGGCGGACCACTTCATGGGGTTCCTCTGAGATTAAATGCTGTTGCTTGAAAGGGTTAGCAGTTGTTAACTGTTCTCATCACTGTCACGGTTGAAGGATATGGTTGAAGAGGAGGGCGGCCTAGGAACACCTAACATCAGGATCCACATTAAAAATAATATATTGTTCTACTCTTGTGGCAATGGGTACAGTGTTGCATGATCGATACTACCGGATGAGTGAACGGACGGACGGATGGATGGATGGATGGAATGATGGATAAATGGGTAGGCATCTGAGGCCCCGAATGCCATACCAAGGAGCTTGATTCTGCAGGTCATTGAGGGTGGGCCTGCAGATGTTTTGAGCAGGGGCTGCTGGGGTCTGGGGTTACTAGCAGCATGGAGGCTGGGCCATCCTCAGTGCCCAAGAAGCAGGTCAGGGCCTTCCCCAGTGTCCTGGGTACCACAGTTCTCTGAGAGGAGCCTGAGACCAGAAATAAAGGCTCAAGCAGCCACGTTGCCAAGGCTGTTTGCCATGGCAACATCAGGGAGCCACTCGTGGGCCGGCTGCTGCAACTGCTCAGGGCTTGGTTTCTAACGTCTCCTCGCTCTCCCTCTGCTAAATGACTCTGTTCTGCCAGGCAAGCACAAGGAAAAAACACGGCGGCAGAGCTGCCGGGGAGCATCCATCTCAGCCAAGCAGGGCTCTCCCGGCTGAGTTCCCAGAGAGTGGGTCCCAGACAGCTGAGTCCCTGCTATGCAGAGCCAGCCCTGGCCAAGCAGATAGCAGCCAGGGGTCCTGTCCTGCCTCTGCTGGGTGATCTGAAGGCTTTCCCTGGTCTGCTCCCTGTCTGTTCCTTTACTTCAAGGTAAGGGCATTGAGCAAGATGGTCTCTAAGGCACTCCCAACTCCCTGAAAGCTCAAGTTTACCTTGGTGTTTTTACATAATTACCATTGTCATCTTCACAGAGGCTACCATTTATTGGGTGCTTGCTATATGTCAGGCAATGTGGCAGGCATATTTATCTTCTGCAGTTATCCTAAGAACATACTATAATTATCCCCAATTTTCCATGAGGCAACTGGGGTCAGAGAGGTTAAGACACTTGCTCAAGGTCACACAGCTAGTAAATGGTAGAATGCTGATTTAAACCCTTGGAAGTTAAGCTCCAAAGCCCAGAGTTCTTAATCACTACCTGATATTTCCTCTCCTCTCTTCAAGCAGCATCTAACTGGATTCGCTTTCCTAAAAGTCACGTTGGAACACCTGGCTAAGGCTGGATGGGATTCCTCTTCAGTCCCCCCAGAAGTACAGGGGAAAGGAAATTATAATACTAGAAACCTCAGGGCTAAGACAGGATCAAGGACCAAGAGTTCAGTGGGAAGATAAGTAGCAAGATCTGAATTATGGGCTGCCCTGGTGGCGCAGTGGTTGAGAGTCCACCTGCCGATGCTGGGGACATGGGTTCGTGTCCCGGTCCGGGAAGATCCCAAATACCGCGGAGCGGCTAGTTCCGTGAGCCACGGCCGCTGAGCCTGCACGTCCGGAGCCTGTGCTCCGCAACGGGAGAGGCCACAACAGTGAGAGGCCCGCGAACCGCAAAAAAAAAGAAAAAAAAAGATCTGAATTATATTTGCCTGTTTTTATTATTAACAATGGCTCCCATTTATTGGGCATTTAGAAACACTTTATGGGCATCATCTTTAGGAAAGTAGCCTTTCCTAAAACCCCTTAAGGTATCTGCTACTATCAGTCCTATTTCCTAGATAAAAATGCTGAGGTACAAAGAAATTTTGTGCCAAAGGCCACAGGGCTTGCCCCAAGCATAGTACCATCCTAGGATTCAAAGCCCTCTCAGCCACTGAAACAAATAATTAGAGAAAACATTTGTTTTCTTTCCTAAAAGACTGAGCAGTAATTACAGGCCTTTGGGGATAATTAATCAATGACTTTGCCAATGACTTGAAAAAGTCTCTCTGGTCTCCTTACTCTAGACCTGAGCTGCAACTCAGGCTCTTCCCTAAGGAAAGAGCAGAGCGGGGAGCCCAGGAGTCTTGCTGCCACCATGGCCTAGCTATGTAACTCCAGGACAGGCCCCTCCTCTCAGCTCTGTCAACTCCTAACCCTGCAGCCCTGTCTCCCTCAAAGGATGGTCCTCGGCATCTAATGAGAAAACCAAGGTCAACTGCAAGGGAAGTGGGTGAGGCCCCTGGGGTTTAGGAACAGCGAGAGCAGGAGGAACATGCAGCCTGCCCAGGGTGGTGGTGGACTGCACCCCAGGGTCCTACAGCCACCACAAAGCCCAGCCACCCTGGGCAGCAGTGTCTCTCCAAGGACTATCACCCTGTCCCTCTCTGAGAGCCAAGACCCACCCTCCCCTCAAGTCCTGATACTGGAAAAGAACTCGTCAGAGAGTCAGAGACCTGAGCTTCCTCCAGCCAGATGGCTTCTTCTCCTGTGCCCCAGTGTCCCTTCTTCTGGGAAAGGCAGGGGTAGGTCTGATGCACTCTAAGATCCCTCCCAAGCTGAGGAGAGGGAGCTGCTTAAGGACCAACGTTCAAATCCCAGGTTAGACACTCACTAGCTCCAAGACCCTGAATGACTTAACCCCTGTGTCTCAAGTTCATCACTTACAAAACGGGAGAAACAGAAGCCACCTCACCATTACTGGAAGAAACCCATGCAACAGTACTCAAGTCTCTTCACAGATACACACTGAAACAGCCATAGATGACATGTGTTCTGTGGGTGGATGAACAAGAGTGGCCCCTGGTCCAAAATGGCTGAATCTGAGTGTCAGGGGCATGGAGATTCCCGATTCCCTTCCCACCACTGGCTTCTGCTGTGTATGGTCGACATTTTCCATCGTAAAATGTTTAAAATACAAAGTTCTTTGCAGAGAACCTGACACCTAATCATACAGAACATTCTTCTGCTCAAAAACTCATCTGCTTAATGGGTAACCACAATGCTAGACCAGGATAAAAATTATTTTTTCTTGCCCTCCCTGAGCTGTCATCCTAGTTGTAGGGTTAAACGCATACATGCAGGCAGGGACTTCCTGGGCGGTTCAGTGCTTAAAACTCTCCGAGTTTCCACTGCAGGGGGCACGAGTTTGATCCTGGTCAGGGAACTAAGATCACGCATGCCAAGCAGCCCAAAAAAAAAAAAAGCACGCAGGCACCAGTAGATAGTAAGTGGCACCCTCCACCTCAGTGGAAGAGGCAGTACAGTGTGCTTCACAGGCCTTCCAGAGCGGTCAGGTGTGACCTGGGGCTTGAATTGCAGGGAAGCTATGAATACATTAAAATGGTGGGGATGGAGGCCTGGAGAGGAGCTTTCAGGTCATTCCACAACCGTTTTATTAGTCTGTCTCTTCTCAGGAACACATGCTCTGAAAAGGCTCATAGTCTAGCTCATTTGTTCACTCAGTGAGGATTCTGAACTGTGTTCCAGGCACTTGTCTATTCATTGTGGGAAAAAATGGTCAATGAAGTGAACAAAAATCCTTGCCCTCATAGAGCTTAACAATCTGGAGTGATTTCCTAAACACTTAACAAAACCTACGTTAGAAGAGATGCATCTACTACTGGGTGCTTCTATGCCAGGCATTGTGTGGGGTGCTTTAAATCCATTTTGTCCTTTGATTCTCATTGACTCCTCAAAACAGCTTTATCAGGGAAGTACTATTTATCATTACCTTTACACATGAGGAAATGTAAGTTTGGAGAAGTCACGTGACCCACCAAAGGTCTCACAGCTAGTAAATCACAGAACCAGGACTCAAACCCAGCCAGGCTTCAGAGTGCACCCTGCCACACGTGGGATGGAGTAGTGGTACCTGGAGGTGAGAAGGCGTCACCAAAATGATGGCATGGGAGCTGAATCTTGCAGGATAAATAATGGAAATAGTGGAAATGGAGACAGAGGAGACAGAAAACAGCTGCGTGAGCCAACGTTTCCTGGAAGAAGATTCATGACATAGCCGGGGGCGGACCAGGATCCCAAAGGGAAAGCAGACAACTCAGGATGAACTCAGGGGCCTAACTCTCCAACTTCAAGAACCTGAAGGTTCTTGAAGTTGGAGAGTTCTTGCACATGAAGCTAAACTTTGGCCTTTAAGTTAAAAGTACTGGGGAGCCATGGGTGATGTGTGAGCAAGGGAGTGACATCAGACATGTACTCTAGGAGGACTGATCTGCCGTCAAGGCTGAGGACAAGTAGGAGAGGGCAAAGTCTGGTGTGGCAAAGATCCGTTTGGTAGTAAATGCAGGAATCCAGTTGTCAGTGGACAAGGACCTAGACCAGAGTCGGAGAGAGGAACAGAAAGATCAGTCCAATCCAACTGATTCCTCATCAGCTGAGTGTCCACAGGGTGTATGTGAGACATTCAACTATGTTGGAAGAGGAGCGACAGTAAACAACACTGCTCATTCTCTTCTAAATGACTGTATTTGGGTTCCCTCCACCCTTATATCACAAGAACTATGCTTCCCTTTCCTACAAAGAAAAGACTGCCTGGGAGGGAGTTAGTTCCATCCTTGCTCTTACCCTTCTAAAGTGTTTCAGAGAGAGAAAGATTTCAAGTTTTGTGAACAGCAGTTGGATGTTCATTTTATATACATTCGATTATTTAATTCCCAAACCTGAGAGTTAGGGCCTAATATCCCCATTTCATAGACTGAGGAACAGAGGCCTAGAGAAGCAGAGGGACTTATGAGTTCTGCCTTCTTTCTCTACAGTTGGCCTTCATTTGCTCAAGGTGCTATGAACAGAACAGAACTATGAACAGAAACAGAGTAGCCCCTGTCTTCATGGAACTTGGAGTCAAGAGGTCTAGGGACCTTGCCCACTGAGCCTGGCTCTTCCACTTCCTCCAAGGTAATGTAGGTAGAGCATCTTCAGCAAGTCAGTGAGTTTTCTGAAACTGTAAATGCCTCATCTGTAAAATGGGAATAATAGCACCTACACTTTGTAGAATCTTTATGAGAATGAAATGTAATAATGCAAACAGAAGGCTCAGCAGAGCACACAGCACATGGCGAATGCTCCATAAATTGCATTGATGATGCACCATCGTCCTAGGAGATAGCCATTAACACTGCAGTGCTCATATCAGGGACTCACTTCTAAGCCCAAATCCAAGCTCCCATTTGCAAGGCTGCTTCTGACTCAAACCAGTATTCCTTCTATTGTTCCAGAGACAGAAAAAAAAAAGGGTGACTCACCTTTTTTTGGCAATGATGAAGCTTCTGGCTGGCCTGCACCAGCTGGGGAGAGGAGGACCCTAGGGGGAAGGGGAAATATAAGCCCCCAGGGCCCAGTTGCTGGGCCATTGCCTTTCCTGGGTTTCACAGGCATCCTGATCATTAGCACCAGCCAGGAAGCCCCAGTGAAAGTGAACCCTGGGCCTCTGGTAAACAAATCCAGCAAACGAGTCCCCTTCTGGGCTCAGGTGAAAAAGTTACTCCCCAGGGTCTCACACAGGTTTAGAGTAGGTAAAGGCACCCAGCGAAGGATTCACTTCAACCTGCCCCTATAGATGGCCAGAACCCTGACTTGGAAAAGAAGTTAACCCTGGCTTCAGGGGCTGTGGAGGCAGCAATATTCCAGACTTAGCAAGTCAACATTAGTGAACCCATTTTCCCCAATTCTCCATGTGGCATGAGCCCTTCTGGTGCTCGGATCCAGTCTTAGAACAATGAAGAGATAGAATACCAATCAAAAAATGGGCCAAGTTCACCAACACAACATTTCACAGAACAGAACCACAAATGGCCCATAATCATATGGGGAAAAGGTTCAGCATCACAAGTCATCAAAGAAATGCACATTAAAACAATAAGGTGACAAAATTTATTGATGAACAGACTGGTAAAAATGAAAAACAATTAAAATACCAAGAGTTACCGGAGTATGAGGAACCAGGCATTCCCACACAATGCTGGTGTGAAATTAGCACAATCTTTCTAGAAGGCAATCCAGAAATGTGTTTACTAAACGCCTGCATAGTTCCTTTGACAGAGTAATTTCATTTCTAGGAATTCAAATGAAGAAAAGGCATATGCAAAGATATTCATTTCAGCATGGCTTACAGGAGCAAAAAAAAAAAAAATTATAAACTACTTAAATGACTAACAATAAAGGATTGATTAAATGCATTATGGTTCAACCCTTAATATTATATAACCATTAAGATATTAAGTAGAATACTTGTTGATGTGGAAAGACAGTGACAGCATATTGTTTGGAGGACAAAAAAAAAGCAAGCTACAACAGTGAGATTCCAAGTTACAATTAGTAAGTAAAGAATGACTCCATTTTTGTACAAAAGATACAATCCATAGGAATCAACAGGAAAAAGTCGGAAAACATATAAAAATTAAGAGTGATTAGATTTGGGTAAGATTACATATTTTCCATTTTTTTCCTTATGCATGCCAGTATTTCCCAACAATTCTATAATTAAATATTTTTAAATGATAACAGGTTGGACTTAATTATTTAAAGTTCCTGCCAACTCTGGGGTGGTGGTGGTGGGATGAATTGGGAGATTGGGATTGATATATATATATACACTAATATGCATAAAATAGATAAGTAATAAGAACCTGCTGTATAAAAAGTAAATAAAATTCAAAGAACTTTTTTAAATAAATAAATGAAAATAAAGTTCCTGCCAACTCTGACATTTTGGGCACCTATGCTTGATGCCCCAAGTGACTTCGAACAACCCAGATTTAGTGTGGGCTTACTGTGTGGCCTTTGGAGCCTAAGGCATTGCCCACAGCTGCAGCCCTCTGCATTCCTCTCTTCCATACTCTGCCCGGCTGTCTCCCCAGCCAGCCTGAGTGCTTCCCTTGTCTGTAATTCCTGTGCCTAGCCAAGAGCTGAGCAAAGGAGCTCAGCATGGTGACAGGTGCCACGGGGCACAAAGAGATGAAAGGCACAACTCTAGTTCCAGAATCTTACTGGGACGGAACGCACACACAAAGTGCTTGGTTGTATAACACAGACTAAGAAAACCAGAGGCTAGAGAAAGCAGGGCAAGCCGGGTTGGGGAGGCCTGCTAGAGCTGAGGGCCATGCAGGAGTGGTGGGTGAGGGCACTGCAGGCAAGGGGCACAGCCTGAACAACGGGAAGCCAACCCAAAGTCCTTTGGGAACATGCCCCAAACCTTTCCAAAAAACTTACACAATCCTTGGTCTGCCGAATCTCTGAACTTTGCCCTGAATGGGTAAAAGTTAAGTCTCCTAAACAGGAGCCCTCCCTCTATCTAACCCTGGGTTAGCCACCAAAGACAAGTCTTTGGGATAGAGCCGATAAATTACTTTTACTCACTCTCCCCACCTCTTCCAAAGGGGGAGGGGAGGAGGGGAGGGTCTGGGGGGAGGAGAGGAAGTTGCAGGAACAAAAGACATCTCACATGCAAACAGTGCTCACCGCAAGCAACCGAGGGCCTTCTCTTGCGGCGCCACCAACCCCATTTGACAGATGGAGGAAAGGAGGCTCAGAGAGTTAAAATGGCTTGCTCCAGGGTCACCCAGCCAGAGAGTGGGGAAGGCGACTCCACTCAGGCCTTCTGACTCCAAGTCCAGTGCTATTTCGAGGTAACACACAGGACCTGGAGTCAGGAGCCCTGGATGGCTCTGTCACCCACTGGCTGCGTGGTCCTGTACCAGCCGCTCAGCCCTCACAGCCTCTATCCCCAACTGTAAAATGAGGAGGCACGCGATGACCCGCCCAGGTCCTCTTCCGGCTGGCTCTATGAGCCTTCTAGGGGCGGCTGCAAAGCTCCCCCTATCAATTACATTGCCCAAGTTGGGCCGGCAAAGATCACCAGAAGAGCTTCAGCCTATCACGTGGTTAAATAAAAAAAGCAAAACGTCCCGGATTAACTTTCACTGCACTGCTTCTGCTGATACCTGATTACCCAATTTTCAAGTTTCCTTAGGTGAAATATCCCTGCTGGGTACGCACTCCGGACGGCTAAAAGGGCAAAAAATTATTGGTGAGCCAAAGAACACAGAAGATGGAGTTAAACCCAAAACGGACAAGTTCTTGCTATGAGTCTCTGAACAAGTCTCTGGCAATTTCAGGCCTCCTTCATTCGCGTCTTAGGGAAAGGTTTGGAGTCAGCCCCAGACAAGTAAGAGGGCCGAGGGCAGAACTTTCCTAGCGGCAACTCGATCCACCCCGCATCCAGTCCCCCTGGCCCCAGGCTGTCGGCTGGGGGGCCGGGGGCGCCGTGGTGGTGCCAGGGCTGGGATCGGCCTTCGGAGCAGACATGGGAGCGGGGCGAGTGACTGCGCCCGGTGACCGCCGCGGGAGCTACACTGCAGTTTCGTCAGAGGTAAAGGTACGCGCCCGGCGCGCGCGGCGTGTGCACACAAACACACACACCCGCGCGCGCAGACCGTTCATCACACTCTTCCCCCGGCCTGGAGAAGCGCGATCACACGCCACCAGCCTCTTCGGCCCCTGCCCGGAACCCACCCAAGCGGGCCCGCCACCGACCACGAGGCCCCGCGGCTCCCTGACGCATGAACGTCCGCAGCGGGCGAGGACCGGCCTTCTCCTGCGCGTGGCGGGCTTCCTCTCGGCGACACCCCGCCACGCCGCTCGGTTCCAGCAGCCAGCCAGGACTCGCCACCCAAGGTCCGCCAGAGCTGAACGTCTCGTCTGCTGCGTCCCCTCCAAGTCGCATCTCAAGGCAAGAAGTCAGCTAGCAAGCCTCTCCCCGCCCACCCGGTCCCATGACAGCTGCTGCCGCCCAAAGACAGGCAGATATAACAAGAAGCAAAGTTTCCCTCTCTCCCCTCCCACATCCCGCCCCCCCCCCGACTTCCCCCTCCCTTCCAGTGTTATGCAAAACAAGCCGGCAACGGCGCTCCGACTCCAGGTACCAAACCAGCCCTAGCGAGCCGCGCCCGGGAGCGCCCAGCGGCCCCTCTCGGAGCACAGGCATGCGCCCGCATCCGGGGTCTCATTCTCGGCTCCGCCGCATCCCCAGCCGCCCTGCTACCGGCAGCGGGGCGGCCGTAGAAAAAGCCCTAACTATGGGGCCAAACTTTATGATTGCAACAGGCATGGGGTGGGGAAAACTAGGGAAGGGGTGGGGGGCGCGCACGCCTTGTGCTGGCATTTTCAGTGCAGCTTATCCCAGCAGCAACCCCCCCCCGCCCCTGTCTCCAAGTCACCAGCTTCCTCGCCCCCCCTCCAACTCCCGGCACACCAGGGCACCCTCTCCTGTCACGCGCGTGTCTCCGGTGGGGCTCCCAGGCGCCGCCAGAGCCCGGGACGCCGCCTCGCCTTCCCTTCCCCCAGCATCGCCGAGCGCGCACCGGGGCCGCGCGCCGCAGGGGGACCCAGGCATCCCCAGACAGTCCTCCGCCCCCATCCTGCCGTGCTTTTCCCCTCGGGGGCTCCGCCGGTTAGCGAAACCAGGAAGGTTCTATCCCCGCCCGCATGTCCACGTGCCCCGCAGACCCCTATGGCTTCAGCGGGCAACTGGCAGGAAACTCCGCGCTGCTGGCGCTTTGGGGGAGCCTTGGCGGGGGAGGGGGGCAGCAGCAGAACGCGGGGTATTCGAGACTGGAGAATCAGGGGACTCCGGGGACCGGGGCAAGCGCCTGTGCCCGGGCCACAAGTCCACGTGAAAGTACGGCAGCAAGTGCCGGGAGCCTGAGGGCGCGCCTCCCGCACCCAGAGCCAGCGTAAGGGTCCCCCACACCTTGGCGCGGCTCAACCTCCCCAAGGAAGCGCAGAACCCCCCAGCTCTGCGGGCGTGGGGGCCGGACTCCAAGCAACGAAGGCTAGACCCTCCCCAGCGGCCGTAGCGCCCCCAACGCTCCGGCACGCGCGGGAGGACCTCCAGCTCCGAGTCCCCATAACGAAGCGCATCTCAGGGTGCACGGAAGGGGGGCTCTGCAGCCTGGAACCCCCGATCCCCCCAACACGCCCACCGCTGCCTCCCGGCCTCCGCGGCTGCGGCGGCAGCCCCCGCAGCTCAGCAGCCCTGGCTCTGGGCCCGTGGCCCCTGCTGGCCGTACCTGCGTGTCGGCGAGATAGTTGAGGAAGAAGGAAGAGAGCTCTTCGTCCAGCAGCGCGCCGCAGTCGTTCCCCGCCATCTTCCAGCCGCGGCTGCAGCGTGCGGCGGAGTCAGCGCCGAGCCGGCCGGGGGGGAGGGAGCGAGCGAGCGAGGAAGGGAGGCGGGAGGAGGGAGAGAGGCCGGCGGGAGGAGGAGGGCGGAGCTCGGGCCCCGGCTGCCGCAGGGCAGCTGGCTGCGGGGGCGGGGCCGCGCGGTGCCCGCTCGAGCAGGGGGTCGCGCCCCCACTTTCCTGCGCCACGTCTGGCGCCGCGATTCTCGCCCGCTGCCCCCTGCCCGGGAGGAAAGCGCCCGTAGCCTGGTGACGGTGCCCAAGCCGACAGTCCGATGCCTGCGCAGCAATGCGGGCAGCCCACCGCTCCTGCCAGAGCGAATCACGTTGCGTTAGCACTGGGCGGGTCCTTCGAGACAACCTGCTTCGGCACAGCTGGGGAAACTGAGGCCTGGGAAGGTGGAGGACCTCGTTTGAAGCCACAGTGCAGTTCAGTGCAGGAAGACAAAGCCCAGGTCTGGCTGCCCTGGAGGCTTGAGTTTGTCATGCCGGGCTGCAGGCCAGAGAGGGAGGGATACCATAGGTCAAAGGTGGAGAAATCCGGGAAGGCTCCTCAGAGGGAGTGGCTTTTTAAAAATTCTTTTCCTTAGAAGATACGTTGACCCATATTCCAAATGTAACCCTCTTTCTCTCTTAAGTATCCCCTCACTCCCTAATTCCCCCCAACCCCCCCAAAAAAAACCCAAAACTGCAATGACTTCTCTTACCATGGCCCACAATGTCTTCAAATGGCCAGCCTCCTGCATGCTTCCCCAGGCCCACTGGCCTCCTCCCAGTTTCTTGGGTGAACCATCTCACAACAGGGTGCTGTCCCCTGCCAGCGGATGTTCATCTAGTAAACCACATCTTCACCGCATCCTTCCTTGCTGCCCCTCAGACTGTCAACCCATTCCCTCTCCCCCTACTCCCACCGTCCTGGGCTCCCTTAGTTCTGCAGGCCTTTAAAACACTGGTTAACAGTTGTCATTTTACATTAGTTTCAGTGAAGATTTGATCTTGGAATCTCTTCCTACTAGACTCTTAAGACCCATGGAAGCAGGGCCTGAATCTGCTTTGGCACATGCTGTGTCTCCAGTGCCTGGCATATAGTAGGTTCTTAATAAATAATGTGTTAACTAAAAATCACAGAGGATTTTGATCCCCCATTACCACCACCACACATTGTGTAGATAAGGAAACTGCCCAGAGTCAAGGGTGCACATGGAGTGAGTGCCAGAGCCAGAACCAGGACTCGGGTCTCCTGACGCCAACCTTGAACTCTCATCATCATGCCCTGCTGTTTGCCAGGCAGGAGATGAGGGCACCGCCTGGGTAAAGGCAGGAAGGCGGGAAGATTTAGCCCTGTTTTATTGGGCCCTCCTGCCTCCTTCTCTCCTCCCACCCTGAACTCACAAGGCCTGACCCACCCTGCCTGCCCTACCTGGGCTCCCTCCCAGCCAGAGGAGGAAACAGGGAGGGTCCACAGTACACCTGCTCAGACTTGAACACCAGGGCAAGAGCTTCCTTCTTCTCCAGCCTGAGGTTCCCAGAACCGCAGGGCATGATTTCACTCTTTGGGCTTTAGACCAGTGAGCTTTTAAGGGACAATGAATCCCAAGAGAAAGCCTAGGACTTCCCCGGCGGTCCAGTGGTTACGACTCTACTCTTCCAATGCAACAGACGCGGGTTCGATCCCTGGTCAGGGAACGAAGTTCCCACGTGGCACGCAGCCAAAAAAAAAAACAAAAAAACGAGAGAGAAATCCTATGTGTAACCTTGGAGCACTAACCTGGTAGTCAGTAGTCCCAGGTTCTGGTCCAGCCCACCACATCTCATTCCAATATTGGGCAACTCAGGGAGTTAAGAGCATGGGCCCTCTAGTCAGATTGCCTGGTTTTGAACGCCTGCAAGTCATTTGGTCTCAGGCCTTGGTTTCCTCATCTACACAAATGGGGATCATAGAATTACTTACTTCAGGACTTCCCTGGTGGTACAGTGGTTAAGAATCCGCCTGCCACAAAAAAAAAAAGAATCTACCTGCGAATGCAGGGGACACGGGTTCAAGCCCTGGTCGGGGAAGATCCCACATGCCGCAGAGCAACTAGGCCCGTGTGCCACAACTACTGAGCCTGCGCTCTAGAGCCCGCGAGCCACAACTACTGAGCCCGTGTGCCACAACTGCTAAAGCCCGCACGCCTAGAGCCCATGCTCCACAACAAGAGGAGCCAACGCAATGAGAAGCACCGCAACGAAGAGTAGCCCCTGCTCACCACAACTAGAGAAAGCCCGCACACAGCAACGAAGACCCAATGCAGCCATAAATAAATAAATAAATACTTTTTTTAAAAAAAGAATTACTTCATAGGGATGTTATGATGATCAAGGAGATGACATATGGAAAGTGTTTGGCACAGTACCTGACTTCATGGGGAAAATGCTAACCTCTCTGGTTTTCTGTTTCCTCATCTGTAAAAATGGGGATAAAATATTTGTCTCTCGGAGGCCCTGGCCAATGTTACTTTCCTTTCCTCCAGCGCTTACAGGTTGCTGGCTACCTTGAACTCCAATAGGTCTGGATTTGAATCCTGGTGCTCACTAACTCTGTGCCCTTGGTTGTTTACTTAACCTCTCTGAGCCTCAGTTTCCTCCAGGTAGGGATCTTGTGAGGATTGAATGAAACAATGTGTGTAAAATAAATTGCCTAGCCCTGCACCTGGCAAAGAGGAAGTGCTAATTCTCACGCTCATCATCGTCACCACCATCACCAGTGTCATCAGCATTAGCACTAAGGATGTGAGCTCTCCTAAGGCCCCGCTTTTCTGCTGTTGCGCATAGACACCAGAGTCAGAGCCCCACAGGACTCTGTTTCCAAGAAGTGTCCCTACCAGATCCAGCCTGGCCTCTGATTGGTGTTGTGCCCCTTATAACCCAGGGACCATTCTTGGAGGGTCCCCAAGGCCAGCCATCTCTAGCCTTGGCCTGGCAGAGCTGCAGTGCCAGACAGGGCCTCCCAGGGAAGCCCTCAACGCTCGCCCAATGGCTTTTGTCTTTAAAACCCTGATGTTGATAGAAAACCCACAAATTGCCCAGCTTCAGGGCGTTTCTTACTAACCCCTGTGTCCTCAGAACGGGCTTCTGGCTGGCAAGAAACTCAGGTGAAAAGGCACCTCACCTGAGATATCCAGCTTCTTTTACAAAAACACCTTATCCCAGGAATTCCTTTATCAAGGGCCAACCACAGAGTCAACCTCATCACCTTCTCTGATCCTTAAAAGCCCTCAAGAAACCTAACAGGCTAGATGATCTTGTGCAGTTAGCTTCACGTATCTGAGGCTGCTTCCCTACCTGTAAAAACAAAAGGGTCCGGCTAAACCAACCTCTACTGAACACTCCAGCCCAGATATCCTGGCAGTTTATAGGTATCAACCTAAACTTAACAGCTTTTCTGTACTGTGCATGTGCCAGACACCTGAGTTTATATCATGTCAGATTGTCTTCAGCAACCCTGAGTAGTCGGCAGTGTGATATCCATTTTATGACTGAGGAAACAAAAAAGCTTAAAAGGGGTTAAAGTGATTAGCCCAAGACCAAGCAGTTAGAGACACAGCTGAGATCTGAAGCCAGATCTGTGCATGGTCTAAGCCACAGATGCTTGAAAGGGATTGAGGAAAACCTCACACCAGCAACCCCTCCCGGGAAGCTGGAATGGTGGCACATTTCCTATTTTATGACTTTCAGGTGAAGGGCAATAATCATGCCAAACTTGGACTTCAAGTGCCTCAACTCCTATCTCCTCTGCCTTTTATTGGCCTTGCCTCTCCCAAGATTAGTGAAAGTTTGCCCTGCCCATACCCTGGGCAAAGCCCAGACCGCCCCAGGCTCCATGGAAATGGCTACAGCAAAGTGAACCTATTTGACTTGAATATTTTAGTCACTACCAACAAATCCTCAAAAGTAAAAAACATCAGTGTTTTCTATCTTCTGATAATAGGAGAATGCTTTACTCAGATATTACAGCCATGATTCTCAAACTCTGGAGTCATGTCAGTCACCTGGGCCCCGTCAGCAGAGATTACAATTCAATAGGTCTATGGTGGGCCCAGGCATCTGCATTTCATAGGCTCCCCTAAATGACTCTGCTGCAGGAAACTACCCATCATTCAATAGATGTTTAATGAGCACCTACTATGTGCCAGCCAGTGTGATCAGTGAACACAACAGCTGCCACCCCTGCCCACATTCTATTCAACACAACTGCTTAGTGAATTTTTGTCGAGTGAATGGGGGAGATAGGACATGGGTCTTGGTAATCACTGAGGTTTCCTGCCAGCTGCCCATAACTCTGATTCTCTGACCCAGACCAGGGAGTCAGACACACACCTATTTCCCACCTATTTCTCCAGTCCCAGGAGGCAAGGACTCAAGCCAAGAGGAACTAAAAAGTTACCTGGTTTATATTGTTAATTTAGAAAGCCAGCTCCATCTTCTATTGAATTGTAGAACTTGAGAACCGTGGAGGGGCAGTGGAGGGTATGTTATCTACCAGCTTCGCTGTACAGGTAGAAGAACGTGGCGGAGGTCATACAACCCTTCAGGGGCAGAGCCAGGACTAGTAGCCAGAGCTCCAGATTGGGTAGTGCTCAGGTGTCTTCACAGGACAAACTTCTCAGGGCTGAGGCTGTGGAAGACATCATCCAGTTGCGTCAGTCAAGGGTCTCAGAACTGGGGACAGGGGTTTCTGGCCCTTGAAAGTCCATCATAAGCAAGGCACTTGTTTGTGTTGCCCTCTTCTTCCTGTAGGGCTGACTTATAAACTCACCAATACCTTTGGGAGATACTTACCAGATCACTTTCTCTTTGACACACTACAAATGATGAAAGGGTTTCCAAATCAGCCAGTGAGGACAGTAAACAGCTGTGAAGTCAGCTATGACTGTTTTGCAGTTTTGAAAGGACAGATTTTCATTCACCCTCTTCTGCCTTGTTAATGACTGTGCACAAGTATGGGAATCATGAAGCGGGGTAGGAAGAGAAACACCTGCTTTTTCCCCATCTGCCCGCAGATCAAAATGATCCCAGACATGTGTGACAGATAAATGGGCCCTCCTTATGCCCATTTGACAGATGGAGAAACAAAGGCCCAGAGATGTGAATTATTCTTTTTTTTTTACAGAGATGTAAATTCTACCAGGTTATTATATATATATATAAATATCTACCTATATATCTATATCTATCTATACGTAGATCAACCTATCTGTCCCACCTGACCTAGAATTTTGTGTGGATCAAGTTCACTTACAAAGGACTTTGAATTTTACATTCACAATCCTAAATCATCAGTAATGCTCCTTTGGAAATTTATCCTAAGGGTCTGATTCAAAAGCTGGGACCACTACAGCATGATGTTTATGTGGATAGATAAATAGATAGATAGATTCAACAAATATTTTTAGAACCTGCTGGGTGCTACAGACCTGTGCTACAGGCCCACAAATGGTAACCATAATACAATCTTTGCTCTTGCGTAACTCACAGCTCTGATCTCCACAACATGCAGGGGAGAGACTAGTCAACCTGCAGCTTGCTAGGGAGGGTGTAATAAGTTCCTTAATGGAGGAAGTTGCGGGGCTGAAAACTGGGTGGGGCTGGGAGAAGAGTCCAGGGGAGAGGCGGGATCTGAGCCAAGACAATGAAAGTAGTAGGAGGGATATGGAAGAGTGGGTGGACTGAAGCCATATTTTAGAGGAGGGATCAATAGTCTTTGGCCATAGGTAAGAAATGGTGGGGGAATTACAGGGAATGGTCAGGACACCCAGGTTCTGGCTTCACTGGATGATTGGTCTTAGAAGAGAGGCAGCTCAGAAGGAAGTCTCCTAAGGAGTATTTTCAGATGACTGTGGGATGTTCAAGGGGAAACATACAAGGGGGGCACATTGATGCCAAGCAAAAAATTGGAAAGAACCTCAACATCTAGTAAGACAGTTCAATTCCACACCTAGTTACAGACAGTAGACAAAAGCTCACACATGTGTGCAGAGAACTGTGTCCAAGGATGTTCAATGCAGTATTGTTAATTATGGTAAAAATAAAGGTTACAGGAAAAATGAACTGTAGGGTGAGATCACACAATGGAATATTAGATACTTGTGAAAGTCAATAACAGCTGCATGAATCCACAAAGATAAATCACAAAAGCAATAAGTGAGATCAACAAGCAGCCTAAGGATACACACAGTATTATGCCACTTACGCAATATTTTAAAATATGCAAAATAACACTCCATAACGCTGGTCAATGCATGTATATGAAGTAAAAGCATAAACACGGGACAGCAAAGACACAGATCATTTTAGGAAAGGAGAGGAGAGAGGGATCCAGGGCTGGCTTCGTGGTGTGTGAAGCGTGCACCTCATGCGTGCAGTCACACTGGCCCTGGTCATGCTCTGCTGTTGCCATCTTGAAATTCATAATGATTTTTGAATAAGGGTTCCCACATTTCATTTTGCACCAGACCCTGCAAGTTATGTAGTTTGTCCTGGCGGGATTAGAGTACATTGTACGTGAGAGAGCTCCAATTGTACCTGTGATTTTTTTTTTTTAATCTCAAAAAAAAATTTTTTTTAATTCATTTAGGTATTTATTTTTGGCTGTGTTGGGTCTTCGTTGCTGCACGGAGGCTTTTTCTAGTTGTGGAGAGTGGGGGGCTATTCTTTGCTGCGGTGTGCAGGCTTCTCATTGCAGTGGCTTCTCTTGCTGCTGAGCATGGGCTCTAGGCGTGTGGGCTTCAGTAGTTGTGGCACATGGGCCCAGTAGTTGTGGCTCATGGGCTCTAGAGCGCAGGCTCAGTAGTTGTGGTGCACAGGCTTAGTTGCTCCGCCGCATGTGGGATCTTCCCGGACCAGGGCTCGAACCCATGTCCCCTGCATTGGCAGGTGGATTCTCAACCACTGCGCTACCAGGGAAGCCCTCGAAAATGTTTTTAAAGTATCAGTATTTGTTAAATCTATGTAGTGTATTGTTCCCTGTGCTTTTTTGTATGTTTGAAATATTTTATAATACAAAAACAATGAAGATGTAGTTATATAAATAGTGGTTTATTTACTTGAAATACACTGCAGAAGGTAGAAATCTATATGGAAAATGTACAGGAAAACATGTATAACATTAAGTGAAACAGAATTATAAAAATGTTTGTAAAGTGATTATAGCTATATGCATAAATGTACATGTAAAGTGTGTATGTTAGAGTGACATAAGGAGTGTAAACAAATGAAACGTGATTAGGAAGGCAGAAATAATTTCTTTTAATATTTTCATTTGTGTTGTTACAATTTTGTTTTTACAATCAATGAAATAAAATGTAACTTGCTGTCGAGCTCCTCTGATAAACTATGTTGCTGAGTGCTGTGTTATTTAAGTAACAAATATGCATTGTAGCAGGGATATTTCAGAGACTCAAGATCTCAACATAAAGGAGTAGCTATGATGGAACTTTTGGGAAGCCTCCCTAAAATGAGGCCTGAACTGGAAGTCAGGTTGGAGTCCCACTCTGGCACTGAACTCACATTTGGACAAATCTCTTCTCCAACCTAACACTCAAATTCCCAGTCTGCACACCAGTGGGCTTGGACTGGATCAACCACCCCAAACATACCTTGGATGGGTGTCTCCCCGAGACCTCTGCCTTGACGGTGAGATGCTCTGATTCCCTATCCCCTTTGCAGGGGAGATCATCCGGTCCATATGTATTTTGGCAGCAGAGACGGTTGAAGTAAGGATACTGAGAGGAGAATCCAGGTCAGTAGGCGACCCCAGGAGTATTTTACATGGGGTGAAATCTCCTTGGCTCCTGGAGCAGCCAGAATGGCAGAATCCCAGGGAAAGGGCATGGCCTTACCGGCAGGGCAAGGCATAGAGGGCACAGCATGGCATCATGGGCACAGCATCACGGGAGCCGCAGAGCATCCTGGGTACAGCATGATGGGTGCAACCCTGCTCTCTTCAGCTTCCCTGAGAAAACTGACAGACAACTCAAAAGAAGAAAAATTGGTTGAAAGGGAATATTCCACCTTCTGTCAGAGTTATTTTATTATTTTTTCATTATAAATTATTTTAACTTACAAATGACATAATTATTTTATCCTTGTATATTAAAAAAAATAAACAATACAAATAAAGGACAAGGTTCTGTTACCAACCCACCCAACACCACTCCCTCCCCACAGGTGCCCACTGTTTGTATTTCATGAATGGCCTTTCAGAAAAGAAAAAAAAAAAAAAAAGGGTATTTTTCTTTGTTTTATATACTCATTATAAGACCTAGAAACCCTCAAAGTTTCATTGAGACTTTTAAACAAAAACAGAATCCTACTATAATAATTACTATTTTGTAATTTCCTTCTCAATGTGTCTTGGAGGTCTTTCCATATCAGTACATATAGATCTACCTATTCCTTCAAATTGATGCATGGCTTTCCCCATGGTGAGTGTGCCATGGACTTGATTTGTAACTGTTGGTCCATCATGTTTCTAGACTTATGTTCTCCAGGTTATATGGTCCTGGTTATATCACTAAAGAATATGCAAATTTGGGGTTAGAAAATAATGACAATGGATGCATTCCTTTATTCATTCAATCAACAGAAGGCTGTGGAATGCTTACTTTGAGTATACCCTTCATCTTTTAATACACAATCAAGCCAGATATGCATAGTTTAGAAAATAACATCAGTCAAGTTGCTACATTGTTTGAAATTCATTCATCATTCCTTCATGAGCAAACTACTTTGTGCCACGTATTCTGCTAAACTTTGTGGGACTATACAGTATTAGTTGTGATTGCTTTGGTTGCAAATAACAAAAAACCCTACTTAAACTGCCTTTAACAGGTAATGTATTGGCTTCCATAATTAACACATTTAAAGGAGGAATGTTGCCAGGAAGATGTGGAAGTTCATTTCTCAGCTCTCTTTTCCTCTGTGTCTGCTTCATTCTAAGACAGGTTCTCTCCCGGTGATGGCAAGGTGGTATGCTCCAGGCCCAAACCCAATCCTCTTAGCAAGTCCAGCAAAGGAACTGTCCCAGTTGTCCAGCAAAAGACTAGGATTCACTCTGATTATATCAGTTTGGCTCAAATGCCCATCACTAAGCCAATCCCTGCTCTGATTGGTCAGTACTGGGTTACATGCCCACCTCTGAATCCAGGAGTCAAGCTGTTTCATGCAACCCCCCCAAAGCCCAAACCAAGGTTTCTTAACAAGACACCATTAATTTGAATGGAAAATAATTACATCCTTTTTACTAACTTCAAACTGAAATTTAGCATTTCCTTCTATTATGAATGTAGCAAACAAAGCACAGCGGTATTAAAAGTTTCCATAACTTTGGCACCAATAGAAATCACAGATATTTCATATCATATCACAGAATATCATTTGTGTTCATCACTATTTTGAAATTACAGTAGCTATTAGACCAACTAGATCTTGTGTGTTAATAAAAAATATATATTGGGCTTCCCTGGTGGCGCAGCGGTTGAGAGTCTGCCTGCCGATGCAGGGGACACAGGTTCGTGCCCCGGTCTGGGAAGATCCCACATGCCGTGGAGCGGCTGGGCCCGTGAGCCATGGCTGCTGAGCCTGCGTGTCCGGAGACTGTTGCTCTGCAACGGGAGAGGCCACAACAGTGAGAGGCCCGCGTACCGCAAAAAAAAAAAAAAAAAAAAAAAAAATATATATATATATATGTGTATATATATATATTATTATATCAAAATTTCTTTTTCTTACCATTTGATAACTATTTCAATATAATTGACTTCTTTTAAATCATTTGTAGTTGATATTAAGCATTTAAAAACATCAATCTGAGGAGGGGTCCATAGGCTTTTACAGACTGTCAGGGGGTCCATAGCACACAAAAAAGGTCTAGATATAGTATGGGGGAGGGGTATCTCCCTAAAAGGAAATCAGGTGCCTTTGCCAGAGAAAGATGAAAAGGTGCTGAGTAGGCAGAAACAACTGATGTCCACACCAAAGGGATACAGAGATGAATCAGATGTGAGCCTGCCTCTAAGCCAGTTAGACAAGGTGTCGGCACTTCCACCGCAGGGGGCACAGGTTCCACCCCTGGTTGGGGAACTAACATCCCGCATACCACAAGGCCAAAAAAAAGAAAAAGCAGTACACCTAAGGACTTAACCACAGAATTAAATATCATAATGAAAAGAGGTGTATAAAGATGTCGCTCATTCTCGAAGGATTCCCATCATCAAAAACAATGAAAGACAATGGTGATACATGAAATTAAATGTAAGCATAGAAGTTAGTGGGACCATTTTTTTAAAATATGCAATGATAATTCTTAAGAATATTTTGTTCCATAAACCAGGATTAGTAATACTTCTCTGTGACACTCTCCAACCCTTTTAGAATTATCTTGAGGACCATTTAAGACAAAGATGTGAGAGTATTTTAAAACCCTCTAGTAGAATAATTACTGTTGGGACTCTTTACAGTTTATAGAGCATGGTCCTACTCATGAGCTCCATTCCACTCCTTGTGATGAGTAATCTCCTGCCTCAGGGCCTTTGCACTTGCTGTTCCCTTAACCAGGAGTGCTCTTCCCTCAGCTCCCCTTGTGTTTTGTTCTCATTCTTCAGCCCTTAGCCCAAATCTCACCTTGTCAGGGAGGCCCTCCCTGACTATCTGATCTAAATTAAATCTCTGAAATTATCTTGCTTGTTTACTTATAAGACAAGCAAGGCAGGAGAGCAGGAATAGTGTCTTGTTACCCACAGTGTCCCCCAGAATCTAGGACAGTTCCTCCCACATGGAAGGATGCTATTAAATGAGGAGTGATCGACATCTCTGTGAAATTGGTAGCCAGGCCTGTGGTACGGAGGAGGAAGCTGAGGCTCAGGGAGGAGAAATGACTTATTCAAGTTTCTGTGGCAGGTATGGTAAGCACATAATTAATTATCCAGCCTGGAAGGTTTTTACCCTGGACACATGCTAAGCTGACAGGACACGGGATAGCAGGTGTAAACTGAAACAGCAAACAAATACACCTGGTCACACTTCAGAAGGGGGACTAAACCCTGGGAAGTGTAAGCCATGTTCTTTCTGCTAAATCTGAAGTTCTGTGAAAAGTCAAGGTCAGCAAATTACTTTCCCCACATGCCTCTGCCCCACAGGGAACACTAACCTATGCAGCTCAGGAGCAGCTGATCATCACGAATCTGCTGACTTTATTGTCCCCCAGAAGTCCTGAGAAGGTTCTCACAGCAGAAGCCAAGATTTCTTCTGTGGAAGTAGGTGCGACGGTAGAATGAACAAAATTAAACCTGGATTTCCTCTGTGAAGAGAAGGAGGAGAAGCTCATGAGATCACTTTGCTCTGCAGATGCCGACTGCCCTGCATAGAATCCAGCAACATGCCTGCCCTTTGACCAGGTCTCCCTGGCCCTGGGAGTTCACCTTAAAAATGAGCGAAAGGAAGAGAAAAAGCTAGCCAGGCAAAAATATTCACTGAGGTGGACTGGGGGTGGGGAGGCTGGGTTTGGAGCGTAGAGTCAGGCAGGCCTGGGTTTGAAGCCCTGCTCTACCACTATCAAAAGAGTGGCCAACAGTGCCGCCCAACCCCTGTGCATGCTGTTCCTCCAGCATCAAGGATGGGGTCTGGCTCTTCCCCTTGATTTCGGACTAGCCTTGTGACTTGATTTGACCAAGAGAATGCAGCAGAGAGGGTGCTATGCCAGTACCAGGCCTAGGGGTCAGGACAGTGGGAGCTTTTGCTTTCGCTCTCCAGGAAGCCAGCCGCTGTGTAAAGAAGTCCTGTTAACATGCTAGACAGATCACGTAGATAGAAAGAGACCCTGAAAGATGAGAGACCACAAAGACAGAAACCAGCCGACTCACAGCCATTTCAGCCTCCTCTGCTGTGGCACCAGACATCTGAATAAACCCACCTTGGATCCTCTAGCTCCAGTGAAGTTGCCTCAGTCAGTACTGTGTGCAGCAGAGATGACTCACCTCCACCAAGCCCTGACCACATTGCAGAATCATGAATAAACAAATGGTCCTTGTCCCCTTAAGCGATCACATTTGGGGGCAATTTGTTACACAGCAATAGCTACCTGAATTTGGGCAAATTATTAAAATAATGTGAGCCTCTGTTTCTTCATCTGTAAAATGGGATAACTTGAATACTTACCTTATAGGATTGTGGTGATGCTCAAATGTTACATAGCAAACATTTAGTGATTTTGTGGAATATAATATTATATGATAATATGGTATAATTTCCTGCAGGCGTTAAGTTTCTGTAAGTTATTGGAAGGACTCTACTGGGTAGAATAGTATGGAGCCATTAGAATTCATAAGCATAACGTTTGTGAACAACGAACAAATGAAAACTGGTAGTGTATTTGGGTGGTGCGTTTTATTTACAAATGTACCTTTAGGATTTCTTTAGTGTCATTGTCAGCTTCTTAATAATAAATCATTTTAATGCAATTTCCAAATGGGATTAAGTTTTGAAGAAAACATGGAGAAATGAAAACTGTGTATTTGAGTTTTGGTTTTAGTGAAAATGTACTCAAATTTCCTTTAATTCGATCTTCATAAAAAATAAGTTTAGTGCAATTATTAACTAGAAAACTGGTCATTGTGTAATTTATCCAGTGGTATTATGAGCCCAGCAGAGAACTAGGTGTTTGCGTTGCTTTGTTTATTCAACAAATAGCAAGAGCTCAAGGGGAGGGATTTCCATGCTTTGTTCTTTGATGCCTCCCAGCAACTCTATGATGTCAGTGGTGTTATCCGCATTTCACAGATGAGGAAACTGAGACTCAGAGAGGTTAAGTTACTTGCCAAAGTCATTCAGCTTGGAAGTGGCAGAACTGAGATTTGAATTTAGGTCTCTTGAGACTGTCTTCCCATCATCAAAGCTCACTCCTTTGCCCACAGCAGTGCAGACTGCTCCGAACAGAGACTGACCAAGCAAGTTTGTGAGCAGCGAGAGGCAGCACTCTCACAGAACGACAGCATGGAGTCAGGAGACCTGGACTTGAATTCTGGGTCACTATGTGGCCCTTCCCTCTGGACCTTAGTGGCCTCACAGGTTAAATGAGGGATTTGGAAAAATACTTGAAAAATTCTGGAGAACAACCCAAACCGTAATCCCTTGGACCTTAACTTTAACTGATTATAGTTAGTATGTTAGTCCTAAAATTGTGCTACAAATATGCCAATGGTACTCAGTTACTATTCTAAGCAGTATTTGGAGTTTAAGTCCCAAGATTTGGGTTCAAAGACTGGCTCTACTTTTGAGTGACTTCGGGCCAGTTTTCTAGCTCTCTGACTCTCAGTTTCAAGGACAATAACAATCATAACCTCTCTCATTGATCATGTGGACCCAGTGAGGTAAACCCTGTGGAAGAACTGAATGTTATATATATATATATATCTTAAATGAAAGACACCTTAATGAAATATCAAAGTAAAATTCCATAGTATATACAATCAGCATCAATCTATCTGTTTTGATGTTTTCTAATCATTTAGCAATTCTTTGATAGGTAGATATATATATTTTTTTGAATATGTATATACTATATATGTGATATAGATGATATATAATATTCAAAAAATATATTTTTTGAATATGATATATGACTGGCAACATGCCTGCATCTCTGTGATGACAGAGTTAGAGCTAGGGTGGAAGTTGCCCCCAGCTCCCTGCCCTACCTGCCTCAAGTCTTCCACCTGTCATCACACCTGGAGAGTGGTCTTCCCCGTAACCTGGGGTTACCTCTCTTAATGCATTAACACCTTGAGTGAGAACATTTTCTCTATTAAGTATCTGTTTCCCCCCATGAGACCATGAGCAAATCAAGGCCAGGGACTGATTCTTAATTTTAGATACAGCAGCCCTCACAGTAAATGACATAGAGTAAGTAAATAATATTTGTTAAACTGACTTGAACCCATAGAGCTTGGAGATTTCTTTTCTTTTTTTTCTTAATTTAATTTAATTTATTTTTTTGGCTGCGTTAGGTCTTTGTTGCTGCGCACGGGCTTTGTCTAGTTGTGGCGAGCAGGAGCTACTCCTCGTTGCGGTGCACAGGCTTCTCATTGTGGTGGCTTCTCTTGTTGCAGAGCACGGGCTCTAGGCGTGTGGGCTTCAGTAGTTGTGGGACATGGGCCTTAGAGCACACAGGCTTCAGTAGTTGCTGCACGTGGGCTCAGTAGTTGCCCACGTGGGCTCAGTAGTTGCGGCACATAGGCTCTAGGGCACGCAGGCTTCAGTAGTTGTGGTGCACGGGCTTAGCTGCTCCACAGCATGTGGGATCTTCCAGGACAAGGGATCGAACCTGTGTCCCCTTCACTGGGAGGCGGATTCTTAACCACTGCACCACCAAGGAAGACCCGAGCTTGGAGATTTCTAAAAGCAAAAAGTATTGCTTTAAAATTAGATCTATTTTATATGAATAGCAAATAAGCACATGGAAGGATGCTCCATATTATTACCGATCATTAAGGAAACATAAATGACAATCACAATGCAATACCACTACTCCTTTTCTATGATGACTAAAATTTTAAAAACTTGCCATACCAAGCGTTTGTGACCATGTGGAGCAACTGGAACTCTCATACAATATTGACACAAATGCAAAATAATACAAAGGCAAAATGATACCACTTTGGAAAATAGTTTGCCAATGTTTTAAAAAGTTAAACATATACCTTCCACATGACCAAAAAATCTCATTCTAGGTATTTATACAAAAGAAATTAAAGGGCTTCCCTGGTGGTGCAGTGGTTGAGAGCCCTCCTGCCGATGCAGGGGACGCGGGTTTGTGCCCCAGTCTGGGAAGATCCCACATGCCGCGGAGCGGCTGGGCCCGTGAGCCATGGCCGCTGAGCCTGCGTGTCCGGAGCCTGTGCTCCGCAACGGGAGAGGCCGCAACAGTGAGAGTCCCGCGTACCGCAAAAAAAAAAGAAATTAAAAAAAAAATATGTCCACACAGGATGCATAGGTGAATTATCATAGTAGATTTGTTAACAATAGCCAAAAACTAGAAAAAATCCAAATGGCAGGCTGACTAAACTAATTGAATGAATAGACAAATTGTGGTAATAGCTATTCAATGAATACTGTTCTGCAATAAAAAAGAACAAACTCCTGACATACGCGACAACATAGATGAATCTCAAATGCATGGTGCTAAGTGAAATATGCCAGACTCAAAAGACTGAATAGTATATAATTCCATTTAAATGAAATTCTAGAAAAGGCAAAATTATAGTAACAGGAAGTAACGTGCAGAGGTGGGGAGAGCTGATTGACTAAAAAGAGGACAAGCAAACTTTTGGGCCTGATGGAAGTGTCTAAACTGTAGTGTGGCAGTGGTTACATAACTATTTATGTTTCTCAAACTAATTGAATGTTATACTTAAATTGGTGCATTTTATTGTATGTAAATTATACTTCAGTAAAGCTATTTTTTAAAACATGTATAGATTTGCATGTTTTTTGTTTTTAAATATGGTTGGCTTTTTGAAGTAGGCAGTGTCCCGTCCGCAGAGAATGCCAAAGAACAACCAAATGGATATCTGTCAGGCATGCTGTAGAAGGGATTCCTGAGTTGGGTGCAAGCCCAGAAGAGATGGCCTTTAGACCAGTTACGGTTATGGAATTTAGACTTAAGTCAGTATTGCCTAATGTGTGGTAGAAAGAACAGTGGTCTAGGAGTCAAGAGCTGTTCATTCATTTATTTGTCATTTACTGAACACCTAACACAAGCCTGGCAAAGCTCAACAGTGTTGAGCTTGAGCTAGTTTGAGTCCAATTTCTATGCAGTCACACCTAAAAGAATCCTGACACATATAAGCCCATCGCTAGGTATTAAATTGGGTGATACTGACTCTAAGTGCCAAAGGAGGAGATCCGTGAGGGCTTGAAGGAGTCAGGCAGACCACCCACTTTTCTCCATCTCCATCGCCACAGCCTTGGTTCAGGCTGCCACTGCCTCTCACCCTGGACAGTTACAGCAGCCTCCTCATGGGTCTCCATGAGCCTACTTGAACTTTCTTGGGTCCATTCTACAAATAGCATTCAGAGGGTTTCAGCCGCCACCTGAAATTCAGATCTGACTCTAAAAATTCTTCCATGGTGTCTCCTTGCCCCAGATTAAAATCCAAATTCCTCAGCGTGGTTCCCAGGGCCCTTTGTGACATAGCCCTGAGTTGAAGGAAGACCAGCTAGGGAGCTGTGTGGTATCCCGTGGGCTGGAGTGGGCAGGAGGAGCAGGAAAGGATGGAATGCAGAGATGTTTTCAATGCCAAAACCACCTGGGTTCCGGCACTGGCTGTGCTGTTGCTCTGTGTAACCTGAGTCTCAGTTTCCAGATCATCCAGAGATGAGGCAGGTGATCTCGAAGGACCCTTTCAGTTCCAGGGTTGTAGGTTTATGCTTCTAGGTATGTTTCCAGGCTGCTCCTCTAGCTTTGTCTCTCTGTGTGCCCCTCTCACTCAGCAGACACCTTTATAGAAAATTGTTATCTGAGGATATGAGTCACAGATTATAACTGGCTCAATCTGCAGGAGGCTTCGCAGCCCATCCTGCTGACATGATTCTCTGCCCAGAAGAGCTCGAGAGTCATGTTACTGACCTGAAGTGCAAAAGAAAACCTGGTGAGTGTCCTTTGAAATGGGAAAAGAAGGAATGCACTTATAGCCACTGACACTCCCCTGGACGACGATTGTTCCCTGGAATCCAGCAAAAAGGAACGAGTAGGAGAGGGAATGGTCCAGCCTTTCAGATGGTTCAGATGCTGTGTGTCCAAAGCACTCAAAACACTACCAGGGAGGTGCTTTCTTCCAGTCAAACAGAAAGGTCACTGAACTGGCTGTGAATCAATGCTCTACTCACTCACTCAATCTTGGCTTGACCTTGACAATGTCACTTCACCTCTAGCTCAATTTTTTTACCAACCAGTCAGACACAGTAAGCACAGCTTAAACTCATCAAACAGTTCACAATTTCAATTTCACAAGCAGTACATGTTCATTAAAGAAAATGTAAAGCATGAATAATCAAAAAGGAAAAATAAATTCCTTAATCTCACCATTCCGACATGAACAGATGTTTTTCTATTTTAATCAAAGTAAGACTGCACTCACACATTCCCTCCTGCACCCGATTATTTTCTCTAACAATATATTGTGAACATCTTTCCACGTCACTACATTTTCTTCTACGTTAGGATACTCAGATGTGACTGGATACCCATGGGTATTCTCCAACTGAGGCCAGTCTCTGTATTTCATTTCACCCTTCAAAAACACATCCAATCCCAAAAGAACCGGCAGGCACTGTATCACTGAAGACTTTGTGGGCTGTGGAAGAGAGAGTTGTATTGCTCACCATCCAGCAAACACTCTCAGACACCCCACTTGATAGCTCCATTCTCTCTGTAGTCTGACTTTCCTGCTCCCCCAACACAGCCTCTCAAAAACCACCACTAGTGGTGGTTGTATACATTACTTGGCATATACAAGTAGACCTTCTGGTCTACTTGTATACGCCATGTACCAAAACAGTAGTCAGATGGCATTCCTCAAGGTTGCCCCTTGGAAATTAATTTGACGGTATTATTTATTCATTCATTCCTGCAATAAATACCAAACACCTTTATATGATGGACATTGTTTTGAGTGCTGAGGGATTCTTCATTCAACAGAGGAAAAAAATCTTGGTTCTCATGGGACCTATTATTTTTCACCATTTACACTCCTGATGAAGGAAGTCTCAAAATTTATTTCAAAAGTCAATTCTTTTTGGACCTCTGTGTTATTTCCAATTCTCCACCTCCTGGTGGTAAACAATGCTAGTGTGAACATCTTCATGGCTTAGGCTCTCATTTTAAAGATCTTTCCCTTGACAGATATTGTTTTAGTCATAACAATCTAAAGATGCTCTACTGAAAAGGAAGGTAAGGACCAGGAAAAATCAAGTAATTTCCCCAGGGTTACATGTTTGGTTATTTGGTGGCAAATCAAACACACAAACATATTTTCAAGAGGAAAACATGAATTCACAACAGCATGAGCCAGATGACTTTGAGTCCTTTCCCCTTGAACAGCAGTAGCTGACGTTTACAGAGCACTTACTATGAGCACAACCCCAATACACACACTTCATTTAATCTTCTTATGCTATCATTCCCATTCCACAGAAGGGCGATGGACAACAAGTGACAGGAAAGTCTTGGACCCAAGTAGGTCTGATACCAAAGCTCACACTCTGAACCTCTCCTCTACCTGGCCTCACTACTCTATGCGTGTCCAATTCCAATCCCAGCAAACTTGTCTTTGAATCTTAAAAATTGCATAGGAATCTGCTAGTGTTTCATGGCAAATACCTTTTCTGGGCAGGCCAGTTGTCATTAGTCTAAATGTTGTTTAGCATCATAATATCTTTTTTTTTTTAATTTAGTTTTGGCTACATTGGGTCTTCGTTGCTGTGCGCGGGCTTTCTCTAGTTGTGGCAAGCGGGGGCTACTCTTTGTTGTGGTGTGCAGGCTTCTCATTGCTGTGGCTTCTCTTGCTGTGGAGCACGGGCTGTAGGAGCACAGGCTTCAGTAGTTGTGGCACGCAGGCTCAGTAGTTGTGGCGCATGGGCTTAGTTGCTCTGCGGCATGTGGGATCTTCCTTGACCAGGGATCGAACCTGTGTCCCCTGTATTGGCAGGGAGATTCTTAACCACTGCACCACCAGGGAAGTCCCTAGCATCATAATATCTTAATAGTAAAGATCATTCTCTCTATGTGACAATTTCACATTTTACAAACAATCTCGCATGCTACCATCTCATTTGATCCTCACAACAAATACTTATCCTTCAAGTCCCAACCAGGCATCTACTTCTCCAGGAAACACTCTCCAACTATCTCCAACTGAGAAGTCTCCCTTCTTCAGCCTTAGAGTTCACCAGACTGCGGTTCTTTTAGGCTGAGTTGTTATTCTCTGTCCCTGAGAATAGTGACCAAGTTTTCTTCACCCCCAATGTCAGGCACTATGCCTGGCTTACTCTGTAAAAGTTTGTGAGCACCACTGCTCACACTAGGTTCCTGGGAGGGAAATGAGGATTAGAAATCAGGGTTCTTCACTCCAATTCCTCACTGTAAGATTTTTCCTACCACACCTGCTTTGAGCTCAGCCACTTCAGGTCATTGGAGCCCTGGTGTTAAAGATGCTAAAAATGGAGACTTCTCTGGTGGTCCAGTAGGTAAGATTCCTAGCTTCCACTGCAGGGGGCACGGGTTCGGTCCCTGGTCGGGGAACTAAGATCCCGCATGCTGTGTGGTGCGGTGAAAAACAAAAACATTAAAGATGCTAAAAATGAGCAGATGAGTGGAGAGATGGGAGAAAGGAAGGGAGAGTGGGAAGAAAGGAAGGGAGGCAGTAACAGAAGGGAGAAGGTATAAGGAAAGGTGAGTAGATAGATGGAAGTAAAGGATGGATAGATGGATGGATGGTTGGATGGATGAATGAACGGACAGTAGGATGAATGGTTGAATGAAAGAAGAAGGGAAGGATAACTGGGTGGATGTATGAAATGAAGGAAAGAAAGAAATATAGATACACGATTGGATAGAAAAGGATAGTGCAAGAATGGGAAGGGCGAAGAAAGGAAGGAAAGAAGGAAGGAAGGAGAAAGGAGGAAACAGGAGAAAGTAAGGAAGGAGGAATGGAAGGAGAGGGAGAAGGAAAGGAACAGTGACTTGGTTGAATAGGAGATTCAGGGTTGATTTATTTAGAATCTCACTCTGGAAATCACACACCCCTAGGAGGATCAGGTATGGGAGCCCTTCTCCACTGAGATTTTGCATTCCAGCCCTTAACCAATATTTCATATGCTGGATTAACCTAGGGCTCAGAGAAGTGAAGAGTTTGTTCTTATGACCAAGGATTAAGTTCGTACAGACAGTCAAACTGGATACTTAGGATTCCAAAACTAAACCTCTAAAGGACAATGAAATCAATCTTTAAGGAAACATTTGCTTTCTAATCTATAGAAGAGACAAAGTTACATGAGGCACAGAATATCAACAAGGAAACAGGTCTTGCTATGAGTCAAGTAGCCCTAATAAACATCTATTTGAGTTAGGCAAACAGGATCAATTTTTATTAAACTTATGTGCTTGGCTTTGGGACTTTCTCTCCCTGTTGCTCTGAAATGCCTATACTAGGGCTTCTGAGACCGTTTCTGAGGGAGGAAAACACACTGGGGTGGCCATGACCCGGCCTGGAGCTGCTGCTCAGACCTGGACCATCTGTTTTCCTGGGTCCCACTGGGTCTCCCCATTGCTGGGACACAGCCTCGGTTGCAGGAGAAGCCCAGGACGGATCAGGCAATAAATTCAAATGGAGACTGACTGTCAGCAACTTGCAGCTGCTGCCTCAGAGTGACATAGGGGGCTGGGCTCCCACTATCCTGGAGGCTATTCAGGGGGTTGGGGCAGGGCTCCAGCTCCCCAGGCCAGGAGGGCCCTGACTGCCCCAGAGACGTGCCTCACAACACATGAAGTCCTGCACTGGGCCCTAGGGACACAGAGACGAACCAGAGGTGGGGCTGCCTTTACAGAGCTTCTAGACTGTTTGGGGAGATGAAGCCCACAAACACCTATAAAATAAGGTGGAAAGTGACCAGAGCCAGGTGAGGGCACAGATGGGGAGGGTCTACGGGAGCTCTGAGGAAAGTGAGTCATTTCTAGCTGCGGCTGGATAAGGGAGGCTCCTGGAGGCTCCGTGGAGCTGGAGCTGGGCCTTAAATGCTAGGAAGGATTTCATCAGGTTAACAGGATAGCAAGGGCAAGGTTGCCTGGTCCAAAGACCCGTAGCATATTCGCGTGCCAGGAACTTCCTAGAGGGGCTACTGTGGATGGTGAGTGAGGCCAAGAGGTGGCAGATGGACTGGGTGGGAGGACTGAAGTCCAGCCTGCCTCACTCAAGAGCTGTGGCTTTAGGCTGAAGTGTGGGAAGCCTTTGAAGGCTTTTATGCAGATATCATTTGTATATGTAGATCCCTTTCCTTCATACACTGGCTCAATGATAAAAATCCTCCGGGAGGGCTTGGTAAGATGCAGATCCCCAGACCCAAGTACAGGGGATTTTGATTCAGTCTTTCTGGGGAGTGGGGGTAGAGGAAGGGACAAGCATGGTTTTGATCAGTCCCTGATATCAGGGCTTAGCCTCACCCCTTTCAAATCCTCTATTTACCACGTGTCTAAACCTCCATCCTTCAGCTGTGTCAGGGATTGGGGCAGTAGATAAACAAAGCATGGGGCTATTTCCTGTGGTGTGATGTGTGGAAGGATCAATGGGGAAATGTCCTCTACCCCAGTGACATCAACCCCAATGAACCCAGCCCAACACTCATGGGGCTGTGATCGCCCCCTTTCTCCTCCGCAGCTTCGAGGGCGCAAGAGGGTGGTAGTCTGGCCAACCGGCACGAACTTTGGCCTAGTGTTATCACTCTTTCTGAGAAATTCAAAGTGGCCAAGCAATTCAAAGGTCTTTTATGACCAGGAGGACAAAAGTCAGCTCCAGACATTAGCCATTAATTACTCCTCACCACAACTTGGATGAGATCCTTGTCCCACTTTTACACAGAGGCTTAGGGTTATGCTAACAGGTCGCTGTAGGATGCCAAGGTGTCTTATCAGACTCCCAGGCAGGCTTGTTCAGAGAGAGAAGGCTTCTAAACTCACACCTACTAAAGTTGTGAGTGCCCAGGTTGGGAAGGGGGGCTCAAGGTCTCGACCAGCAGAGGAAAGATTTACATTTAAAACAAGAATCTCCATAACAACAACAACAAAATAGTAATTATGGGAGGTGAAGGATATGTCAACTACCTATTGTGGCAACATCTCACAATATTTACATGTATCAGATCATCACACTGTACACCTCAAACTTTACACAGTGTTATATGTCAATCATATCTCAATGAAGCTGGAAATAAATAGTCAATCAAACCAGGATTCTTCCTCTCCTGGCAGGAGTGTTGATAGCAATCTATATCAGGAACTTTAAAGAAAAAGCTCTAGACCCTTTGGTTCAGCAATTCCATTTCAGGAATCTCTCTTAAGGAATTAATCCTCAGTGAGGACAAGCCTCCAGACACAGAGGTGTTCAGGATAGCTGAAAAGCCAAATCAAGCGTGTCTATGCTAGCCATTGACAAATTATTAACATTTATTGTATTGGGCTATTGGCAAAGCATTTTACCTACATTATCTTGTTGAACCCTGGCAGGAGTCATGTAAGGTAAATACTGGTATTTAGCCCATTTTGCAGATAAGAAAACTGGGGCACAAAAAGGGTAAGTAACACACCCAAGTTTGCATAACTAATGAAACCGTGCACCTCAGATTGGGACTTGAAACCACGTGCCGGGACTCGAACCTGGAGAAAATCCACAGTCTTCCAACTGAGATCACACATCTGGTTTCAGGACTTAGTGAAGCTCAGGTTCTTAATGTCTCATCACAGAAAGAGTTCAGTGAGAGACAAAGTGATAGGTAAGAAGTGGATTTATTTAGAGAGAAACACACTCCTCAGACAGAGTGTGGGCCATCTCAGAAGGTGAGAAAGGCACCAGGGTATGGGGTTGTCAGTTTTTATAGGGGTGGGTAATTTCATAGGCTGATGAGTGGGAGGAATATTCCAGCTATTTAGGGAAAGGGCAAGGATTTGCAGGAATTGGGCCACCGCCCACTTTCTGATCCTTATGGTTGCCTTAGAACTGTCATGGCGCCTGTGGGTGTGTCATTTAGCTTGCTGAAGTGTTACAATGAGCGTATACTGAGGCTCAAGGTCTAGTGGAAGTCGACTTGTCCACCATCTTGGACCCATTTGGGTCTAATCCGTTTATGTCATGTCCTTGGGCTATGTCATTCTTTCAAAAGTTGTGCCCTGCCCCCTCCCCTCCTGTTTCATTCCCCCCTCAGAGATTTTACTCCCATATTCTTATGGGAAGCAGAAGGGCAAGGGCGATGGTCCAAGTCTTCTGTAACTGCTTCAGGGCTGAGTAGGGTCATCACCCCTGCCTGTCAGGGAGTAAAAATCTCTGGATGCCTGATCTAGGGGCCCCAGGGGCAGGACAGCTCCTCGTTTTAAGTCAGTATGGGCTGAAATTTTCACATAGCCATCATCTTGGTGTGGAACTGTTGTAACTGCTTCCATAGCCTTTCTATGCATGTCCTTAATGATGAAGCACTTTTTGTAACAGCATCAGAGTACAAAAATATCTATAAATGACAAAAGACTTAAAAGGCATGGTTAAACCTCTGATTACAGTGTAATCAATAAAGAAACTTGGTTACAATAACCAGAATTATGAAAGATTACATTTAACTTAACATACCAAATAATCCTAAATAGTTCTCTTTAAGATACCTCAGGGACCCTCTAAGGTACCCCAAAGTTAGGTGGCAATCAAAAGAAACTCAATTAAAATTCGATATTTGGGGCCTTCCCTGGTGGCGCAGTGGTTAAGAATCTGCCTGCCAATGCAGGAGACACGGGTTCGACCCCTGGTCCGGAAGATCTCTCATGCCACGGAGCAACTAAGCCCGTGCGCCACAACTGCTGAGCCTGCGCTCTAGAGCCCACAAGCCACAACTACTGAAGCCCGCGCGCCTAGAGCCCGTGCTCCACAACAAGAGAAGCCACCGCAATAGGAAGCCTGAGCACCTCAACAAAGAGTAGCCCCTGCTTGCTGCAACTAGAGAAAAGCCCGCGTGCAGCAATGAAGACCCAACGCAGCCACACAAAAAATTGATATTTGGGAATTTTGTCAAAAAGTTCTAAAACACCTGGTCAAATAAGATCATAGGTCACTATGAGACAATACTTATTCCTTAACCAAAGTTACAAAAGATCTCATAAGCAAATACAGATCACTTAAAGGCAAAGAAACTCATACTACCTGTTATTAAAAGCAGGATTTCAAGAAAACTTTGAAGGGAGAAACCAAATCCAGTGTTGTTCTAGCTCATTCCTAACAAAATCCATTTACCCAACTAAATTCAATCCGATCTTAGAAAATCCTGATCACGCATAACTCTTTTCAGTATTTTTCATTCTTCACATTCTTTTACTAAAAACACATATCTTACTTTTCTTAAAAGTTTTTTTCACATTGAGTTACTTTTCTTGTTGACAAATTTGTAACAGATAGAATAAGGTCTTATCTGACCTCTAATAAACCTAGGTACAACAGAAGTTTTATACTTAACACTGATGACTCTTACATGTCTATATTAATCAAACCAACAAGCTTAAGCCACCTTCAATACCAGATAACAGTTTAGTTTTGAATATTTTCCAGATGATGTGAACCTGAAATTCATTCTGGCCAGACTGTTTTCTCTTTCTGAGTATTTATATAAGCGCTTAATTTTTAAAAAACCAATTATAGAGCTCTTTTACGAATTAAACTTTGGCAATACCATACACCTACAACACACATATAGATACATATGAACACACAAACAAACACAGAGGCTTCATAGTTCCCATTCCAAAATTTCAGCCCTGAGTCAGGTACAACATAATAGCCATCAGTTACAAGGGGTTGGATTCAAATTGGGCTTCTAGCAGATGGAAAAAATCAAGGTCACCTACCTAGATGTTTAAACGCTTTTTACTAGTGTTTACAGAAAAGACACTTAAGATTTCTATTTATCCTTGACAAGTCAAGTTCTAAATTACTTTACCCTCTTTTTAAAATTTGCATTTAAAAAGATGGCAGAGATAAGGGTTCCTGAGAAGACCAGGTAGGACATTTGCATCTCAAAGGTACAGGCAAGTTCCTCCTGGGATGACTTTGTTTCCCCTTTGTTTAATACTTACAAGCCTCTGTAAGATAAATGGGGAAGGTTTGGGGAGTGGTAAAAGGATTGGTGGGCTTTGGATTACTTTTGGAGCCACACCTCTGGTCCTGTAAAGACTTCATTTGTAAAACAAGGACAGTTTTGTTTTCTTTTTCAAAGAATTGGGTGGTTACCACAAAGATATTGAAGGACTGACATACCCATTCACCTATGTTGGAAAGTTTTACTTTTCCACATTTAGCTTAGGGAAGGCTTCTACCCAAAATTCCTATCAGGTTCTGAATATCAGCTATGAGACCAGTGGCCTCCTATTTTGGTAATCTACATACAAACATTTTTGAGGATCTTCCCTAGGTTTAAGAAATTTGTACCTTATATTTAGACACTATATAACCCTTTTTACTTAATAATAACCAGCTGGATATGTTTGGCCAAGCCTGGAACCTCGATATTCCGCATTCCAGGATCTACTAAGGCTTCTATTTTAGCTTCAGATTTTATCTGTTCCTTTTTGCTTTTTTGTTAGAACCATTTGGTGATGAGGGTGGTTCCCTTGCCCCTCAAGAAACAGAGTGGCCTCTAACTTAGTTAATAAATCTCTTCCCATTAAAGGGATGGGAGAGTCAGGCACAACCAGGAAGGAATGTAAAAACAGCTGGCCGTTGATCTTGCACAAAATGGGTTCCAGGAAAATGTGCCTGTGTCTCTTCTCTGACAACCCCATTACGTATTCCTTATGATTGCTAAGGTTTCCAATCCTTTGGGTTAAGACGGAGAAGGTTGTACCAGTGTTTATAAGAAATTTTATCAAGTGGCCCGCCACATCAATGACCACCTGAGGCTCGACATTAGTTATGCAGATGGTATCTCTAGGCAGAGCCACTTTCGGCCTTGGACCCCTTCGGTCTTCTGATTGCAAAACCATCAATGGCTGAGGGACCCCCGTCACGCTCTGGCATCTGGGGCATTCCCTCTTCCAATGCCCTGGCCGTTTGCAAAGGGCACATGTATTACAATCCTCCCTCCAGTGCCCCTTTTGTCCACACAGGGTACACTGGCCTTGTATGGGTACCCATGGGCCTTGTGGTCTGCCAGGGCCAGACTGGCCCAGAAAAGCTGGCTTCCCCTTTGGTGGTCTCTGAGTGGACAAAGCCATTGCAATCATTTGGGCCATTTGCATATTTCTCTGGGTGCGTTCAGTCTTTTTGGCCATATCCCTACTACTGAAAACCAAATAAGCCAATTGGAACAAATCATTCACTGGAGTCTGAGGACCAGCAGTTGCTTTCTGAATTTTGTACCTGATGTCTGGGGCAGACTGGGCTATGAAATGCATAGCCAAAAGGGCCTGTACCTCAGGGGAGGAGGGATCCATGTTCATTCGGGATCCATGGTGCTGTAGGGTGGGTCAATTAAATGTCCTCTATGTCCTTCCTAGAGTTATCCCTCCAAGCTACACGCCTCAAATTCCTTTTGGGTTCCATTGCCTAGATAGAAGGCCATGAAAGTTTGAACATAGGGTACTTCATTCCATTTTAAATTTCTTAACTCTTATTGTAGCCAAACCTGATTACATAACTTATGAAGTTTTTTCCTTTTAATTTCTGTTGTCCAAATCTTTCCCAATCCCGGAGTATAAGGCCCAGAGGGGTATTGGTTGGGATTGATGCTGCCTGACCCATTTCAGACAAGCCTAAGGTGATGTCTTTAACTCCTGAGCTATCCAAAATTCCGCTCTTAAGTCAAAATCCACCACGCAATTTGGTCAAGATTTGCACTTACAATTTTAGATGCTATCCCTTCCAAGGTAGTCTCCCAACCAGGTGTTAGTGCTCAAGAGTTGTCATAAAGAAACGGCACAGAAGATGTCCCCAGTGGTGTTGATGATGAGCAGGAGTTGGTCTAGCTATAAGCTGGGAATAACGGGTCAGCACATGTACGGGTCAGAGGGAGGGGAATAAGACCAAGTACACCTTGGGTTTCCCTGGTGGCGCAGTGGTTGAGAGTCCGCCTGTCGATGCAGGGGACACAGGTTCATGCCCCAGTCCAGGAGGATCCCACATGCCGTGGAGCGGCTAGGCCTGTGAGCCATGGCCGCTGAGCCTGCGCGTCCGGAGCCTGTGCTCCGCAATGCGAGAGGCCACAGCAGTGAGAGACCCGCATATCGCAAAAAAAAAAAAAAAAGAAGTACACCTTGGTGGTCACACAGGTCTTCTGGGGAGAAAAGAAAGAAAGAAAGGAAGAGAGAGAGAAAGAAAGGAAGAGAGAAAGAGAGAAAGGAAGGAAGGAAGGAAGGAAGGAAGAAAGAATGAAAGGGAGCAGGAGTGAACAAGAATGCAAAAGCGTAGGAGGAAAACCTCAGAGTCAAGGAGAAGAGTATAGCGACTAACAATTCTCTCCTGTATCTGTTGTTGGATGTGCATAAGCGTACAGGGTTGACCCACCAGTCAAAAATGAGCAGACATCAGCAGAGCGTCCTCCCCAGTATGCCTGGCTCGTGGCGTCCCACGGGCCTCCTTAGTACCAAGACCTAACTCTCAACATTTTCTTACCTTATCATTGTCCCTACGTGGTCGCCAGCTAAAACTGCACCTCAGACTGGGACTTGAACCCACGTGGCTGAGACTCAAACCCGGCGAAAACCCAGTTTTCCAACTGAGATCACACACCTGGTTTCAGGACTTAGTGAAGCTCAGGTTCTTAATGTCTCATCACAGAAAGAATTCAGTGAGAGACAAAGTGATAGGTAAGAAGTGGATTTATTTAGAAACACTCCACAGAGTGTGGGCCATCTCAGAAGGTGACAAAGGCCTTGGGAGAAACACACTCCTCAGACAGAGTGTGGGCCATCTCAGAAGGTGAGAAAGGCACCAGGGTATGGGGTTGTCAGTTTTTATAGGGGTGGGTAATTTCATAGGCTGATGAGTGGGAGGAATATTCCAGCTATTTAGGGAAAGGGCAAGGATTTGCAGGAATTGGGCCACCGCCCACTTTCTGATCCTTATGGTTGCCTTAGAACTGTCATGGCGCCTGTGGGTGTGTCATTTAGCTTGCTGATGTGTTACAATGAGCGTATACTGAGGCTCAAGGTCTAGTGGAAGTCGACTTGTCCACCATCTTGGGCCCATTTGGGTCTAATCCGTTTATGTCATGTCCTCGGGCTATGTCATTCTTTCAAAAGTTGTGCCCTGCCCTCTTCCCTCCTGCTCCATTAATAGCACAGCACAGCCAGGATTTACAGAAACATGAAAAAAATACTTCTTTTGAAACGAGATTATTAAAAAGGATCAAAATTGATATGTGGAATGATTATAACTATATAAAACAATAATAACAACTCAGAGATTTATTTCTAAAGACTTCAAAGAAATTCTCCAGACTATTACAGTGGTTGCCTTTAAGTACTGAGTGTGTGGATGCTTTGTGGCTTTGGCGGGGTGAGGTGGGGGGGGTCTACTTTTTTCTACTTTACACAGTTGTTTATTTTTTATAATTCAGGGGGAGAAAATGAACTTCTTGTTCATCTTTAAACAGAAATTTAGAATTGATAATGCAAAAAGATGGTTCTCAAATGGAGGAATTTTAGGCAATGGAGGAGTTCTCCAGGGGCAGTAAGGACCTTGTTGCAGTAGCCGCCAGAGGACCTTGGAAGTTTCTGACCAGCTCACTTTGATCTGACCTAGCGTCACCTCAGAGGTGTGCAGGGAATAGCAGAGCAGAGAAGCCAAGATGGGGAAAGGCCCAGAAAACGAATCCCATGAGAAAATTTCTAAACCGTTGGTCCCAGACCACGGGGGAAGACCACGGAGGTTTTCCAACAAGTCTGGAGACAGGGAGGCTGGAGGCATCTTTGTTTTCCTTTTTCCTCTACAGGGTGGGGACTGGCAGCCAAACCTCAAGTTCCCCCCATTGTGGCCACACCAGGGGGGCAGGGAGGGTGGTCCCGGGCCTGGTCCACTCCTTCATCTCCATCAGTCTCCCACCAACACCTACACATTCCCTTCTTTAAAATGGACAATTAATGTTTGCTCAACCTAACACAAAGCATGAATAAAAAATTCTTTGGATAACTTTATTTTTATTTGACTATAACATACATCAAAGTAAAAACCCTGTGCTTGTTGGACAAACACACCTTCAAAACAGCCCTCATGCCCCTCCTAGAGAGGAAACTGGAAGCATCTTGCCCTCTGCTGTGTCCTAATTCCACCAGCGAGTGCCAAGGGTTAAGGAGACCTAATATGGGGACTAAGTGAACAGTTTGGCAGGCGGGGCAAGCCATCTGAGGGCAGCGGGAGAGGTAGGGCCCAGAGTCTGGGCTGAGGAGGCTGTAGAGAGCTGGGCCAGAGGGAAGGGTCCAGGGCTGCTCGGAAGTCAAGGTCAGGCCAGCACGGCTTCATCAGAGGCCTGAAACTGGTGGCTTTAGGTTGAAAAACTCAGTTAATTACAGACCTTTTCCAACATAAAATAATAAATGTCATTACAGAAAATTTAGAAAAAAAGGAAAAGGAAGTTAAAAAAACAAATGACCATTTCTCTGATGCCTTTATTTTATTTAAAAATACATCTTATTATAAGTGTATTTTCCCTTTGAAAGTAAGTATTCTGTGTGTACTTTAAATATTTCTGCATTGTTTGAATGTTTTTAAAAAATACCTGTCTTATTTATGTTAAGTAATGTCTGCTGTTAATTTAGTAAATATAAAATAGAGCAGAAACAAAAAGTGTTTTTTTAACCTAAATATTTTTTATCCTATGTTTCAGAAACTTTGTTTTTAAAGACATAAAGCAGATACTCAGGAAAAAAGTATATATCTTTGAAAGTCCATGCTACCACATTCAGAAGGCACAGAGAGGGATATACACAGTGAAAAGTCAGCCTCCTTCCCTCCCTCTCCTGTTCCCCAGCCACTAAGTTCCCCTCCCTGGGGAAAACCATTTTTGCTACTTTTTATTGATTTTGGCAGAGAGTATCTTTGCATTTACAAATGTATGTGTAACCTCCCTTCAGTAATTATGTGTGCACACGTATGTGTGTGTGTGGGGGTGTGTGGGTGTTGAGACTCTATGTTCTGAAACTTGCTTTTTACATAATTTATCTTGGGGATCTTTCCATAGGACAAGTAAAGAATTCTGTTGGCTGTGACCTCACCGCTACTGACCTAAAGCGCCCTTCTTAACGTCTAACCAGAAACCCTTACAACTCTCAAGTCACTCTAGCAAGGCCTGCACCCCCTTGGGAGAGACAAGGAGGGGGATGGTTCAAGGGCTCTCTTTTCCTTCCTCCCTCCCTCCCTCCCTTCCTTCCTTCCTCTCTCCCCTCCTTCCTTTCTTCCTTTCCTTCTTGCTTTCTAAAGTGAAAACAGCTCATTGTGGCTTTATTCACTCCAGTTATTAATGCAAAATGTGCTTAATTGTAAAATGATCAGGAAGTCCAAAAAAGGAAAAAAGGAGAGAGTAAAAAGTCACTCCCACCATTACCAGGAAATAATCCCTGTTAACATTTTACTGCCTGTCCCTCAGGTTATTTTTCTGGAATGCACACAATTTTTTTTCACCATTTTAGCCATTTTAAAGTGTACAGTTCAATGGTGTTTAGTACATTCACAATATTGTATAACCATCACCACTATCTAGTTCCAGAGATTTTTCATCATCCCAAAAGGAAACCTTGTACCCATTAAGGAATCAATTCCTATTCCCCTCTCCCAGACCCTGGTAACCACTAATCCTGCTTTCTGTCTCTGTGGATTTACCCTTTCTGTGTATTTTATATTAATGGAATCATATGTACCTTTTGTGTCTGGCTTCTTTCACTTAGCATAATGTTTTCAGTGTTCATCCATGTAGTAGCACATACCAGCACTTCATTCTTTTTATAGCCAACTAATATTCCACTGTATGAATATGCCTTATTTTGTATATCCATTCATCATTTGAGGGACTTTTGTGTTGTTTCCACCTTTCGGCTGTTGTGAATAGTGAACACCTGTGAACATGCATATATAAGTTTTTGATTGAACAGCTACATTCGATTTTTTGGGATATATATTTAGAAGTGGAATTGCTGGTTAGATGGTCATTGTATGTTTAACTTATTAAGGAAACATGAAACTGTTTTCTACACTGGCTGTACCATCTTACATTCTTACCAGTGATGTATGAGTTCCAATTTCTCCACATCCTTGTCAACTCTTGTCACTGTCCACTTTTTTTATTATATCTATCCTAGTAGATGTGAAGTGGTGTCTCATTGTGATTTTGATTTACATTTCCCTAATGACTAATGATATTGAGCATCTTTTCCTGTGCTTGTTGACCATTCATATGTATTCTTTGGTGAAATATCTATTCAAGACATTTGCCCATTTGAAAAATTGGGCTGTTTTTATTGTTTAGTTTTACAGTTTCTTTACATATTTTGGATACAAAAGCCTTATCAGATACATAATTTGCAAATATTTTCTTTCATTCTGTGACATTCTTTTCATTTTCTTGGTAGTGAATTTGATACGTAAAGGTTTTTAATTTTATAGGTGAAAGGTGTCAAAGGGTACAAAATTCTAGTTGAAAAAAATAAGTCATGGGGCTGCAACATACAGCATGGTGACTACAGTTAATAATACTGTATTGTATAACCAACAAGAACCTACTGTATAGCACAGGGAATTATACTCAATATCTTGTAATAAGCTATAATGGAAAAGGATCTAAAAGAGAATATATATATATATATATATATATATATATATATATATATAGGCATGTATGTATAACTGAATCACTTTGCTGTATACCTGAAACTAACACAACATTGTAAATCAGCTATATTTCAATAAAAATCTAAAAAATACTGTATTGCATGTTTGAAAGTTGCTAAGAGGGTAGATCTTAAAAGTTCTCACCAAAAAAAATTTGTACTATGTATGGTGATGGATGTTAACTAGCCTTACTGTGGTGATTACTTCACAATATATACAAATATGAAATCATTATGTTGTACACCTGAAACTAATAAGTCAGTTATATCCCAATGAAAAGTTTTTAATTTTGATGAACTCCAATTTATCTATTTTTTCTTTTGCTGCTTACACTCAAGGTCATGAAGACTCATGCCCATGGTTTTTTTCCTAAGAGTTTTGTAGTTTTAGCTCTTATATTTAGATCTTTTTACCATTTTGAGTTAATTTTATATGGTGTGAGGTAAGGGCTCAACTTCATTCTTTTCATGTAGATATCCAGTTGTCTTAACATCATTTGCTGAAGAGGTTATTCTTTTCCCCATTGAATGGTCTTAGCATGCTTGCTGAAAACTAGTTGAATGAAGATGTACAGGTTTATTTCTGGCCTCTCAATTCTATTCCATTGATCTATATGTAAGACAATCCTTATGCCAATACCACATTATTTTGATTACTGTAGCTTTGTAGTAAATTTTGAAATCAAGAAGTGTGAGTCTTCACACTTTGTTTTTCTTTTTCAAGATTGTTTTGGCTATTTGGAGTTCCTTGAAATTCCATATGAACTTCAGAATCAGCTTTTCCACTTCTAAAAAATGGAATTTGTGGGATTTGGCTATTTTTTTAGGGATTTCATTGAATCTGTAGATTGCTTTAGGGTGTATTTGTTTTTTAATTTATTTATTTCATTTATTTATATTTGGCTGTGTTGGGTCTTCATTGCTGTGTGTGGGCTTTCCCTAGTTGCTGCGAGCAGTGGCTACTGGGCTACTCTTCGTTGTGGTGTGCAGTCTTCTCATTGCGCTGGCTTCTCTTTGTCGTAGAGCACTAGGCTCTAGGCACGCAGGCTTCAGTAGTTGTGGCACGTGGGCTCAGTAGTTGTGGCCTGTGGGCTCTAGAACGCAGGCTCAGTAGCTGTGGCATACGGGCTTCATTGCTCCGCAACATGTGGGATCTCCCAGACCAGGGCTTGAACCCGTGTCCCCTGCATTGGCAGGCAGATCCTTAACCACTGCGCCACCAGGGAAGCCCGCTTTAGGGTGTATTTTTATCTTAACAATATTATGTCTTCAACCCACAAACATAGGTGTCCATTTATTTAGATCTCCTTTAATTTCTTTCAGCAATGTTTTGTAGTTTCATTATACAAGTCTTGCATCTTTGCGGTTAAACTAATTCCTAAGTATCTTATTCTTTTTTGGTGCTATTGCACACAATTTTTTCCCAGTTTTTTTTATTATGGTAAAATACGTATAACATAAAATTTATCACCCTGTACATTTTTTTTAAATAAATGTATTTATTTATTTAATTTATTTTGGCTGCATTGGGTTTTCATTGCTGTGCACAGGCTTTCTTAACCACTGCGCCACCAGGGAAGCCCCACCCTGTACATTTTTAAGTATACAGTTCAGTGGTATTAAATACATTCATAATGTTATGCTACCGTCACCAACATACAATTCCAGAACTCTTTTCATCTTATAAAACTGAAAATAGGGCTTCCCTGGTGGCACAGTGGTTAAGAATCCACCTGCCAATGCAGGGGACACGGGTTTGAGCCCTGGTCCAGGAAGATCCCACATGCCACAGAGCAACTAAGCCCGTGTGCCACAACTACTGAGCCTGCACTCTGGAGCCCGCAAGCCACAACTACTGAGCCCACGCACCACATTTACTGAAGCCCACGTGCTCTAGAGCCCATGCTCTGCAGCGAGAGGCCTGTGCACCGCAACAAAGCATAGCCCCCACGCGCTGCAACTAGAGAAACCCTGCACACAGCAACGAAGACCCAACGCAGCCAAAAATAATACATAAAAATAAATTTATTTTTTTAATATATTAAAATGGGAAAATATATTCCCATTAAACAATAACACGTCATTCTCCCCTCCCCCGCAGTCCTTTGCAGCCACCATTCTGCTTTCTATCTTTATGATTCTGACTACTCTAAGTGCCTCATATAAGCAGAATCATACAGTATTTGGTGACTGGCTTATTTCTTTTAGCATAATGTCCTCGAGGTTCATCCATGTTGTAGTATATGTCAGAATCTCTTTCCTTTTTAAGGTTAAATATTATCCTCTTGTATGTATACATCACATTTTGCTTATCTGTTTATCTATCAATGGACACTTGGGTTACTTTCATGTTTTATCTATTGTAAAGAATGCTGCTATGAACACAGGTGTACAAATATCTCTTGGAGAACTTGTTTTCAATTCTTTGGGGTATATATCCAGAAGTGAGATTGCTAGATCATATGATAGTTCTGTTTTTAATTGTTTAAGGAAACGCCAATCTGTTTTCCATAGTGGCTGCATGATTTCACGTTTCCATCAACAGTACTCAAACTTTATAATATCTCTACACACAACTTTTTGAATCAAAAATTTTAACATTTGGACCTCTTTCCCTGTCGGTGGTATAGAGGGCTAGCTAATCATTTATGGAAATTTACGGATATACAACAATTTGTTTCAATAATTCCTTAATATCAGTTATCTTTTTAAAGTTCTAATGAATGTTGCCAAGTTGTCCCCCAAAAGTATGAGACCAACACCCACTCTGAAAAGAAGTGGGAGAGGCGCCTGTTCCTCACACAAGGTCCAAATGATTTTTCCCCAATGTCACTTCCAGAGGGGCAGTACAGGGGCTTTCATATGCTCCTTCACAAGGCAGAAGCCTTGAACAAATTAGAAACAGTCCCATTCAACAGAGAGGTCTTGCTCTTAGACCTAGAAGGGCCCTTAGCAAATCTTATTGGAATTTTTATTGTAAAGACAATTTGTCTGTTTTTTGTTTTCACCTGTTATTTTTCTTTTCTTCCTCCAGACTGTAAGCTACAGGTGGCATGGGTCTGTGTGTGGCTTGTTCACTGTGAATGCCAATGTCTTGTAACATGCCTAGCATGGGGAAGATGTCAGAAAAGGTTACTTATTATTAAGATAGGTAGAAGACTGCTTACTCAAAGCTGAAATTCCCTGAGAATAGGAACAGTGCCTGTCACTGCCTTTTGTGCTTCCAGGGCTGGCACAGTCTCTGGCACACGGTGGCAGCTCAGGGGGTATTTGTCAAATGAATAAAGAAAGTGCCTGGCTCTAGAGTGTCAACGGTAGCAGCAGATCTGAAGACTCCTAGTCCAGCGCCCTCTCTGCACTCTGCACCTTCTTACTTTTATATTAATGTTTGCACTGGATTTCTGTCTTTATGGCCTCTTGGCTTCTGTGCTCCTGCAAAACAGCCACATTTCTGCTGCCAAACAGACAAGCATGGGACATCACCCGTCAGCAGTTCTGAAGTCCCATCTCACACTCCCAGATGATGTTCCAGTGGTGAGGACCAGGGAGGGAATTTCCCCATGCGTGCCCAGCCGTGGCCCATCTGTGCCCCCTTCACTGGGATGCTACTCTGTGGGCTGGAGTCAGCATGAGAGCTATTTTTGACTAAGTGGCTACCTAATCTTACATAACCCTCAGCGATCCAGCCAAGGTCATTCGGCTTAGTGCGTGAAAGACACATCAGAGATAGTGATCCCCCTTCCCCAGAGCCCCTCCAGAGCCTGGGAGCTGGGAGGGTAGTGCCAGTGGTTCTGGGCCTTCACTGCGAAGCCCAGCTAGGACCTTCTGAGCACAGCTCGACTTCTGTAACAGTCCCCGGGAAAATTCCCCAAATATCTTGTTTCCTAATATCTCTGGCATTTGCGTAGAATTACAAACTCAGGATGCAGAGTTTGAATCCTCCACTCCCTGCTCCCAACACACCCAGTTCCTTCCCTAATGTGGAGGTGCCTGAGCTGAGGACACTTGAGAGGCCCCATGGGTGGGGAAGATCTTTATCTCTCCTAGAGCAGAAGTGATAAGCCCACATTTAAACCTCAATTTTGTTTTATTGGAAAAGAGATAGAACAACGGCATTCAAGGTCCTCTGGTATCTAATCCCAAATAGCCTTCCTATCTCATCAGCAACCCCTTAGCCAAAAGCCCGACCAGTAATAGGTGCTCACTAAATGTTTAGTGAATGGAATTCACTGGCTGTTCCCCAAGACTTCCTGCTGCACCCAGCTAACTGCCACCGCCAGGTCCTGCTGGTGGACTCTGCACTCTGCACACACTGTTTCCTTCACCCTATAAGCCCTTTGCTGCATGTTCTACCTTCAGGGCCCAGTTCAAAGCCCAATGCCTCAACACCACCTTTGAAGAGCCCCTAAACAGAATGTGTTGTGCTTTGGTCTATATTTTCCTAGCATGCTGCTGACACTTCTGTTTTGATTTTCTTATAACATAACTGGTTATGTGCTCATCTGTTTCTTCTGCAGGGCTGCGAGCTCCTTGAGGGCAGGGTCCGGCCCTCGGTTATCACTGCATGTCCAGCACATATTGCTGCCTGACACTTAGTGGGCTCCCTGTAAATATCCATTTGTTGGACGGATGGATGACTGGAGACACGAATGAGGTCTGCAGTTCACAGAATTATTTGTTTTTCAAATCTACCATGGGCTGGCTGAAGGAGAGAGCCATAAAGGATAATATCCCGAGTCAATGTTCTGAACTCACAGAATGGATTATAACTTTTCTCTTTTCAAAAAATTTAATCTCACAAATAATTGGTGTCCAAACACAGCACAAGTGCAAGAAAATCACTTCTAACATTTTAGAATATCTTTTCAGACTTTTCCTCCGAAGTTTTCACAGGAATGGGACCTCACTGTGTGTACTGTTTTGTTATCCATTTCCATTATGAATATGTAGAGGATAACTGAGATTATTAGTGTTCTTCTCCGTTTAATTCAGGAGCTCTCATGTTAGGTCAAGGAGACCCCTCCCCGGTCTTAGTGGATTGGTCCAGAGGCAGGTTTTGATGCAGCTTGGCCAATCACAGTGTCAGGCTGCCCTGCCCACAGCTGACTGGCTGTGATTTGGGCACTTGACCTAAGGTGGCCCATATATTCCTTGCTTGGGATTTCTGGATTGAAGGCTAGAGACAGCTTCAGGTAGACTCTTTCCTGTGTCCCAAACCTTGTCCCCTGCTGTCTGGTTGGCAGTGAGAAAGTGAGTCTTGTACACAGGGAGAGGCAAACATGGCAGATGGAGAGAGTGTCCTGGAGCTGAGACTGGATTCCATTTCTTTCTTTCTTTCTTTTTTTAATTTATTTGGTTGTGCTGGGTCTTAGTTGCTGCAGGCAAGCTCCTTAGTTGCAGGTCACGGGCTCCTTAGTTGTGGCATGCGAACTCTTAGTTGGTGGCATGCATGTGGGATCTAGTTCCCTGACCAGGGATCGAACCCAGGCCCCCTGCATTGGGAGCATGGAATCTTAACCACTGCACCACCAGGGAAGTCCCAGGATTCCATATCTTAAGATCTGGCCACACTGTGGTCCTTCCCAAATCTTGAATTTCAACTCTCCTCTGGATTCCATGGGCCAACAAATCCTCCCCATGCTTTTCCCATTTTGAGATGGATTTCTGTCACTTGCTACTGAACAGCTCCTAACACATACATAATGTATCATGGATGTAATTACATGTCAGTTTGCCCAACATCATTTGTAATGAGGCAGGATATTACCTGAATTTCTACTTTTAATGAGTCTCCTGTTGTTGGATATCTAGATTATTTTCATTTTTTCGCTGTGATAAGCAATGCTACGTAAATATCCTCATAAATTCATCTTGCTTCCATGCATTATTTTATCTAAATGAATTCCTCGAGGTGGAATCGCTATAACAAGAGGTATTCATATTTTTTAAGGCTTTGTGACACAACTTTTGACCCTCTTGATGCTTTGTGACCACTGCCTCTTCTAGCGACACTGTTCACACTGTCGTTGGACACCTTTATGGGATTACATTATTTTGGACTGAGTTGGTCCCTGTGAGTTTGCCCTTCATTGCTCATTGTGGGGCTGGGGTTGGGGGGTGCCCAAGCTTTGACTCCAATCTGCCTATAAACCATGTCCAAGTATTCTGTTGAAAAAATAGGTATGGGGTCAGTCAAGGCCCGGAGCATTTTCAGAGGATTTTGTAAAGACTAGTCCCTGAGGGTACAGTGGACACCTGGGGTGTGGACAAAAGAATGTCCAGCTTCAAGCTCATTGGTTGGGTTCTGAGGGTTTATTCCAGAAGGAAAGGGAAGGACATGGCTGGCATCGAACACCACGACGCAGGGCACAGTCCTCAGTCTGGAGGTCGTGGGACAGCAACAGTCCCTGCGCTGAGTACTGGGCTCAAGAGCCAGGTTACAGGGGATAAGGCCAGGCCTAGTGGTCTGTGCTGAGAACTCTTCCCTGGGGGCAATGGGAGCTTTGGAGGGAACAGCAGGGGAAAGATGCAATCCATTTTCCTCAGGGGGAAGCAGGGACAGATTGAATCAAAAAGTAACAGAGTGTGTTTCTGCCACTTACGTCCTGTCCCAGGGGCCCAGGCTGGTGGGAACCTTCTCTGCCCATCACACTTGGATCTCAGACCTCTGAGCTCGCCCCCCTGCAGTGAGAGCCAGGGCCTCACCCAGCCTTCTCGTCCTGGCTGATGCCCTTGTGTGTCAGCCCAGGCTCCTATCCCAGAGCCTCCTCTTTGAGTGGGTAAATATAGCACGCTCACAGAACAGCATACACGTGAACACATCTCCACTTCCTACATAAAGAAACAACATTCCCCTCACCCCACCCCCGCCTCGCCTCCCATACAAACGAGAATCTTTGTCATGAAATTAAATGAAATGAGGTAACGGAAATGAAAGTGCTTTGTAAAAGGAAAAAGGGCTAGAATGGGGGCTTTCAGGGTTTTTGCTTTTGTTTTTTTCTTTCAAGCAGAAGTCTTTTTCAAATAAAATCCTACTGTACATCCATTTATCCATCTGCTCCCATGATGTGGCCTTTGGGAAACATCTCACATTTCACATGCCCAAAACTAAGGCCTTGGATTCCACCACCGTCTTGCTCATGATTTTTTTTTTTTTTTTTTTTTTGCCACGTGGCTTGTGGGATCTTACTTCCCCAACCAGGGATTGAATGCACCCGGGGCCTCGGCAGTGAAAGCACCAAGTCCTAACCACTGAACTTCCAGGGAACTCCATCTACCATCCTCTTCAAATCTGCTCCTCCCGTACCTTCTCATCTTAGTTCTGATACCTCTCCTCACACGTGTGCTCATGCTGGAAGCTGGGCGGGGGCAAACCTGATGCCCCCTCCTCCCCACCTCCACACTCACAAGCTGTCAGTGCCCCCACCGTCACCTGTCCTGTGGGCGATTCTCCAACGTGTCTCTCCAACCCATTGTGAGCTTCTCATCACCGCCACCACCACTCTGGGCCAACCACCACTTGCCTGGATTGTGTCACAGCCCTACCTCGTCTCCCTCAGACTGCACCTGCCGACTTTCCAGTTCAGTGCTCACATACTGGCTGAGGGGAACATACCTAGAGAATCATGCACAAATCATAACAGTTAAGCTTGATGAGTTTGTCTAAACTGCACACACCTGTGTAACCAACACCCATGTCAAGAAGCAGAATATCGGGCGCAATGGTTGAGAGTCCGCCTGCCGATGCAGGGGACGCGGGTTCGTGCCCTGGTCCGGAAGGATCCCACATGCCGCGGAGCGGCTGGGCCCGTGAGCCATGGCCACTGAGCCTGCGCGTCCGGAGCCTGTGCTCCACAACGGGAAGAGGCCACAACAGTGAGAGGCCCGTGTACCGCAAAAAAAAAAAAAAGCAGCAGAATATCACCAGCATCCCAGAAGTCCCTATAGGCCCCCTCCTAGTCATCCCCACTACTCCCCCAGGACAGCTACCATCCTTATTTCTAATGCCATAGATTAGTTTTGCCCCTTTTTGAACTTTATATACAAGAATTAATACAATGTGTATTATTTTACACCATTGTGTTTGAGAGATCCATCCACATTGTTCTGTATAGTTACAATCTGTTCACCTTCATTGCTGTATAGTATTCCATTGTCTGAATATATCATTATTTATTCAGTCAAGCACTGAGAGACATCGGAGCGGCTTATGGTTTGGGGCCTTCACAAAGAGAAGTTGTCAGGATTTTTGTGTTTGGCCCATGTAAATATGTATTTGTGTTGAGTATCTACCTAGGGGTAGAACTGCTTCATCATAGGGTATGTGTATGTTCACCGAGTGATATCTTCAAAGCACAAGCAGTTTGAAGCATTCCCTCGCTTAAACCCTCCATGACTTCCCATTGGCTTTAGAATAAAGTTCCGACTTTTTATCTTGATTTACACGGGACTTGCGTGTTCTGGCACCCCCGACCTCTCCCTCCCCGCCACAAACCCTGCTCTTGCACAGGCTGCTTTCCCACCAGACTGACCTTCTATTCCATTCTTGGGGCCTGCCAAGCTTTTTCCTCTGCCAAGCAGCCCACCCGCTTGATGTGCTGCAGTTTCCAGCCGGCCAGTTCTTACTCATTCTTTATGTTGCTGCTCAGATAGAATATTTTCAGAGAGGCCTCTCCTGATCCCCTATTATAAAAGAGGAAACACCGTTACTGTCTCTCATTGCCCAGCTCAAAATTGCGCTGAACTGAATGTGAAATTGTCTCATCGTTAATGACTGCCTCTCCCAGTAGACTGTAAGCAACAAGGGCCTGGGACTGTCATGTTCACTGCTGGATCCCCAACACCTAGCACCGGGCAGGAACATAGTAGGTGCTCAATAAATAGCAATACTCTAATCTGCGGAGTACATAAGAGGACGATCGAGGCCTCCAAGTCCCCCAGGGACCAGGGTGCAAATCTTGGCTCCATTACTCACTACTCTTGTGCCGTTAGGCAAGTTACCTAAGTTCCCTGGACCTCAGTTTCCTCCTCTGTAAAACAGGGATAATCCTGTGGCCTGAGAATGTATGTGCGTACATCACAGTGTTGGCCACGTGGTTAGTGCTAATTAAGCAGCGGCTTTCTGTGCACCAGCTCTTGGAAGCCTCACCACAATCCCACAGGCAGGAACTATTCTAAATCCCCATCTCATAGATGAGGAAATTAAGAAACTAAGGCCCAGGAGGTTAAATACTTTGTCCAATAATTCTGGCTCTAGGTCCTAGGCCCTCCTCCATGACAGTGTTGCTGGTAACATGTGAAAGATAATAAAGACAGAGGAAGGGGCAGTGGTGAGCTCCAAATAGCCAACCGCACTCACTCCCACCCCTTTTACATGCATTCATCCCCATGAAACCCAAAGGTTAGCAGTGCAGCATGAAAACCACTGGGTTACACAAACATCCATGGTTATTAATAGTTATGGAGGAAAAGATAGAAAGATCTGATTACAGAAAAGTTTCAAACTTCTATATGACAAAAGACACCACAAGTGAGGTCTAAAGATAAATGAGAGTGTGGGAGGAAATATTTAAGCTTCAAATAACAAAGGCTTACTCTGCCTGGGATGAACACGCTCCTCCAAATAAACTGGAAAAATACAAACGACCCATTGGAAAAAATAGGCAAAGAATGTGAACAGAAGAGGAAATGACAATGGGTAGCAATCAATGTGTAAGCAGGGAAATGAAAATTAAATAATGAGCTCCTGCATCTCTCCTAATCTTGGCAAAAATGAAAAACATTGGTAACATGCATGGCTGATGAAGGCATAAGAAAACCAATACTAAAATACCCACATTGAGCTGTAAAAAGAATTAGAGCCTTTTAGGAAACATTTTCTAAAATATTATGACAAAAATAATGTGTGACAACTTTCAGAAATTATAGCAATAATAGATGGTGATATAAATAGATAGGTAGATAGACAGACAGATACAAGAACAGTCATTGCAACATTTTTGTAACAACACAACCTAGAAACACCTTGATTGTATCAATACAGTTGTATATTACATAGCTATTAAATGAGGTAGATCCATACTGTGCCAACTTAAAATTATCTGTAAAACGCACGAAGTAAAAAAGAATGTCAAGGAGTAATGTCTATGGTTTGGTCCTATTTTCACAGAAAACAAAAATAAGCATAACCAAATCACCTTGAACACTTCTTTAAGCAGAGAAAAAAACAGGAAAAACAAATTTCTAATTACAGTGTGTCAAAGGAGTCAGACTAGAGGGTGTTTTGCTTAAGATACATTTTTAAGTTTGAATTGTTGCAATGAGTATATATTTTATTAAAAATTAATTAATAAGCCCTGCTCATTAATAATGACTTAATACATGTTGCCTGCCTATCTACTCTTGTAAAACCCTTCCTGATTTAAGACTTACTTTGCTTCAGTTCCTACAAATAAGCTGCTGGTTGGAGAGAAGGTGTTAATTGTCTTCTGAACAACTTCCTCTGATTAACCTCTTGGCTTGCTCTGCTGCCCAGCCTTTCAGGGAAGAGAAACCTGATATTATTATTCTAAAAAGAAATATATGTTCTGAACATGCAGTACATGCACGTAGTAGCAAATTCAAAATGAACAAAAGAGGGACTTCCCTGGTGGTGCAGTGGTTAAGAATCCGCCTGCCAATGCAAGGGTCACGGGTTTGATCTCTGGTCCGGGAAGATCCCATGTACTGCAGAGCAACTAAGCCCGTGCACCACTACTATTGCACTCTGGAGCCCGCGAGCCACAACTACTGACCCTGCACGCCGCAACTACTAATGCGTGTGCTCCACAACAAGAGAAGCCACCACAATGTGAAGCCCATGCACTGCAACGAAGAGTAGCCCCTGCTCGCTGCAACTAGAGAAAGCCCACGCACAGAAACGAAGACCCAACGCAGCCAAAAATAAATAAATAAATTTAAAAACAAACAAAAAACAACAACAAAAAAAACCCCAAAATGAACAAAAGAGTATATAGTGAAAAGTAAGTCTCTCTCTCTCTCCCTAGTACCTCAGCCACCCAGTTCTACACCATTTTCTTGTGTATCCTCTCAGAGAGATTCTATGCATATACTAGCATATGCATGTATATAGTCTAATTTTTTAGAACACAAATGCTGTACATAATGTCTATATACACGAATACATTCATAAGGGAGACACCTTTTGATTTCTTCTAGCCAGAACCTGATTAGTTCCAAGGTTGCACTTCTTTCCTGCTTGAGAAGCCAAATTTCCCCAGCAGTAGCAGTTTATCCATCCATCCATCCATGCATCAGTCTATCTGGCCATCCATCCATTCATCCAATAACACTCGCTAACAAGCATTTGGTGAGCACTAACTCTGTGCCAGGTACTAGCTAGAAGCTGGAGATAAGGTGGTGAAAAGATAAGGTCCTTGTTCTCACCCAGCTGGCCTTCTGGGGAAGTAACAAATTATGTAGAAGAAAACAAATAATAGAAGAAAACTAACACATTTCAGACAATGGGATGTGCCTTGGAGAGACTCATTCTCTGTTAAGAGAGTGGGGAAGGAGGAGAGGTGAAAAGGAGAAGGGAGGAGGAGAGAGGGCCTATTTTAGATGGATGGCCAGGGAAGATCTCCTTCAGGTGGTGACATTTAAGCCAAGAACTGAATGACAAGAAGGAGCAAATGTTACTGGTTTCCTTGCTCTGATGACTTTCCAATGAGAGAGTCCACGGGCAGAGTTTCAACCTGATCAGAGCGGTGAAGAGGGTGGGCTCTGAAGACCTGGAGATGTTCATTTGAACCCCAGCTCTGCCGCCAAAAGCCAGGGGAGACTTGGGCAAATTATTTAACCTCTCTGTGCCTCAGCTTCCTCATCTGTAATATGAGGTTATATAAAAATAGTACCAACTTAATAGGATCACAGTGAAAATTAAGTGGGTTAAGCAATGTGGGCTGCCCAGGCTGGCACCAAGAAAGTGATCAAAAAATGATCAAGTTTTAAAAAAGTATAATGTTAGGCAGAGTTTCTTAGATGAAAAGTCAAAAGTATGATCTATAAAAAAGTAATAAAAGCTTTTATCAAAATTAGAAATGTTTGCTCTGTGAAAGACTCTGTTAAGAGGATGAACAGACAAGTTACAATCTGGGAGAAAATATTTGCAAATCTCATATTGGACAAAAGGCTTATATCCAGAATATACAAAGAACTCTCAAAACTCAGTAAGAAAACAAACAACCTGATTAAGAAATGGGCCAAAGACTTGACCAGATACTTCACCAAAGAGGATACATTATGGCAAATAAGCACATAAAAAGATATTCAACAGCATTAGCCATTATGAAAATGCAAAATAAAACCATGATGAGATACCACTACACACCTGTTAGAATGGCTTAAAAAGAATCTGACAACACCATGTGCTGACAAGATACAGAGAACCTGCAACCCTCATGCGTTGCTGGTGGGAGTGCAAAGTGGTACAGCCACTCTGGAAAAACGTTTGGCAGGTTTTTATAAAGTTAAGCCTACGCCTAACATATGTGCAGCAATCCCATTCCTAGGTGATTACCCTAGATAAATGAAAACTTACGTTCACATAAAGACCTATGCACAAACAGCAGCTCTATTCGTAATCATCAAAAACTAGAAGCAACCCAAATGCCCTTTAAGGGATGAACAGATAAACATACTGTGCCAAGTCCATACTACCCAAAAGCTACTCAGCCAAAAAAAAAAAAGGTACGAACTCCCGCTACATGCAGCAGCTGAATGAACGGGAAAGAAGCCAGTCTCAAAGGGTTATGTACTACGTGATCCCTTTTGTATGACTTTCTTGAAAAGACAAAGCTAGAGCAATGGAGAGCAGATCAGTGGTTGTCGGGGTAGGTTTGGGGAAGGGTGTGACTGCAGAGGGGCAACCCCAGGTGGTTTCTGGGCTGATGGAACTGATCTGTATCCTGACTGTGGTGGTGGTTACACAAATCCACATGTACATCAAAATTCATACATAGATACACCAAAGAGTCATTTTCATTGCATGTTAATTTTTAAAAACAAGAAAAATAAAAAGTGATGAATGATCCTGTCATTCTAACTCAGCCACTCACTTCCAATCCCTCCTGCCTCCTTTCTCCTCATTCTCTACAGCCAGAAGCTTCTTAAAGAAGAGATACTTCCACTCCCTAAATATCTGAAGACATTCTTAGTAACTTGGCTTTGTTGCTCTGCATACAAAGGTAATACATTTTTCTTGGACGAAAAGAAGGAAGGAAGGGAGAGAGGGAGGGAGGAAGGAAGAATTCAATCTACAGAAATGCGTAAGGTAGAAAGCAAAAGCCCTCAGTAATCCCACCCTCCAGAATTAACGGCTGGGAGAAGCTTCCACCAGAACCCATTCAAAGCGATGTTATACAGTTGCTTCCTCACAAGGTTCAGAACCCATATAGTGGGATTTCATCTGATTGATTGTTCAGGGAAGCATGAAGGGCCCTGGGGTGCATGACCTTGAAAGGTTAACATCTGGATGCCAGCCCGGCTTCATATCAAGTCAAAGCATTTCACAGCTGGATGGAGTCTTAGGGTGATCTAGTTCATTAAAGGTCATCCAGTCCCTTCCTGTCCCTCTCCACCCACATCCCCACAAGACTCCCTGTCTCAAGGCAGCCTCTTGCCCACACCCGAGCTCTCCCTCTGTGCGCTGGCTGCCTCTTCCCTCTCAGCCAGCTCCGTTTGCAATCACTGTTTGGATCATTCAGTTAACGTTCAGCAAATCATTCATTATCTGTTCCTTCCTTCCTTCGTTCAGAGATACTTACTGAGCACCTCTTTTGTGCCGGGCCCTGTGCTGAGTCGTTGGAATACCTTGGTGAACAAGATCCACATGGTTCCGGCCCTACTGGAGCCTCCATTCCAGTCAGAGAGACAGTGCCTAACCACAAAACGATTCTAACGCGTATCTCAATAAGAACTGTGCTGGGTTTCCCTGGTGGCGCAGTGGTTGAGAGTCCGCCTGCCGATGCAGGGGACATGGGTTCGTGCCCCGGTCCGGGAAGATCCCACATGCCGCAGAGCGGCTGGGCCCCTGAGCCATGGCCGCTGAGCCTGCGCGTCTGGAGCCTGTGCTCCACAACGAGAGAGGCCACAACAGTGAGAGGCCCGCGTACCGCAAAAAAAAAAAAAAGAAGAAGAAGAAGTGTGCTAACACCTGGAAAATGCAAGTACATGGCATGGCGATAACAATCCTGGCCAGGCCAGGCTTCCCTGAGGAAAGGGGGGCGGTTAAGCTGAGACCTGCAGGAAGAGCAGCAGTTGGCCAGGTTTAGAGCAGAGGGGAGGAGACTCAAGGCTGAGGGAACTGCACGCGCAATCCCGAGAAGTCAGGGTGGCTCCCACGCACTGCGGGGACCAGCAGGTGCTGAGGTCACAGCAGTAGACAGGGCATAATGATAGCTCTCTGGGGAAATGTTTTGGAGACTTTTGCCACTGACTCTGGGGGCTCCCTTGCCCTTTCCCTTAAAAGGGAAACAGAATGTCCCCTGTAGGGCTCAGGGTATGGGGTCTAGAATCAGACCTAGGCTCTGTTCAGGCTTTGTATATACAAAGAGGCAACAGCTTACTGTCTGTGTTTCTCATGCTTTTCCACCTGTAAAATAGGTATGACGCTGTGATTTGGGAGGATTTAATTAGATAACCCACAGAAGGTCATATCAAGTCATGATCACAGTGCTTGGGACTTCAGCAGTGCTCGGTTCATGGTGGTTAGTGCCGTTGTTATTCCTATTATCAGAGGCACCATGACCCTGGAGGCGCAGTCTCTATATAGTCAAATATGGAGTTAACACAGAGCCGGGGAAGGGCCCCCAGCCTCTGGATTCCTGTAGAACCAAAGTCCAAGGTATGACCCCTTTGGAATGACATTCGTGAATCCATCAAGTATGTTTTGGGAGTGGACTCGCATTTGTCAGTGACACAGGCTAGAGAGCAGAGGGCAGCTAAGACTCAGAAAGGTTCCTTAGATGACAAATGCACGCAGTCAGTGGACATCAGCCCACCCCCATCTCCTCCTCCTGCCCTGAAGGCTGGACTCCCATCCAAAGGATTCCAACAATGCTGTCCGTAACGAGAGCCCCAAGATGTCCTCTCTGAGCTGAGGGGTCACGAGTTCTGCCTTCCCAGAAAAGCACGTTTGCTCCAGCAGTAGCACGCCTTTGGGCTGATAGAGACTCGCGGGGTCCAGCTATGGGTAAGAATATTGCAAGGGGCTGAAGCTATTTTTTGCCACATGCTCTCTCTCTCCAGCAGGCAGAGTGACAGTGCTTGGGATCCAGATATTCTCAGCCGTAGAAGGTCATGGAGCTGAAGGCTGAAAGTCCTGGCTCTCAAATAGCTAGACTGGGGTTGGGGGATTATTTGCATCACCGGTTGGGGGTCCTAAGACCTTGAGCTGTCATCCCTTCCATCCCCTGGCCCAGCACCGACCACTACCCACAGGACTTCTGTTGAACCGATTCCCCTGGGCCCAGAGTCTGGTGGCAACTGTTTATTTTTAGCCTCTGATTCTCTGAGAATGTGGGTGGGCCCCTTGGAGCAGGGGGAGGGAGGAAGGAGGAGGAAGTAGTTCAGGGCCTGGAGGGCCACGGAGGACACAGCCCAGTCCAAGCCCTTAGCTCAGCTCTGTGACCTACAGTCCTCTCCCTTCTTGGCCCACCCCAGGTCAGGATTAGGTTGGACTCATGTCCCTGTGTTCCCCTTTCCCTCTGCCCTGAAGGCCCTAGAGACTGTGTGCTTTCCGTTCCTCTTTATAGCCACCCCCCCTGCCGCGTGCCCTTGGTCCTTTGATGCTCTCATACTCAACCACAGTGGGTGTGGAACAGGACTCCTCCATATCCCTCCCTTCCTCCTGCCTCTGAAGAGACGTCCCAGGTCCATCTCCTTGGGCCTGCCAGAGTAGGTGCTTAATAAATACGGGTAGGGGCTTCCCTGGTGGCGCAGTGGTTGAGAGTCCGCCTGCCGATGCAGGGGACGTGGGTTCATGCCCCGGTCCGGGAGGATCCCACATGCCGCGGAGCGGCTGGGCCCGTGAGCCATGGCCACTGGGCCTGTGCGTCCGGAGCCTGTGCTCCGCAGCGGGAGAGGCCACAACAGTGAGAGGCCCGCGTACCGCAAAAAAATAAATAAAAAAATACGGGTAGGCTGAAAGACTTCAAGGCTCTTCCATAATGGCAAAGGCCTGAATAATGGAAGAACCAATAAGGGGAATTTTAGAAACTTACAAATAGGAAGTTTAGGAACTTACAAATAGGGGTTAAATAGGGGTTTAGAAACTTACAAAACCCTGAAGTCATTGTCTCTGGTTGCTAGTTCCTTTCTCCTTTCTGAGAAGTTCCCTGGAGCCCCTAGGCCCCGTCTTTGTCTCTGTAATCTAGAAGGAAATGCATCTGCCCCTTCTTCCTCTTCAGGTCTAACTTCAGCCTTCCCTGACAAAAGGGGAACTGTCTGATGAGCTGGCCTCAATCCCCGCACAAACTTACCCTGTAACCTGGGGCAAGACACCCTGCCCACTGCACGACATTGTAAAGCACTCCTGTGGGATTGTTGTGAGGACTAGCGAGAGTGTGTGTAAAACGGCTGGCATGTAGTTGGTGCTTAGTAAATGCTTGTTGCTGTTCTATTATCATTAAATAAATGGTACAGTAAACCAAGCCTTCTTTTTTAACATCTGCTTCTTTCACGCTATACCTGATCATTCTTCACATTTTATAGAGTGCTTTAATATTTTATAAGGCACTTTCACATACATTAGCTCATCTGAGCCCCACACAACCCCTTGAAAAGGGCCAAGTCATTATTCCATGATTATTATTCCCATTATACAGATAAAGCCATTCATGTTCCAGAAAAATGTAGATGGGTCTCACTCACCATTGTGTCGTCAGCGTCTGACGCAGGGCCTCGCACAGAGTGGGTGATCTAAACAAAACAAAGCAAAGCAAAATCCTTTTGAAGGAATGGCCTATAGGATGTAACCCTATATGCCATTTACCCTTTCCTCACCTGTAAAATGGGAATCAATGCTATAGGATACACACAGGAAATTCAAATTCTAGGATTCAGCTCCATAGCAAGCCTTGGTCTTTTTAACAGACAGAAGGCAGTGAGGTATGTGTAGCAAGCCCTTTCTGCTTCTCCTAGAGGCGAGACCCATTTTTTTAGTTTCAGGAGAATAATTGGGAAGTGCCTCAAACAGGCATATGGTTATAGCTCATTCCTGGGAGAGGGTCAGACCAGATTCCCAATGTCCTTACATCCTGGGACTTTGGTTTCTCCTGGTTTCTCCAGCTGGAAGCTGAATTTTAGAAAGGAGATGGGCCTATGTGCATGCAGTCATGGGAAGCAAATCCCAGGGGCAGTGGGAAGGGTTCTGGAGTAGAAATTAAAATGTCCTCTAAGATTAACACCATGGGGAAAAGATGCTGCCGCATTTGGAAGAGATGGGGTGAGGTGGATGAAAACATAAGAGAAAATTTACATATGTGCAATCCCCTTTCAGGTCAAAAATCATTTTACTAATTTCGGGACATAAAATGTATTATATGTAAGTTGATTTTTACTGCAAATGATCACCATCAGTAAATTACATTTCAAAGTATAATCTTTGTTGTCAGGCAATAATTATAAATCTATGGCTTACTTTTAATTTATTGAATTTCAAAAGAAATAAATGGAGCTATAGATGTTAAGTTTTAGGGAGTCTCTTCAGTTTGCGCATTGAGGAGAAGCAGAAGTCACCCACACTTGACTTCAAGAAAGCCTCTAATGTGTGGGAGCTTAGGGTTTATAAGGAGAGACCACACAACTTTAAGAAAGTTACCAAGACTGTGTAGGAGGGAAAAACTCAACTCACTGATGACAACACATGTCTCTTGGAACTGAACTCACCACTGTGTGTACATTTTCTTTTCTAGTGACGGTAAATCACATGTTTTCCCTTAGACTACTTTACAATGCTTTTAGATTCTTGGAATCTAAAATAAAGCCGAGGGCTTCCCTGGTGGCGCAGTGGTTAAGAATCTGCCTGCCAGCGCAGGGGACGTGGGTTCGAGCCCTGGTCCGGGAAGATCCCACATGCCGCAGAGCAGCTAAGCCCGTGCGCCACAACTACTGAGCCTGCGCTCTAGAGCCTGTGTGCCACAACTGCTGAGCCTGTGCTCTAGAGCCCGCGAGCCACAGCTACTGATCCCACACACCACAACTACTGAAGCCTGCGCGCCTAGAGCCCATGCTCCACAACAAGAGAAGTCACTGCAGTAAGAAGCCCGTCGACAAAACTAGAGAAAGCCCGCGCACAGCAACGAAGACCCAACGCAGCCAAAAATAAATAAATAAATAAAAATTTAAAAAATAATAAATAAAATAAAGCCGATGTTTATTAAGCATCTACTATGTGGTAGACATTTTTGTGAGGACTTTCCATGCATTCATTCATTTAATCCTTATCACAGCCCCATGACAGAGGTACTATTATTATCCCCATTTTACAGATGTGAAAAAAAGTTCAAGGAGGCAAAGTGATTGCCTAAGTTCCCATGGCTACCAAATAGCAGAACCAAGATTTGAACCCAGGTTGACAGCAAAGTGGCAAATGGTTCAGCATGAAAATTCGGTCCCTCTTCATTTTTTTTTTTAAGATTTTTTTTTGATGTGGACCACTTTTAAAGTCTTTATCGAATTTGTTACAATATTGCTTCTGTTTTATGTTTTGGTCTTTTGACTGGGAGGCATGTGGGATCTTAGCTCCCTGACCAGGGATCAAACCCACACCCCCTGCATTGGAAGGAGAGGTCTTAACCACTGGACCACCAGGGAAGTCCCAGCCGTCTTCATTTAATCAAGTTACCTCCTCAGAGTGAACTGAGGCAAACTACCCACCTCTAGCCTCATCATCCCATGGAACCACGTGGAACACTTTTCTCCCCAGATCCTGCCCCAACAGGAACACATTCGTGACTTAGGAGCTGCTGAAAACACACCAATGCTCTTTCAATATTGCTTTAGTTTTTTGAACTCAGAGCAATTTTTAACTCTTTAAACCTTCATCTTAAAAGGTTTCTTTCCTTAATCCCTTTTATAGATGATGAGGTCACAGGGGCGAGAAAAAGCTGATTTCTAATTCTCTCCCAGCTCCCTATCTCTGTCATGCTCTCACTAATTTGTCTGGAACCTTGTGAGCAAGGAGAGAGTAGGATCACATTTCTGGCCCTTCCCATTCCCTTGTTCCTTTAAACCTTACTCATGGAGCCCCAGATCCTATCGAAGGCGTTAGGAACTCGGGGAAGAACGTGGAGGGCTCTGCTCTTAGTCGGTGAACCTTCTAGTGGGTAACGACTGACAGTAAACAAGGCACAAAGAGAGAGACTGAAATACAGTGACTGTATCTGTGCTCTGAAGGAAATCCCGTTTTTTGGTCTGGCAACATCAGTGCCCAGTCGAACTCATGGCCCCCATCAGGGCCTGGGGAGTGCGCAGGAGCACGCCCACCACTGAAACTGAAAGTTTATAAGAGGAAGTCCCAAGCGAGGGGGCATGGAGATCCCTATCTTGCAACAACGACAATTTCTGGGTCCCAGAGGGGCCGTTTCCCCTTGTTGACCTACGTTCGGGTCACCCTGCCCTCGGTGCCCAGGAACTGCACTGGGACCACACCAGCCACAGCTTTGCCTTCAAAACCTCCCTGTGGCTTCAGTTTTAGGCATCCCTTCAGGAGAGCAAAGTCTACCTGGTAGTGTTTGGACAACTTATCTTAAGTGTTTTATTTGGGGGAGATTTGTTTTTCAGGTTTAATGCCTTTGAGGAGCCAAAAAGTCCTGGAATAAAATGACACTGATCACACCCCACACCTCTAGCTCCTATCTTCACAGAAGAGACCCAGTGGGAGGATCAGGGCGGAGATTGCCACCTTTTTCTTTTTTTAAAAAATTAATTAATTTATTTATTTTTGGCTGCATTGGGTCTTTGTTGCTGCGTGCGGGCTTTCTCTGGTTGCGACAAGCGGGGGCTCTTCATTGCGGTGCGCGGGCTTCTCGTTGCAGTGGCTTCTCTTGTTGCAGTGCACGGGCTCTAGGTGCATGGGCTTCAGTAGTTGTGGCACGCAGGCTCAGTAGTTGTGGCTCACGGGCTCTAGAGCACAGGCTCAGTAGTTGTGGCGCACGGGCTTAGCTACTCCGCAGCATGTGGGATCTTCCCGGACCAGGGCTCTAACCCGTGTCCCTTGCATTGGCAGGCGGGTTCTTAACCACTGCGCCACCAGGGAAGCCCCTGCCACCTTTGTCTGAGCCTGACACAAGGACTGTCCCAAGAGCCATCCCTCACCGGCCAGCACCACAGAGTCCTGGAACACTTTTCCTCTCTGTGATGTCAACCAGTCCACACGACAACTGGGAGAAGGAAGACAGAGGTTCTCATCCCCACTTTCAGGAGCAGAGCAGGTCATTTGCTGAATGGTACTTACACATGATTTCATGATTCTAAACCCAGTGCTCTTTTTACCATCACAGTGTCTCCCAACCTCTGTCACTCAAGTCCTCCCTCTGACTTTTGCCAAATCCCTGTAACAGTTGTACCATGATTAATACATTTTTTTCAAAGCTGCCTGCTTTTTCCTCTTAGCTTAAATGCCTTTGTTTAAAAACAAAACGTGCTATCACTGCTCTAATTGGAAACCTGGTTTCACTTACTGTAAATGGAAGGCAGCCACAGATATAAATGCAAGGAAACGTAGCAAATCCCAGCTAGACACTGAGGCCTCCTGATGGCTCTGAGCCTGAAGCCTGATCTCTCTCTGTAAAAAAAAAAAAAGGAAGGGTAGCAAGTGTCAGAGGTGTTAAAGACAGGCTAGCTCCCAACTGAGGCTTTCTCCTGGAAGGACTGAGGGAGAATTGAGAAAGTGTTGAACTTTGTCGCTATGTGAGCAAACGAACGCTCGGCTGTACCTATCTTGGACACCGTCCAACAGGAGCACTTGTCTTGCCCCTGGGAAAACCTGCGGTGCTGCACCCTTTCTTGGAGAAGAGAGGCGGCTCCCTTGCCGTGGCACCTCTCAGGTTGGTTCCCCCAAGCACCACTCCCGAAGCCGTCCTCTCCTGTCTTGGAGGCCGTCCTTTGCAAGTTCTCTTATCTCTGCCTCCCCACTGTGAGGTTGCCCAGGCTCCATCCCTGCCCACTCGTGTCCCAGCACAAGGTCTCTTCTCCCACCCAGGCCCTCTCCTGGACCAGGGGGCAGAGCTTGGCTGGATTGCTGCAACCCCTTTTGAAATGCTCCCTCTGCTTCCCATTCCTCCTCCTTCAATCTGCCCGCCACCCCCAGCACAGGTGACTTTCTAAAGCCCAGATTGGTCATGCTGCTTCCCTGATAAAAACCACTTGGTGATGGCCATTCTGACTGGTGTGAGATGATATCTCATTGTAGTTTTGATTTGCATTTCTCTAATGATTAATGATGTTGAGCATTCTTTCATGTGTTTGTTGGCAGTCTGTATATCTTCTTTGGAGAAATGTCTATTTAGGTCTTCTGCCCATTTTTGGATTGGGTTGTTTGTTTTTTTGTTATTGAACTGCATGAGCTGCTTATACATTTTGGAGATTAATCCTATAATTCAAAAAGAGTCATGTACCAAAATGTTCATTGCAGCTCTATTTACAATAGCCTGGAGATGGAAACAACCTAAGTGTCCATCATCGGATGAATGGATAAAGAAGATGTGGCACATATATACAATGGAATATTACTCAGCCATAGAAAGAAACGAAATTGAGCTATCTGTAATGAGGTGGATGGACCTAGAGTCTGTCATACAGAGTGAAGTAAGTCAGAAAGAGAAAGACAAATACCGTATGCTAACACATATATATGGAATTTAAGAAAAAAAATGTCATGAAGAACCTAGGTGTAAGACAGGAATAAAGACACAGACCTACTAGAGAATGGACTTGAGGATATGGGGAGGGGGAAGGGTAAGCTGTGACAAAGCGAGAGAGAGGCATGGACATATATACACTACCAAACGTAAGGTAGATAGCTAGTGGGAAGCAGCCCTAGTGGGAAGCAGCCGCATAGCACAGGGAGATCAGCTCGGTGCTTTGTGACCGCCTGGAGGGGTGGGATAGGGAGGGTGGGAGGGAGGGAGACGCAAGAGGGAAGAGATATGGGAACATATGTATATGTATAACTGATTCACTTTGTTATAAAGCAGAAACTAACACACCATTGTAAAGCGATTATACTCCAATAAAGATGTAAAAAAAAAAAACCAAAAACACCCACTTGGTGTCTCCCACCGCCCTCAGGATCACGTCCTTCCTCCCTCCCTCGTGGGCCTACGAGGCCCTGCCTGCCCTGTCCTGCCCACACGAGTCCCCAGCCTCACTCCTCCCCACTTCCCTCCCCAAGCTCTATGATCTTGCCATGTTGGACTTCTTCACTTCCTTACCAGTCTCTTCCTTGACTTGGGAATTTCATAAACAACATTCCCTCTGCTTGAAGGGAACGCTTTTGCCTTCACCCACACATTCCGCCGGTCTCAGCTTCAACATCACTCTCTCCCAGCAGCCGCTCCTGGTCTCCCTCCAGGCAGACCCCCTCCCCTTTGATGACCCCGTGTTTCTCCCGTGGCTCACGCTCTATTGGAATCACCTGTGTCTGTTCGCGGCTCTAGCCCAGAGCCTAGCAGAGGGCCTGAACTGTATGGAGCCACAGAAATGCTTGTTAATTGAATGGAGAGTTATTATTAATTCCCTGCACCTATCAGTCCCCAATCCCAGTTTCTACGTGCCCTGCCCTTTGTCTTCATTTAACTAAATTCTCCCTCTCCCAGCCTTGATAGTCCAGGTCAATTCCCACCTCTCCCATGAAGCCACCCCTGATTGCTCTAGCCCAGACAGAATTCACCTTCTGTAGAACCCCTAGAGCATCTCTTTCTTTGCTGAATGAATGAATGGGACATATTCTATTTTTATTTGGCCGCTCCTCGTGGCTTGTGGGATCCTAGTTCCCCAACCAGGGATAGAACCCTGGCCCTCGGCAGTGAAAGCATGAAGTCCTAACCACTGGACCATCAGGGAAGTCCCTAGGACATATTCTAAATGGAGCAGAGTGAGAAAACGATGTCATTTAAAACTCAAACTCATGGTAATGACCTCTGTTTTTTAAGAGGGAAGGCATAATTCCTATCAGTGGAAAAATAAATCTCTAAATGACTTCCTTGGAGAGGCTGGTGGGAAAAAGAGAGACAACAGGCTAAAATCACAAGACTTTTGTGGTTTTTCTTTGAAGTAAATGTGAGACCCTAAGAAGTCCTCTTTCAAAAAGTGACGTGTTTTTTTGGAAATAGATAACATTTTGCACATAGTACAAAATTCAAAAGGCAGACAGCCTTCCCTTAGCACGCCACATTAATGAATTTGAATGTGCAGGGAGATAGGTGTAAGTGGAGTAGAGAATCCATTGTTCCTAATGTTACAGTGGGGAAAACTGCATTACTAGGGGAGTCCCCATGGGGGGAAAAGTGGACTCTAAGGGCGAGGGACCAAGCACGCAGATATTGTTCCAGGGTCTGTGCAGGTGGATGGCCGGGGAGGAGGTCTCCGGGCAGGTGGCCTAAGGGCCTCCAGGCCAAGGGCCAGCCAGCAGTTAAGTTGCCCTTGCTTGCCTTATCAGCCACACCAGGCCATCAGCCCTCAAATCCCTGGAGGGACAGTTTGGGGGGCAAACAAGGAAAGTTGGCTTCAGTCACCCTGGAATCAAACAGCCTCAGAGACAGCAGGAACCCAGGGTCTGGGGACACAGGGAGGACAGTGGCTCTGGGGACTTGTGGAAACCTTGGGAGGGCTTCCCACTGAGGAGGAATAGGGCTCCAGCCAACGATATTTAATCTCAAAGGACACATGACCTTAGCTAACATTGGAGTTACAAGCAGCCTTGCTTTATATTATTATCTTTTTCGTTTATTGACACTCTGTATTCCTGACTAGACTGTAGGGTCTCTGAGGCCAGGGACTGGGTCTCATTTCCTCTTGTTCCACACCCGACTTCCCTGGGCAATAACAGTGACCCCAGCACTGAATCCATTTTGGTGGCCACCTGTGACATTCCCATTGAGAGAGGACTGTGGCTGTGATTCCTATCAACCCCCTCCAAACACACACACACAGCACCTGGAAACAGCCCAGGGGCGGGTGAAGGTACTGCTAGGCTGCCAGGAGCCCCGGGCCCTAGCCTGTCCTCCACTACCAACATGCCACTTTGAGCAATCTTGGGGCAAATCCCTTGACTAACTCAGCTCTTGTTTCCCACACCCTCCAATCAACAGCTCAAGGAGCCACAAAGCAATGTTTATGGCTACCGCACTGGCTAGGTTGTAAGAAGGACAAATAAGGCCGTTTCTAAGTAACTCCCGAACTGTTCAGATATGAAGGTTATAATGGCCAGGGACTGGCATGGGCTGGGGAGCCAAGCAAAGCAAGATTGCCAGAGGCCTTTGTAACTGCTTCTGTGGCTGTACTGGTGGGGAACCAGCTCCAAGTAAAATATGTGTACAAAGAGGACGCTCAAACCCCTGCTCTCAGCGTCTTGCTGCCTCCATTGGAGAGATAAGAAAGCAAAGGCTCAGAAAGTTTAACACAATCATGTGAACATCAGTAGGGTAGTCAAGAATTAACCCCATTAGGCCAATACTAATTCCAGGCTTCTTAAAGGCTCCAAGGGACTGAATTTCTGCCAAACTGAGGTTCTCCTTACCTTCTAAGGAAAAACATTCTCCAAATGATGCCACCATTATAATAACAATGTGAGACTGTTGGGGGCTTATGCTAGCCATCAGCTTGGTACTCTGAATTCTTGACATTGCTCAAGTTAAATTTTTGGTTTTAATTATTTGTGAGTGAACTAGAATGCTCATGGCATGCACTGATGTGTCATTTTGCTGTGCCCAAATTTAAATCAGAGCGCTGGGAGGCTGGTGTACTGGAAATATTAACAGTAAGAAAGGCCATCCTCTTGCCCAGCGGCTACATTTCAACATTGCTTTCTTGTTGTCACATGTCATATACCCTGGAGTTCTCAGGAGGTTATACAAAAAAAATTTTTTTGTTTTACTTTCTATAAAATATAGTTCTTGAAAAACAAGCCGACTTGTCTTGGTGATGGAAGGGAGTAGTATAAGAAGTATAAATTCCTGTTGTTTCTTAAGCCAGAAAATAGAAGTTTCAGATGAACTGCAGAGTAGGAGATTGAACCCAGTGGAGGCTCAGATCCTAAAAGTGACAGGTTCATCTTTTTCTCTAAACAGTAATTTTAAAAAAGCAATTTATAAAACCATTTCAAGCCATCAGTGGCAACAACAATAACAGTAACAAAAACAACTCTTCAATAAGCAAAAGAAGAAACTTTAGAGAAGTCAAAAAAGCATTTGATGTGTAGCATGAAGATGTAACCCTTGATGGAGATGGGGTTCTGGAGGAAGGCAATTACCTGAGCAGATTTTTCCATACGTACAAATTTAGGGCACACAAAAGTCTCCAGCTCTTAGCCTGGAGAATATTGGAGGCCACTGGGAAGTCTTGTCTCACCATCAACTTGCTCATCCTTCAAATTTACCCCCACTCCCAGCCCATCCCAAATGGGATGTCATGATGGCATGTCATCTAGTGGTTGAAATGATCACTGCAAATAACTGCCTTGGGCTTCCTGTTTCAATTTCATCACACCTTCATTTATTTGTTTGTTTGTTTGTTTATTTAGTGGATTGTTATTTTGTGCCTGATGCTGAGACTATAACAGAGAATATAGACATGGGCTTTCCTTCAGGAACCTCATAGTCTACTGGGGGGATCAGACACAGCAAATAAAATATGAGGGTAAGATCATAATATATGATAGGGAGCTAACAGAAAACTGAGGAAAGGGCACCTAAGCCAGATTTGGTGGCCAGGCAAGCCTTCCCAGAGGAAGTACCATCAATGCTGGGACCTGAAGAATCTCATTCATTAGGAAGTCATTCATTAAGCTAAGGAAGGGAAGGGAAGAGCCTTCCAGGTAGAGGGAACAGCATGCTTAAAAGCCAGGTATCAAGAGTACACAACAACCAGCACAGGCTGGGCTTTGAGCTCTGTTAAGAACTTTGAACTTCATCCTTGGGCGCAGTAAGAGCCATTTGTTTTTAGGGAAAAATGAAGAAAGCCTATAGCATTTTTTTTTTTTTTTAAGCCTATAGAATTTGAATTTCCCCCAGGACCTCGCTTATACCTCTTCCTCTTAGAGTACATATCCTCAGCCCCCGGTCCCACTGCCAAAGAGTGGCATGACGTTATTCTTTTTGTTTGTTTGTTTTCTTCCCAGGCATGAGTTGCTCATCCCACATGCCCTTGATCTCTCTTTTCCTTCTGTCAGCAAAGAGGTTTGTTTTGCGTTGTAATCATTCCTAAGCCAGGGCAGAAATTCAGGTCCTGCACAAATAGGTCTGGGAATGCCAAACTCCTTTCTAAGGCCAATGTCCTTAATGGGGGAATAATGGCTACTCTGAGGGGAAGGTCCCGGGAACCTGTGCCTCTGCATCCTCTGGCCATTTGTTAAAGAGGTAGCTTCCCACATCCCATCCCAGGCCTGCTCAGTCCTCACTCAGAGGTGGCTGGCCATGGAATAGGCACCAGTGCCCCAGGTGACCCTGCTACTCACTCAGGTAGGAAGCACAGCTGCTGTGGCCAAGAGCACCATCTCTGGGGTCAGTTCCCTCCATGGTTCAATCTCAGCTCTGCCTCGACCTGTAAGTGGCTCATCTGTTTGACCTTAGGCCAATGACTTCATTTCCCTAAGCACGGCTTCCTCTTCTTGTAAAGGAGAATAAAAATCATAAAACCAACCTGGATAGGATTATTGAGAGGAGAAGATGAGGTTATGCATGTAATGCACTTGGCACAAAGTCTGGCATACAGGAAGGGTTCAGTAAAGATTAAAGAACAAGGACGGTCATGTCTTGGACCCCATTTCAGTCATAAGTGGGCACAGGGCTTAAGGCAGCAGGCCTGGATAATCAGGAACTGAAATCTAGGATTAAACACACCCAGAGAAGTAGGCTGGTACTGAGGGGGAAGAGGGAGCCTAGGTGCATCATACATGTTACTCTGAGAGGAGGGTGAGAGCCAGCAGTCCAGACAAGCAGTCTGCCTTAGGGCAGCTGGGAAAGGCCTAACACAGGGTCCCAAGCGCACAGCAAAGGGGGTGGAAATGAAATCTCCATGAAATGTTCAGAGGATCTGATAGGAGGCTTGGTTCTGCCAACTCTGGGTAGCAGTCACAATTCTTGCCACTACAAACCAGCCTAAGCAAAAAAAAAAAAAAAAAAGAAAATTTGGGCGGGGGTTCATTTAACTAAAAGGGCCAAGGGTAGCTGAATCCAGTTTAAACAAGGTCATCAACCAGTCTCCATTTCTCAGCTCTACTTCCTTCTGTCTTAGCTTTGTTGTCAGGCAGGCTTGTTTTTTGTCATGGCGAAAAGTCAACCAGCAGCTCCAAATGTAGCTCAGCATGTAGCAACCCCAGCAGAGAGACAGCCCCTCTTCTGCCATAGCTCCAGCAAAAATCCTGAGGCTGACATTCATTAGCTTGACCTGGGTCATATGCCCATCTCTGAACCAATCACCGTGACCAGGGAAATGGAATGTTCTGAGTGGCCAGGCATGAATCATATGTTCAATCTGGAATCCAAACTACATGGACTGACCGTAAAGAATTCCCTGAATAAAATGGCGGCCTTGATTCTGGCAGAAGATGTCAACCTAAAAAAAAAAAAAAAAACCAAAAGCAAAACCATGAGAGTCCAGTTCAGAGGCAAGGTGTTTATTTGGGACCAAAGAACTGCAACTCGGGGTACACAGAATTAGGTAGAAAACCAAATAGTGTCCTGATTATAGGAAAGGGTCTCAGGATTTTTATGGGAAAAAAAGAGAGATAGATGAGGTAAGCTGTTTTTTTGTTTGTTTGAGGTAAGCTGTTTTTTTAAGAAGAGTTTATTGGTGTAAGACCAAGTAATTGATCAGGTGAAGTGTTCATTGATAAAAAGATGAGGTAAAGCTAGATTTGTACTTCACTGGTCAGGTGAAGTCGTCGCTAGGTAAAAGATCATTGATAGTCCTTTCAACAGGACATTCTGGTTTCTCTGCTGAGTTGGAATGTTGGTGGTTTTGTCCAGTTCAGAGGTATAGAAAACAGGACTTGTAAGAAGGCAGTTCCTCTGGAATGGCTGCTACGGCTCTATTTCATATGGCTCCAATCATGTCATCTTTCATAGAGGAATGAGGACAAGAGGTGACCTCATTTTGTCCATGTGTGAGACACCCCTGAGGCCAGAGGTCCCTGGAGCCAAGTACGCAGTCCCGTGAGCATCCATCCAGTTCTGCTGCAGCCACCACAGGCTTGGTCCTTGGACAGAGGATTACAGCAGCACTGGACAGCAGGCGGGAGGAGTCTCCCCACAGAGAGCTACGACACTACAGATGGTGCTTGCTGAAAAAGCAGTTCTGGGGAGAATTAGGCACAGCTGGTTTGTACAAGCCCCCAGCCAGATCTCCTTCAAGAGAGTCTGTAAAGGACAAAAAATAGGGGACCTTATTGGGGGAGGGGAGTAGGGAGATGCTAAAATGCCTCTAGCTCTTCAGAAGGCTAGGACTCCTCAGCCACGGTACCTGAAGCCCATGAGGGGCTGGCAGCTTGGGCTGGGAGGGCATTAGGGATGGTGTTCTTGCTCAGACACTCTTGCCTTTCTCCCTCCCTTCTTCTTAGTCCATCCTCCACCCTCACCCCAGCACCCTCTGAACTATGCAGCCCTGTGAATGAACCCCTTCACTCCTGACACGAGTCTCTTGGGCCCTTGTATTCATTCAGTCACTAGATTAGCGCCTGCTGTGGGGCACATCCTGTGCCAGGAACTGCAATGGGTCCCTCGGCATAGCCCACAACCTCTCAGAACACACAGCTCTAGAAAGTGTGCATTCTTTACTTTTAATTGCACAAGTTATGCATGCAGTGATTCTACTTGTAAAATATTCCAACAATATCTTTACTATTAAGGCCATTTGACTCCACTCTCCCCAGCCAGTCACTCCCTCCAAGAAACCTCAGTTATACATTTGATGTTTATCTGTTGAAACAATTTTCTACATATGTACATCCTAACATGTTCACTTGCAGAAGCATATAGCTTTTGTTTTGGTGACAGTTAAAAAATAGGTCCAAAAGGGTACACCATGAGAAGTCTCCCTCCAGCCCCATCCCCCAGCTGGGGATGTGCAATCCCCTCTCGGAGCAGCCAGTCAGGGTCACCAGTTTCCAGTGCATCTTTCCAGATAAGCTAGGCCAGAAGTCAGCAAACCTTGTCTGGAAAGGGCCAGATGATAAATATTTTAAGTTTTGTGAGCTTATTGGTCTCTGTCACAACTACTCAACTCTGCCATTGTATTGAGAAAGCAACCATAGACAATACACTAATGAAACTTTGTTTATGGACATTGCAATTTGAATTTCATATCATTTTTATATATAATGAGATAATATTCTTCTTTTGATTGTTTTTCAACTACTGAAAAATCTAAGCATCATTCTTAGATAGCTGGCTGTACCAAGGGAGGCAGCAGGCTGGATTTGGCCTGTGGACTGTAGTTTGCTGATCCTGGTCTATGCACAAAAAAGCAAGTGCCCGTGAATATTCTTTCCCCTCTTTTTTACATAAGGAGAGCATGCTATACACATTGTTCTGAACACTGATTTTCTCACTTTGTGATATATCTTAAAGATCGTGCCGCATCAGTTCATATAAAACTTCTTTTTTTTTTTTTTTGCGGTACGCGGGCCTCTCACTGTTGTGGCCTCTCCCGTTGCGGAGCACAGGCTCCGGACGCGCAGGCTCAGCGGCCATGGCTCACGGGCCCAGCAGCTCCGTGGCATCTTCCCGGACTGGGGCACGAACCCGCGTACCCTGCATCGGCAGGCAGGCTCTCAACCACTGCGCCACCAGGGAAGCCCAGAACTTCTTCATTTTTGCCATTGGCATACATAGTATTACATTTTATTCCATGATAACACATGTACCATAATTTACCATAATTTCCTTAGCCCACCACTTATTGATGTGTTTTTAGGTTATTTTCTTTTGCTATTATAAACAAAGTTTCACTGAAAAATCTTGTATTTATTTGTATCTGTGTGCATTTTTAGCTTTATTGAGATATAATCCATATACCTTACAACTCATCCATCTTAAGTGTACAATTAATTGGCTTTTAGTGTATTTACAGAGCTGTTCACACAGCAGTACATTCAATTTTAGAACGTTGCCATTACCCCAAAATAACCCCCTGACTCTTTAGCTGTCATCCCCTCGAAGTCCTGGGCAACCACTTAACTACTTTCTGTCTCTCTGGATTTGCCTATTTTGGATATTTATGTGGAATCATAAAATATTGATCTTCTGCGACTTAGCATAAGGTTTTCAAGGTCAATCCATGTTTTAGCATGTTATGAGTACTTCATACAATATTCTACAATGTTCTATTGTATGGCTATACAACATTTTATTTATCTATTCATCAGCTTATGGACATTTCAATTGTTTCCACTTTGGGGCTATTATGAATAATGCCGCTATGAACATTTGTGTATATGTTTTTGTGTGAATATATCTTTCCATTTCTCCTGCTTATATGTCTAGGAGTGGAATTGCTGGGTCAGATGGTAACTTTATGTTTAACCATTTGAGGAAATGTCAGAATGTTTTCCAAGGTAGCTGCACCATTTTATACTCCTACCAGCAATGTATGAGGACTCCAATTTCTCCACAGCCTTGCCAATCTTTGCCATTATCCGTCTTAACTTATTTCTATATCTCAGGCTTTTTTCATATGTATATATATATATACATATATGTAGATCTTCTTTGTGATTGTTAAATGCTAGGTGGTATGTCAGAGCAAAACTGGAGCCCAGTTCAGCCATTCCCTCTTGATGGCTATCTAGACTGTTTGCAGCTTTTTATCAGTACAAACAGCACAGCAGTGCACATTCTTGTTTTACCTCCTTGTGCATAGAGTAAGCATTTCTTGAGGACAGTCTTTGAAGTGGAATTGCTGGATGAAGGGGTATGCACATTTACATTTTTTGAAATATTACAAACTACCCTCTGGAAAAACTCTACCAATTAACATTCCACCAACAGTGTATGAGTGCTCATTTCACTACATCCATGCCAGCCCTGGATATTGCCCCCTTCATTGATGCCAGCAAGCATCTTGTTTTCATTTGCATTTCCCTCATTAACGTGAGGTTGAAATCAGAGCCATATCCCAACTTGCGGCTCTCCTCCTCTTTGGCATCAGGGTGCTGCCCCTTCATCTCTGTGTCTTTCATACTGCCCAGCCCAGAGCTGAGTGCAGCAGCTACGGATAAATGTTGGAGTCAGGCACTGTGATTTTTGCAGTCCTATGTGACAAAAATATGTTCTGAGACCCTACAAAATTCTACAGTGTCTTAGTTCTCCAAGATTTAATTGCGGATGTTAGAGCTCCTATCTGAGCTGTGCTGACTTCTAAGCCTTAGAGAAATCAGAAATCCTTGACTCCTGGTCTAGGGAGCAATTTTTTAGTAAACAGCAAAACAACTTGAATACCTGGTCAGGCTGGAACACGGGAGTCTTTCAAAACAAGTCCTAGGATCCTGGGAAGCAGGAAGTCTCTTCTGTTGGAAACTTCCTGATACCATCATCCAAACAGAATGGAAAAAAACCTTAGGGGTCATTTAAAGCTATCCTATTGTGCAAATCAGGAGGCGGAGGCCCCAGCTAGAGAAGTGACTTGCTCTAGGTCACATAACTAGTCAAGAACAGAGCTGTGAGCACAGTCCAGGTTCTGATTCCAGGTCAGTGCTCTTTCCTCAAAACATGTGGAGTCAGAGAATTCACCTCCAAACTCCTCCCCAAACTCCTCTGCTCCTAACAGGAGAACTTGACCTTTCTCAGAAGCAGCATAGAATGGGGATTAAGGGCCCTGGTTTTTGAACCAGACAGGTCTAAATTCAAAACCCAGTGCAGCCACCAAGGTCTAGTAACTTTAGTCTTTGACCCTTGGTGTCTTCTTCCTTGACGGTTAATATCACCTACATCACAAGATTATAGCTGTAGTTAGTATTATTTACCTCACAGGATTATGTCAGATTTAAATGAGCGAAATTCAGTAAGCGCTCATTAAACTGCCTTTTATGTTTCCCCTCTAATCTCCGCCTCTCTTGAGTGATTTGTCTGTGAGGGTGTAAAGATTAATTTATCAGAGTGTAGGGAATTCCTGGTTCGGACTCCATGCAGTTGGGGGGATCATGCATCCCCCCCGCTTTGTCACTTCACTTGCCTAGGCTTGAGTTGCCACTTCCTAAGTCACTCCTTTATTAAACCACCATTCACAGCAGAGGAACTGTCCGCATCCTCGTTTGTTTGCATTGCATAAATTAGAAGGAGCTGAGAACAAGAGTTCCTTTGACCTCAGTCAACCTTGGCTGCCATTAGAATCATTGGGGGAACATTTCAAAAGCACCAAAGACTGCACCCTATCCCTTCCCTTATCCCTTATCCTGATCAGATTGGTTGGGAGTGGGGTCCAGGTGGCTTAAAAGCTCTCCCAGTGATTCTAATTGAAGTCAGGCTGGCGATCCACTGGTCTACATGAGTAGAGTTTAACACGCATCTGAATCACCTATAGAGCTGGGCCCCTTTCATTCAGTAGGTCTGGAGCGGGGCCTGTGAGTTTGCATTTCTTACAAGTTTCCACGTGATATGGATGCTGTCGATCTGGGGAACATTCTTTGATAAACGCTGATCTAGATGAACCTGAGAGGACCTTTGGGTTTTTTCCTTCCCAGCATCGTTTCCCCCTCTGGTAACAGCTCATGACTTGCCTTTAGTGAACTACCCCTCTTCATATCTTAGGCCACGGGTGTAAGCGATACTCACCCTCTTCCCAACTTCAGGAGAACATGACAAAGTCTGGCCAATCAACAGAATCTACACCCTGGCTCCGGGGAGTGATTGGTTTAGCAACGGGCATATCACTTAACAGTCCAGTGAGAGTCAGCCCTGGGATGTTTCCTGGAACCCTTGGGAAGAAGTGCTAAGCTGGTAAGTTGTAAACCTGGGGCTGCTGGGGAAGAACCTGCCTGAGGATGAAGCAGGCAAAGGAGGGCAGAAGAAGAGACTAACAGAGACCAAGTCCCGATGACACTTTCTTATCCCCTGGATCCAGCCAAGCCTGAATTTAGACCTAAATATTTCAGTTATATGAGTCAATAAATTCCCTTTTGGTACATCACAGGGAATATAACCAATATTTTGTAATAACTTTAAATGGAGTATAATATATAAGAATATTGAATCACTGTGTTGTATACCTGAAACTAATATAACATTGTAAATCAACTATATTTCAATAAATAAATAAATTCTCTTCTTTGCTTAAGCCAGTTTGGGGTGGGTTTTGTCATCTGCAATTCAAAAAGTGCTGGGAATTCCCTGGTGGTCCAATGATTAGGACTCCATCCTTTCACTGTCAAGGGCCCAGTTTCGATACCTGGTTGGGGAATTAAGATCCCACCATAAGCCACGGTGCAGCCAAAAAAAAAAAAAAAAAAAAGTGCTGAGTACATGGGACATCTACAATGCCTTACCACCCAAAGGGTGGGATTCCAGGTTCTCTCCTGGATGCTACTCCCGTCAGGCAATAATCTTCACAAAGGCCCCAGAATGGAGCAGAAGAACTCCTAGAGGTCATTTACTGCCATTCTCCTCCTTGTTTATGTGGGGAGACCGGGGGGACAAGGAAGGGTGAGGACACGTCCTGAGTCATGCATACAACAAAGCCAAAGGATATCAGCCCTTAGCTCTGTCAGTAAATACACCCAAACCAGTGGGTGATAACAGCCAGCAGTGCAGTGCCAAAACACTGACAAGTTTCCTTCTCAAGGACACCCATACAGGGACAGGGGCTCCCTCCTTCAGCATGAAAAAGAGCATTACTGTGTCTTAGTTTCTCTAATTGCACTTGAACAAACACACAGATAAATGCTGTTGTTCTCTTTTTTTTTTTTTTTTGGCTGTGTTGGGTCTTCATTGCTGCGTGCGGGCTTTCTCTAGTTGCGGCGAGCGGGGGCTACTCTTCGTTGCGGTGCACGGGCTTTTCATTGAGGTGGCTTCTGTTGTTGTGGAGCACGGGCTCTAGGCATGCGGGCTTCAGTAGTTGTGGTACACAGGCTCAGTAGTTGTGGCTCACGGGCTCTAGAGCGCAGGCTCAGTAGTTGTGGCGTATGGGCTTAGCTGTTCCGCGGCATGTGGGATCTTCCCGGACCAGGGCTCCAACCCGTGTCCCCTGCACTGGCAGGTGGATTCTTAACCACTGCACCACCAGGGAAGTCCCAATGCTGTTGTTCTTAATCAACGAAATGGAGTTTATGGAAATGGGAAGAAAGTTTTTTCAGGGGATAAATATGAGCAAAAAGAGGAAAATGAAGCCCCCGGTAATCTCACTACCTGTGCTAACATTGACAACATTTAGGGAGCATATTCCTTTGTGTTTGTTTGCTTTACCTATGAAGATTTACATCAGGAAAGGTGGAGATGTGCTCTGGGGGACCCAAACTATCCTTCTCAGGAACGAATTGGGGTGAACCTTGGAAATGAAAGAGGAAAAGATTTCTTCCATTCTTGGGGGTTGTATCAGACAGGGTTCTTCGTGTGAGCAGAGGAAATTAGAGAGCAGGGGATTTTTTTGGAAGGCCAATGGAAGCTTACACAATTGATGAAAGGCTAGAAGAGCAGGCTTGGGTCAACAGGACTTAAGGAAACTGAGGGTCAAGAAGCATAAGTAGGAAAATCAGTCATTTCCTTTAATAGGGACATAGGTAAGGATGCTATCAATGACCCACAACTGCTATTGCCACAAAGAGAACGGCCAGAAACCACTTCCTTGTCCTTGCCAGAGTTAAAGTCCTGGGAAAAGAGCATGTTAGAGCATGTGTTCCCCACGGATTCCCCCAGGTGAGTCGAGGAGGGATCTGACCTCTTTGACTTCAACTGGAGGAGGCCAGCAGGGGAAGAAAGGAGCCAAGAAGTACTCCCTCCCCAAGACAGTCAGGGAGGCAATTTCCCTTAATGAAGCTGGGGTGCTTTGGGGAGGGGGATGGGTGGTGTAGAGCCCCAAACTAAGAGCTACCCACTAGTGATCCTAGAGAGGGCAAGAGCATGGGGGCTGCTGCCTCTAGGGCCAGTTTATCACTGAGCCTGCAAACCAGTCCCAATCTACTACCCTAGCACACTGTTGGTGTACCTCTGAACGAAAGCAACCATGTTTGAGCGTATGTGGAAATACAGAGCTGTTACACTGGGTGTCCAGGCTATGTGTCATGGAATATGTGCAAAAAAAGTCTTTTCCCTTTCCCACATCCCCCTGGGAAGCACCTGCAGGACCAGCCAGATGGAATGTGCCTTGATCAATGAAGTGGTTTCTTTAGAGGGTAGGGGCTGTACCTGGGGCTGGGTGTTGTCGACCACGTGTCTCCAGGCGGTGGAAGAACACGGCCTTTAGGCAACCAAGTTGCCCCTTTTCAACAGTGCCCTCCTATGGCCGTCTCAGCAACTGCAGGATACCTAGTGGTCAGGCTTCTCTGTTCTCCTTCAGGAGATGGCAACTAAACTGCCCGTTAGGACTAAGTAACTGCTCTGAGAGTTATCCTGGAAGAGAGGGCCACAGGTTGGGAGGAGAGTCATTCTCAGAAGAGGTGGGATGGGAACTCAAGTCATTCAATTTTAGTAATAAAAATCACGTGACATGGTGCTTCCCTGGTGGCGCAGTGGTTAAGAATCCGACTGCCAATGAAGGGGACACGGGTTCTAAACCCTGTTCCGGGAAGATCCCACATGCTGCGGAGCAACTAAGTCCGTGCGCCACAACTACTGAGCCTGTGTGCCACAACTACTGAAGCCTGCGTGCCTAGAGCCCATGCTCTGCAACAAAAGAAGCCCGCGCACCTCAATGAAGAGTAGCCCCCGCTCAACAGAACTAAAGAAAGCCTGCGTGCAGCAACGAAGATCTAATGCAGCCAAAAATCAATTTAAAAATAAAAAGTATTTTTTAAAAAATCACGTGGCATAGCATACTTCTACGTAAACACTATTCACCAAGATCTTTTGGGTACTGATCTCCTGGCTAAAATCCATCCAGCTGTCCTTGAATCTGTCTCACAGTTTTCCATCATATATAACCATGAGGATATCATGCCTCTGCTTGTCCACTGCCTTGCTCAAGTTCAGACATACTATGTCTCTATCATTTCCTTGTCAAAGAGGGAATTGAGGGGCTCACTTATTGAAGGGAAGCGAAGGAACTAAATCCCTGACCTTCAGTGTCCCCTTTATTTCTGGGGGTGGTTTGTAAGAAACTCACAGTGCACTGGAAGTTCGGAGCCTTGATCCTTGCTTCCAGCTTGGCCATTAACTTGCTGTGTGATCTTGAGCAAGGTGCTGGAGCTCTCTGAGCCCCACAACCCTCCTCAGGCAAATAACCTCCACAATGCACATCTCAGGGCTGCTCATTGGTTTGAATGAAGTTAATGTTGCAGAAACCTAGAAAAGACAAAATAAGTAATTATTAACAACAAGTAATGTGGGGAGATTTTCTGCTGCAGTATTGGCTTTTCTGCATCCGCAGAGCTGAGGAACTAGGAAATAGGGTTCTGGTTCCGAAAAACAGCTGTTAAGGGATCTTTCTGTGTGTGTGTACTTGTGTCTGCATCTCTGACTCATGTTTCTCTCTGCGTGTCCCTCTGGGTCTCTATCTCTCCCCTTCCCCCACTCTTCCCTTACCTTTTCCCAGTCTTAGGCCAGAGCTGATGTTTCTTCACAAGTGACAATTCAGGGCCCTTTTAAACCAGATCTGCCCTCCCCTAATGGTTGTGCTAGGCAAAATGAAGCCAAGTCAAGACAGCTTCTGGGTTTCTCTGGCTCCAGGCTTGAAAGGTAGAGCATTTCAGTTTCTTGCAAGTCCCAGTTAAACAGGGCCTTAGTGGCAGATCAGGGCAGAGAAGTCCCAGGCTGCTGTACTAGGCTCCTGGGGAATGGGGTAGAGGGAGAGGTGGGGGAGGGGATTGCCAGCAACTTGGTGACTGATGGCTTCAGGCCAAGGTAGGCGGCACTGATGCCACCATCTCAGCCCTGCTTCCTGCCCACCTGCTGGCCTCTGCCAGCTTTCTTCCTCTCTAGAGTCTCTGGGGTCAAGACAAACCTGGGTACAAATCCTGACTCCCCCATCTGCTCACTGTGTAACCCTGGGCAAATCATTAACCTCTTCTAACTGGATTTCTTTGTCTGGAAAATGAAGACGATAAGAAGTTGTAAGGATCAGGTTGAATAATACCATAGCATAGAGTGGGAGCCAGCAAATTATAGGCTGTAGACCAAACCTGGCTCACTTCCTATTTTTGTATAACCTGCAAGCTAAGAATGGAATATTTCTAAATGGTTGGGGGAAAAAAAAATCAAAAAAGGGTAGTATTTTCTGACATTGAACATGATATGAAATTCAAATTTCAGTGTCTCTAAACAAAGTTTTATTGGCACACAGCCACACCCATTTATTTATGTATTGTCTAGGGCGACAGAACTGAGTAGTTGGGACAGAGACTGTATGTGGTGCTCAATGCCTAAAATACTTTCTGGCCCTTTACAGAAAAAGTGTGCCTACCCTGGGCACAGGTTTAAGAGTACAAACTACCTGGGTTCAAATCTCTGTTCTGTCACTTACTAATTTTGTGACACTGGGAAGGTCATTTAATCCATATGTGCCACAATTTCTTCTTCTGTAAAATGGGGATAACAATTGTGATTAGGGGTTGTTTTAAGGATTAAATGAGTTAATATTTGTAAAGCACCAGGACCAAAGTCTACACGCAGTATTATGTAAATAAACAAAGAAGATCATGTATATGAGGAATTAAGCAATGATCCTGTGTTATGGATTTGGTTGGAAGCAAAATCAGAAGGAATGGTGGCTTTATCCCTGATACTGTCCTGGGCAACATTTTTGTGTGTGTGTGTGTGTGTGTGGTACACGGGCCTCTCACTGTTGTGGCTTCACCCCTTGCGGAGCACAGGCTCCAGACGCACAGGCTCAGCGGCCATGGCTCAGGGGCCTAGCCGCTCCGCGGCATGTGGGATCTTCCCGGACCGGGGCACGAACCCGTGTCCCCTGCATCGGCAGGCGGACTCCCAACCACTGCACCACCAGGGAAGCCCTGGGCAACACTTTTTTGGTCAGACACTTGAATGAAGACATCTGAGGTAAGACAGTGGAATGCATGGAAGGTGTGGACGGGAGTGATTGTGGGAGGACGGAATTGGATTCCTAGAGACTCTGTCAGGAACAAATGCACTGACTATACAGGTGACAATTTGGAGGGCTAAGCCTACATGCGGCTGGTTACTCTACAGAGATACTAATGTGTGTTTTGTCTTTTTGGGGTTTTGGTTTTTGTTTGTTTTGCTGCTATTGGACATTAAAGAGAACGAGAGCTGGTTTCTTGTCTCCTCCTTGACCACCTCACCTCTCCAAGAGGACAAGATTTTGCATTCATGGAGTCTTGAAAAGAAGTTGAAAGTGGAGGCGTTTCTCCCAAGGTGGAAGAGGGTTTGGAAGACTTGAGGTGAGCGAGGAGACATGACATAGTAGCAGCATGTATGACATCCATTTTAATACAAAGCATAACGTGCTAAACCAAAGTGAGTACAATCTCAGGCCACGTTAATATCAATAGAAGTAGGTCTTGTAGAAAGAGGGAGGTGATGTCCTTCCATCTACTCTGGTCAGCGCATGTCCTATCCTGGGCAATTTAAGAGGGATGTGGACACATTTGGTGGTATCCCCATACCTTCTCATCAGTTGCACTGGGTTCTTCCCCACCCTCATCATCCCTGGCCCATAGGAACAGTTGATAAATGCCAGTAGCTCCTGTCTTCCAATCATTCTCAATTATGCAGAACTCACTCACTCTTCCCTGGTGAAAGCGGGCCTGGAGGATGAGTCCTGCTTCAGATCAAAATTTCTACTTTATCAGCAGCTACAAAGACATTAACCTGATCCCTGGGTCAAAGTTTAGCTTGTTCAGCAACTCCTAGAATCACCTGGCCTTAGGAGATCCTGCTTAGGCCCCAGTGGTCTCAGAGACTGGGTGGCCCATCTCAGTCTTCAAGGACCCCTGCCATGTGCCTACAGCCTGATTTCCCAACCTTATCTTCCACTACTCCCCTTTACACTTGTATAACTCAGCCAAAGGGGAGCACAGTTCAGCTTTTTCAAAAGCATGTACTATCTTAGTCGTTTTTTTGTTGCAAGGAGCAGAATGCCAACTCAGACGGGGTTCACCAAGAAAGGAAAGTTTATTGGCTCATGTGACTGAGATGTACAGTGCTGTCTGGCATCAGGCCCAGTTGTATCCAGCACCTTAGGATCTCTCTATCTCAGTCTCTAGGCTCAGTGTTAGCTTCATTCGCAGACCAACTTTCCCCTAGGAAGTTGTAAAATGGTTGCTGAAAGCTCCAGACTCAAATCTGGAGCTCAATGACCCTAGTAGAAATAGAATTTCACTCCCCCAAGAGTTTGAGCCCAAGGCTCAGGAGATGACTCTCAGGGAACAGACTGGAGTTATCCCAAATCAAGTCCTGTGGCAAGAGGCATTGAACACAACAATTGAATAGGCCCAAGTCACATGCCCCAAGATGCAGGGGAAGAGACCCCATTAAGAGTTGGGGGTACGATTAGGGTCCGTGTTTCTTATACCCAAGACTTGAGAGTGGGAAAGAGTGGTTCCTAAAGGACACTGCATTCTGTGATTAGAAGCAGTGGAAACAGGTGATGGGCAGGCAATAGCACATGCCCATCACCACACATGCTGTACCATTCCTCCTGGCAACCTAGTGATCTGGTATCAGTCTGACAGAGAGCGAGGGAAGTAAAGCCAGGAAGAGCACCTCTGGATGTTGGAGGGAAAGGCCTGCATTTCTTTAGGACACCTTGCTGGCTTTGGGAGGGGACTGGAAGAGAGGATGAAGGAGCCATGGGGAAGATTTTGAAATCTGAAAGTTGATCTTCCTGCAAAGATCATGACTAATGAAAAGAGAGATGCCTCTGGAGACTGGGCCCAGAATCAGGGAGGGAAACCCAGGAAGCCGGGGAGGAATTGTGCAGCATACACTACCCAACAACCTTCTTCCCCCTCCATCCTTCTTTGAAGAGCCCTATACTTTTCAGGTGTCTACTCAGCCCAGCTTCAGGGTGAATCATGATGGCTCCAAGCCTATCATGATGCCCCACCCTTCTTGCCAGCAACTGGACTAGGTATGAATGTGTGATGTAATTCTGACCAATGATATGCCGGGGCCTTTTCAGAACCATTTTCTTTACTGACAAAAAGAAACACATAGGAAGACACATACAGACCATCCCCCTATGCTGGACACTGTCATGTCTGGAAGTGCAGCAGCTATCTTGTAGCCAAGAAGAGAGCCAGCCTGAAGGCCATGTGACACCTGAAGAGGACAGAGAAGAAAAATGGAAAGAACCTGAGCCTTTGCTTATGACACTGAGCCACTGAATTAACCAATCCTGGAACCATCCTACTTTGGACTTTTTAGAGTGCAGTGTAATAAGTTATCCTTATTGCTTAGGCCAATCACAATGGAGTCCTCTCTTACTGTAGCCACAGCACACTAAATGACTCACATAGGCTTTGCTTTATTGAAAGAGTATCTGAAGAGAGAGGACATTTCCGACACTGGGTGTTAAGGCTCTAGGCAAGCTGCACAGCCACTCTGGGAAGTGCAGGGTGGTGGAAAGAGGATGTGCTTTAGAGACTCATATGCCTAGATCCGTCACTTATTAGCTGTGTGCTCTTGAACACATTCATTCACCTCTCTAGGCATCAGTGTTTTCATCTGTAAAATGGGAAGAATAACCTGTACTTCATCCAGTTGTTGTAAGGATCGAAAATGTGTACAGAGTTCTCACATACAATTATAACGGTCACATATGGAAGGATCGCTTTTGTCTGTACATCACTGGACCAGGATCTCAGTGATGTCCAAACAAACAATGACTGATAAAGCGATGATACTTTATCAGAACCTCCTCAGAAGCTTCTTGAAAAATCCGGATTTCTGGACTCCATCCATGGGGATCATGATTCAGTAGATCTGAGGTGGCATCTGTGTATTAGTCTGGACTCTTTCTTTCTTTCTTTCTTTTTAATATTCCAAACCCTTTATTTTTAGAGTATCAGCACACTCCCAGAAAATTAAGTTCACAGTAGTTTCTGGGTACCATGATTTTTTGGGGAGAAAAACAAAGCTCCCAGGGTGATACCTATTATCCCCATATTCAACTTCCCCTTCTCCTTGTCTTCCTCCTCCTTCTTCTTCTTCTTTGCTCTATCCTCTTGGATAGATGGGTTGAAAAATTATATACCCTTAAAGATGTTGCATTCTAACCCTCAGTACTTGTGAGTGTGATCTTATTTGGAAATAGGGTGTTTGCAGATGATCAAGTTAAGATGAGGTCCTTAGGGTGGGCCCTAATCTAATATGATTGAGTCCTTATAAAAAGGGGAAATTTACACACAGAGACAGATGCCTAGAGAGGGATGACCATGTGAAGACACAAGGAGAATAGCATCTACCAGCCAAGGAACATCTGAGGATACCAGAAACTAGGAACCCTTTGAAACCACCAAGATGCCAGTTTTCTCATATGGACACCAAGGGGGGAAAGTGGCGGGGTGAGGGTAGGGGTGATAGCCTGGACCCTTTCAGTTTCAAGTTGCAAATACCCAACTCAAACTGGCTGAAGCAAAAGAAAAAAAAAGAAAGAAAAGAGTAATTTATTGGCTCATACATTTGAATAGCCCAGAGGAATAAACTACAGACATGGCTGGATCTAGGTGCTCATAACATGTCATGAGCTTGCTCTCTCTCTCTCTCTCTTCTTTCATCCCTTGTCATGATTTGCCTCTGTGTTTGTTTCATTCTTAGCCAGCAGTCCCAGGCCAATGGCTACCAGCCTAGAGCCTCCGAAAAAAGAGAGCATCTCTTCCCCTACAGCTCTGACAAAATCCTGGGGCTGCCTGCTCCAACCTAGCTTTGACCCCTGGGCTGATCCCTCTGTGATTGGCCCGGCCTGGGGAACAGGCTTGACCCTGGAGACCACCGAAACTACATGGGGCCGTGTGAGGCAGTGACAGCTCTCTAAGGTAACCTAGGGGCTCTCCTCAGAAGAAGAGGAAATGGGTGCTGAGCAGACGAACACACTACAGGTCTCAGAATCTGTATTTTTTACCCAGTCACCTGGTTGATTCTGATGCACAGGCAGGTTTGGGAATGACTGCTGGACAGATCACTGGTTTTAGGACTCACTAGAGCCATGGAATCCCTCTCCTCCTAGAAAATCTTAAACAGGAGAAAATAAACAAAATAGATATCCCAAAATGGCCCTGTCCTAGTGGAAGGAGGGGTTTGGGGGCCTTCTATCATCCCCCAAGCAGCCCCTAAAGCCCCCGCAAGAGCTCCCTTGAGCTCCCTGATTTTGCTGTTCTCTTTTCTGACTCTTCAGCCCTGCATTTGGTGCAGTGGACTGGGTGGGGTGGGAGGAGAGTCTCAAAGAGCTCACCTAATGCTGTGCCCGCTTCCAGCCCTCGCCCACGCCTCAGCAGCCAGTGCCAGAGGAGTAAATAGGGACAGGAAGGGCCAGTGGCTGACTTAGAAGGTGCGTCAGACATGCCACATCGGATGCTTCTAGCTTTGAAAGCCCATCCTGGCCCGAGGCCAAATGGCTTCATGGGCTCTGCAGAGCACTGGGCCCTGGGGCTGCGTGGGCGTTGATGACCCGCCTGTCTGCCGGTGACAGAGGGGATGGCGGCAGGACTGCATTAGTGGTAGCAGAGGGAGATGCTACAGGGACACACTGGCTGGGGAGACGTGGCGGAGGATGAAGTCAATTTCACACTTTATTAGTCAGTCTGGGGCCAACTGAGGCCATCCTAAAACTGGGCTGAAGCCCCGACTCTCCCTCCTCCCTTCACCAGCAAGAAAGGCCTTTATCACCTGAAACTCTTCTTGTTGAAGGAGCAGTATTTTTTTCTGCTCAAAACCCCATAGCATTCAAACAAGGAGTTGGGATCCCTTTTATTCTGCAGGAGACAAAGCTGAGGGGTGAACAAATCTGATGTGTGTGTGTGTGTGTGTGTGTGTGTGTGTGTGTGAGGCGAGGGGGGGAGTGGTGTTGAACCACGTTGTTTATTTATTCATACATTCATCCCTTACCTATTCAACAGACATATATTGAGAGCTTACTATGTGCCCGGTGCTCAGTGTAATAAAGCATAATGTCCTCAGGGAACCCCCATTCATTCCCCAGCTTTTCACTGAGCACCTACCAGGTACCTGACACCATGTCAAGCTCTGGGGATGCCGTGTGAATAGGTAGACACAGCCATTGCCCTCTTGGAGCAAGGGAGAGACCCTCAAGTAAGAAGGCAATTTCAACAGAGAGGGATAAGGACCCGAGTAGAGGCACACACAGGAAGAGCACCGGAACCAAGAAAGGAACGCTTCCTGGAAGAAGTGATATGCCACTGAGACTTGAAGGATGACTTGGACAGGGGACAGGGGAGCGGGAAAGGGTGTACCACCCAGGTGAAGGAGTGAGTGTGAAGGGGGGCAGAGAGAGAGCAGTGCAGATTCAGCTCAGCCAGAGCTCAGAGTTCAAGGAGGGGAAGGGATAAACAGGAGCCAGACCATGAAGCCGTGGTCAAGAACCCTGGAAGGACCTCCAAGAGCCCTGGTTTCAGATCTCTGTTTCTGAAAGCTGACCCTGGTGGTGGCCCTGTGAAGGACGGAAGCCTGGGGGTTTGCTGGCGGTGGGGATGGTGAAAAGTGGGTGTCTTTGGGAGATCTGAGTGATGGCATGCTCTTGGGGCTGGTGGTTCTCTGTAGGCCAGAGGTTGAGTACTCGAGACAAAGACTGTACTGGGAGTCAGATGAAGCTGGGTTCAGAACCTGCTCTGTTCTTAACACCTATGTGACCTTCAGCAAGTATCAATACCTGTACCTCTCTGTGCCTCCTTCATAAAATGGGACTCTATACCCATCTATTGAGACAATAGTGCATTGAAAGGCACGCACACGGGGTTTCTGTAAGGGACATGAAAAACCTTGCGAAGACAATGGAAAGAACTCAAAACTCAGTCCATAGGAAAACATCTCAATGCAATCTCATCTGCTTCCTGCCTTCTTTAAAGCAATCATAGATCCAATGTTTTTTCCTTATATCCAGGGTTGAGATCCTAGCTCTGGACCTCTCTCTGTGGCTTTTCTGGACACTTGACTTCTTGAAGCCTCAGTTTCCTCATCTGTAAAATGGGGGTGAAAATACCAACTTGGTAGGGCTGTTGTGGGGAAGGACTGAGATGTGTGTAAGGTGCTTAGCACAATGCTTGGTACATAGTAGGTGCTGAATAAACAGGAGTCTCGTTAATATTCTCCATTCTTATCATCACTCACACAGGAAACATGAGCACTTCCTTTGTGTCAGATCCTGTGCTGGGCATCAGAGACGAACTGAAAATACTAAAAATGTCTGTAATTGTTTATTAAATGCTTACCTGATCTAATGGCTTTTTATGTCTGTGTACATTGACGTTAATTAATTAAATCCCCATATCAATCCTATGCTGTACCTACTATTATTGTCGACTCCATTTTACAGAAGAGGAAGCTGATGCTCAGAGTAAGTGGACAACTTTCCCAAAGTCACACTATGGGTGAGGGAAGTTGGATTTGATCCTGCTTAGTCCGGTTCCTGGGTCCACACATGATGCCACCCAGCCTCTCAAGGGTCAGCCGTCCAGTGAGCCGCTCGGGACCTCCTCGATTATGAGTGACAGCTAGTCCACACAGTGGTCAAGCACTCTGGCATCTGACTGCCTGGGTTTGAAGCCCAGCTCTGCTGCTTAGAGTCTGTGTGAACGTGAGCACGTTACTTAACTTCTCTGTTCCTCTGTAGAGCGAGTGACAGAAACACCCTCATAGAATTGTGTGAGGTGACAGCCTAAATGAGATAGTGCATCCAAAGGCTTGGCCCAGTGCCTGGCACACACAAGTGCTTGAGAATGTTGGCTATTATTTTGAAGCAAAAGGGGAATTTACTGGTGCCCATAAACAAACTACAGAAAGGATGGGGTGGCACTGACTTTGGGTCACTGAACTGTGGGACTTGAACACTACCAGAGGGTGTCTGTTGGTCTACCTGTGACTCTGTCTGTCTGTCTCTCTCTTCACTCATTCTCTGTTGCTGTCTTGTTCTCTCTCCCACCCACCTGTCCTCCCCGCCTCCCTCATTTTCTCTCTTCTCTTCCCATACCGGCTTCATTCTCTTGGGATCATGTTCCCAGGATGTGGGACCATGGGCCTCAAGTAGGATTGCCAGTTAAAATACAGGGCACCTAGTTAAATGTGAATTTTGGATAAACTAGGAATAATTTTTTAGTATAAGCATGTGCCATTTGGGACATACTAAAGGTTATTTGGATTTAGAATTGAATGAGATGGATAAAATCCTTATCCATCTTACTTTCTAATGAGGGAAGCAGACAACAAACAGATAAACTAGAAAATAGGAGGGAGTGGTGCAGTCTCTAATGACAGTAAGACAGGGTGATGAACAGTGAGTGCTGGGGTCAGGGTAGGAACAGTTGGACACTGCCCAGATGGAGCGGTCAGTGAAGGCATCACTGAGGAGCTGACCTGTGTGGCAAGAAGCCAGCCAAGGGCAGATCTGGGGGAAGAGTATCCCAGGGAAGGGAAGGGCCAGTGCTGAGTCCCTGAGTCAGGAAGGAGCTTAGGGTAATTGAGGAACAGAAACAGAAAAGCAAGTGTTGGCCGTATCACAGTGATCAAGGTGGAAAGTGGTACATGGTTCGGTGGGAGGGAAGCAGGGCCCATCACACAGGCCCGGTTAGGTCTGAGTAAGGAATTTGAGTTTTGTTCAGTTTTAAGAGGTGTGACATTCTCTAATTTACTTTTTGCGAAGGATCACTTTGACTGTTCTATGGAGAGTGGGTGAGGGGGAAGCACAAGGGTGGGAACTGAGAGACAGTCCAGAGGCTCCTGCAGAAGCACAGGGGAGAGAAGAGGAGTGGAGGTGCTGGAGAGGGAAAAAGTGGACAACTTTCAGGAAGGTTTTGGAGGTAAAGTTGACAGTCCTTGCTGAAGGACTGAATATGGAGGGAGGGCTGCGAGGAAGAGAGGAAGCGGAGTGAATCCCAGCTTTGTTGGCGTTACCCCTTACAGGAGCCTAAGGAAGCATGACAGGCAGTGATACAATTCAAATTCCATATTTGGTTTTATTAAAAATAATGTAGGGACTTCCCTGGTGGCTCAGTGGTTAAGAATCCACCTGCCAATGCAGGGGATACGGGTTTGAGCCCTGGTCTGGGAAGATCCCACATGCCGCGGAGCAACTAAGCCCGTGCGCCACAACTACTGAGCCTGCGCTCTAGAGCCAACAAGGCACAACTACTGAGCCCGTGAGCCACAACTACTGAAGCCCGCACGCCTAGAGCCCGTGCTCTGCAACAAGAGAAGCCACCGCAATGAGAAGCCCGCGCACCGCAACAAAGAGTAGCCCCCGCTCGCCGCAACTAGAGAAAAGCCCACGCACAGCAACAAAGACCCAACGCAGCCAAAAATAAGTAAATAACTAAATAACTAAATAAGTAAATAAAATAACATTAAAAAATGTATTACGTGCATATTGTAATACATTAAGAAAAACAAAAACTACGTTATAGTCACAATACAAACTGCAAAAAGGAAATCTGGACCAGGTGCTTTTGGCTGGTATCTGTCCCCTCCAGGTGGGGACGGGGACACCTGACTCCTAAGGGGAGTGCCATGCCTTGGAATCTCTGGCCTGGGATGTGGCCAGCGGGGTGGTGTGAAGGGGAAGAAGATAGATGTTGAGATTTTTCCAGTTGTGTGCGTGTCACTGTATTTTTCTTTTATGTTCTGCCGCAGCTTTTGGTGAGGAGTGGAGGAAGGGTGAGAAAGAATTTGAGGAAAAAAGTTTAGCAATGTGGGAGGAAAGAAAGTAGTGGGGAGGTATACTCACAAAGGCATATCAGCAAGGCTGTCTTCCACTGCTTGGCCTGGGGCTGTGAAGAAGCTTCTTGGGAGGATGAAGATGAAGTAATTCAAGATGGCGAGCTCTAATCACCAGGGAGTATCCGAAGACGTGGTCACATTACATTCCCAGGGGAACAACCTTTGGCCTCTTAAGACGTCCACTTGCTTTCAGTTTGGAAAGAGCTCAGGCAGTGAGGGGCTATTTTTTCAGAGCCTGAGGTGGTGAAGGGTCAGGAACACAGACGTTAGAGCAAAGGTTGAAAGTACAAGGAGTGTTAGCCCAGAGAAGACTCGGGCTGGGGTCACTGCTGGCAAAGCTTAGGAGGAGTACATTGGAGGAGGTGGGAGCCAGCAAAAATAGCTGTGTCTTCGAGGATCAATCATTTAAGCAGCACTCATATGTCCTAGACTGCCAAAACCTCCACGCGTGATCCCATTTCCACATTCCAACGGCCCTCTGAGGTACGACTATTTCCTGGTTTACCCACAAAGAGGAAAGTGAGGTTTTAGAGACATGAAGTAACTTGTTCAACGAGGTCACACAGCTGGTGAGTGTGGAGTCAGGATTTGAATTTGGACGTTTTGCAATGTGAAGTCTGGGCTCCTGATTACCACAGCCTCTTCATCCCAGACCCTCTCCCACGTCCAACGCATCTTGCTCCCTGGGTTCAATCCTGTCATCAGATGGGAGGATTTCCAGCAGCTCTGGTCCCCGGGGCTCAAAATGAAGTCCCTGTGTCCAGCTCTCCATCCTGCCTCTTGCCAGGATCTTTGTATTTTTAGTGGACCTGATCTTTAAGTCCCCAGGGCCTAGTACTTGAACCTCAACCCAAAGACTGGGATCCTACTGCCTGCTTTCTGACCTAGCCTTGATCTCTGTCCTGCCTGGACACAAGGTGATAGCTGTCCTCAAGTGCCCCATTATGGTTCTGGACACCTACTGCTCATCCCCACGTCTCTGGGGAGTGTGCCCTGAGATCACTGTGACCTCCCAACCTCACAACTCCTTCACCTGACTCGGCCTTCTTCCTAGCCTTGGCAGCTGGAACTGTGTTGCCAGCCCCAGCTCTGCTCCAGGGGAGAGGCCTGGGGCTCAGTACTAACTAGACACCAGCTTATCCTACAGAATAAGGTCCACAGTGCCTGGTTGCTGTTGCGATTTGTGTTTTCTTGTTTGTTTTTCTTTAGTTCGCAAGTCTTGAGAGCTTCCTATGTGCCAGCACTGGATTAATCACGTAAAGTGGATTTCCTCACGTAACCCTCAAAAAGCCCTGTGAGAAGTGAACAGAAGCTGTGGTGATTGCTAGTAGTGCACTAGCCTTTCCCCAGACCAAAGGCTCTGCTGATGTGCCTGGAATCACTGAGACCCCAGAATCAAGACAAGCAGGCTTTTTCCTGGCCAGAAGCCTCATCTCCACTTCCCGTCTCACTGACCGGGGGCTCACCGTCCCTCCTGAGCCAGGGCCAGACTCGAGGCACTGTGGCTGGAAGGAGGCGACCCTCTCCTCCTGCCCACAGCCTGGCTCTGCTGTCACACAGTGGCCCTTGGGTCTCCTCTGTGTCCTTCTCTGGGCCCTGCAGAACAGCTTCAGTTGGCCCAAACAAGGGCTGCTCGGCAGATTCTCACAGCCACTGACCCTGGAGCGTGACCCACTCAGCTGCTGTCTATAGCTGAAGACACTTCCAAGAGATCTGGGTGGGGAGGGTCGGACTGTTCCCTGACCCAGGGAAGGTACAGCAGACCTGGTGATGGTCCCAATCTTCTCTGAGGGCTCGGCAGCCTGAGGGGCAGAGGTACCTAGGAGCCCCCCAGCTCTACTACCCACTCCCTCCCTGTATCCCTAGCTGCTGAGCTGCACAAAAGTCACTGTCCAGTCAGAGAGAGAACCACTCCATGCCTTGTGAACAGAGGGACTTAGGGAGGAAGTTACACAGGTGAAAGAAGATCCTAGAATCACCACAGGGATTAACAACAGCAAAAAGACACTCTAGTCTTTAGGGTGGAGGAACGCAGGGAAGAGGCAGCGTTATTAGGGCCCAGTATCTGAAGCTATCTTACAGAAACTGGAAGTATAGCCAGGCCTGTCCAACGGGACCTAAGACCAAGAGGGAAGGAACATCCAGTGGAAGTGGGAACCATGGAGAAGACCAGCCAAGGCAGAGATGCTGCCTGAAGCAGAGAGAGGGAGAAATACCTTGGGTTCTCCCCTCCTTCCCCCTGCCAGTGCCTCCCATTGGACAAACCCACCAGAAAACCAGAGAACAAAGGATCCTGGGCAATGTAGTTCCCTGAAGTACAGAGCTGAGCTGGGCAGGGAATAAATGTGAGAGCAAGCAAGCAAATAACCAACCTCTGAGATGTGAGCTGCTCAGAAGGGGTGGATGCAAGTCCTATGCCCACTCTGGCCCAATCCTCCTAAGGCTCAGGGCTGTCCCAAACCTGCAGCCACTGAGCTCTCTTTCTACTCACAGGCCTCAAGGATGCCCAGACCCCTGAAGACAGGCAAATGGGCCCCAAACAGGGAACCCAGAACCACCCTGAGGTATCCTGGAAGCATGGTGGTGGCCTGAGACCTAACTGAACAGCATTAGCTGGTGCTCCTGAGCCCAGCATAAGTCAGAGCCCTCAAGGACAAATCTGATCTCACCCTCTCCTTGTTCCTGAATCTGCCAGTGGAGCCTCCAGCAAGGAGTCTTTGTCCCCAAAGCTGCTGGGTCCCCTTGGAACACCCTGAGAAGATGCTCCTGGATGTAAAGGGCCCTGAGCCTCTGACCAGAGTTGCTGCTCCAGCGCATCTGCATGCCTGATTATTGCCTGAGTACCTGCCTGACTTGTCCGGGTGCAATGGACTGCAGAAAGCCCTCTCGCTGGGGAGAGGCAGGAGAATCTGGGCCACTCCTGCCCAAGATTGGGATTGCCCTGGATGGGGAAATCTGCCCACCCTGACCCAGACGCAGCACCAGGGAACCGGACAAGGGAAAGTCCCAGGAATGCTTTTGGGGTGTGACAGCAGCCTCTGAGGGAAGGGCTGTAACCAACCTCTACTAGGCCCTCAGGAGCGGAACCAGGGGGCTTCATCTACATAAGGGAGTAGCCAGGCCTTGTCACCATCCCAAATATAGAGAGAAAGGCAGGCCCTGCAAACCTTCCTCCAAATGTCATGCCATCTTTTCTAAAGTCCCCATAATAATATTTATTGAGAGCTAATGAGCCAGGTGCTGGGCTAAGCGATATTATATCAGTATCTCATTTATTCCTCAAAAGAACCTTGTGAAATAGGTACTATGGAGAGCCTCATGGGTGGTCAGAAAATATGGCCCACGATTGAATAAATGTTTGATGACAACAATAGTAACAATAGCAGAAAACGAAACAGTTCTCCCCAGAGATTCAAGGAAGGAAAATTAACATCTAATGAAGTAGTGAGTGAAGTGGAGACACATGACGGCATTTCACAGAAAACAGATGTGAAGCTAATTCTTCAGAGGAGATTCTCTACCAGGGCAGCCAACCCACACTCTGTGGCAGAAGATGCAAAAAGGGGGACCTGTTGTGACCCACACAATCTCCACACAGATTTCACATCAAAAATCAAAACAAAACCCTGGTTTCTGGCTTCTCTTGAAAAATCAGAATCTCTGGCACCACTGGGCCCTCATTCTGATGTGGCAACACTGGTTGAAGCCAAGAAGCTGCAAGCTCCTTAGATGGAATATGTATGCTGTGGTCCACCACAGTCCCTGCCACTCCCTAATGTCTTTCACCTGGCCCTTCCTCTCATTTGCACCACCTGCCCAGCACCCTGGGCGTTTCAATTCGCTGAGGTGGCGCCTCCCAGCCCAATCTCAGGTGATTCCTAGAGCCCTGCTGCCACCTAGTGGTCAGAGTTCACATATTTCCTCCCTGCACAGCCGTGATGCTCCTGTTGTGATCCGCCACCATTCACAAGTGTTTCATTTAATCCTCTCACTCACCCTGTCAGAACAGGAATTGTACCCATTTTACAGATGAGAAAAACAGAAAACATAAGTTCAAAAATTACTGATAAGAAAACAGAAGAACAAGGTTAAGTGAGTGGATTGTTAAGGAACCCAGCTCCTCGGGATGTTGCCAGGAGTGGAATCCAGTTCTTTCCTTACCCACCAGTCCAGGTATTTGAGTCTCTGCCCTACCACAACAGATCCTAAAATGACTTTTCCATGCTGGAAGGTAGGTCCTGGGGGAGGAAGCCAGCGACTCCTTGAGAAAAGACAGAATTCTACAGTGAGTATTTTTTGGGCTGAATAGGGAGGACAACGCAGGCTGGGGGCCCTCACCAAACTTCCCCACATGCAGAAACCACAATAAATGAGTTTGCTACTTGCCTATGGCCAAGCGGGCCTTGAACTCAGGGGTTTTAAGGTCAAGTGCTGGGCACTTCTCATACCATTACACTGCCTCCCTGGGCCTGAGAAGGCTTCCCCTTCCCTTTTGCTTCCCCCAACCCTACTTATCCCACAAAGCCAGCACCTGCCCCACTTCCTCCAGGAAGCCTCCCTGACCACCTCAGCGACCCCAAAGCTCCTCCTTGTCTGAACACCCATGAGCCTGGTAAATAGCACCCTTCTGGGGCTGACAGCATCCTGCCTTGTGGTGCCAGGTGCCAGTCTGTCTTTTACAGCTGGATGGGAGATTCCTTGGAAGTAGGTTTCAGTGTTCCCATCCCATCTGGGCTGTTTATCTGAGCAACGTGTATTGAACATCTATTACTTGAGGCATATGACAGATGCTTAGGGAGATTCCAGGATAAACCAGAACTTGCATCCTAAAACACAACTCTGGGCGTGTCACTCCTCTGCTTGAAACCCTTCAGTGTCCCCCACCACTGCCCTCAGAATAAACCCCAAAGCTCCTTACCAGGCAGACCTCACTAAGCCATCTCGCACTGTACCCACCACCCTTACGCACACCCTGTGTTCCAGCTCTATAGCATTTTAGTTCCCTGATGAGCTGTGCTTGCTCTTAACTCTGGGCCTTTGCATGTGCCCTCCCTCCCACCTTCATCTAACCTGTTACCCATCAGCTTGGATATCACTTCTTCCAGGAAGCCCTCCTTAGCCACCAAGTCTGAGTCAGGGGCTGGCCTCTCCCCTGGGCTCTGGTGGCACCTGTTATCACCCTATCCTAACAATTAACACTGTGTTTAACTGTTGCCTTGTCTACCTCCCTCATCAAACTGTGGGCTTTGGGAGGGCAGGGTCCTGGTCTCTCTGACTTCTCACTGCATCCCCAGCAGCTAAGGCCAAATCCTGGAGGCACCAAAGATGTGCAGTAGACACTCACTAAATGAACACATGAATAAAGGAGGTGCCATTTTTATATATGGCAAGTATCTAGTGAACAAATGCCACACTGGGGCATCTGACCATCCAATGGTTAGAGTCACACAAATTTCAGCGGCATTTCATCTTCAAGTCCTTTATTCCCAGTAGTTGACATCAGTTATTCACCAAGCTAGACTCACCACATTAACCAAGAATTCGCTCATCTTTCCTTTGATATTGTAATCTTGTCCTCATGTCTAAAACTAGGTTGGAGCCCAAGAGATTAAAGAGGTCTCACTCTGTTGCAGGGAGCAAGGGTCACCCTTGTGAATCAGTCTTCACCTCCTGGAAGTCTTGTTCAATTCATAGACAAATACCTTTGTAAGTCTAATATGTGACAGTCCAGCATTGAAATACATAAGTCACAGGGCAATGGTTCTAGGTATTTGGAGGGGGAAAGGCACATTACACAGAGTCCCCTGGAGAAAATTCAGGCCATTCTCCATCTTCTCAATTATGCATTTTCTCACCCTTCAGTGACTTTTAATCTCATCCCCTAGGAGAAACCATTACCTATGTGCTACTGAATACATTGTTATTTTTCCTCATGAGATAGATTTGGTTCCAAGAATATTTCAGTTTTCTCCCTTATGCCTACAAGAATATCCAGTTTTGTTCAGGTCCTTTTCTTTTTTTGTGGTACGCGGGCCTCTCACTGTTGTGGCCTCTCCCATTGTGGAGCACAGGCTCCGGATGCGCAGGCTCAGCGGCCATGGCTCATGGGCCTAGCCGCTCCGCAGCATGTGGTATCTTCCCAGACCGGGGCACGAACCCGTGTCCCCTGCATCGGCAGGCAGACTCAACCACTGCACCACCAGGGAAGCCTCTCTTCAGGTCCCTTTTAATGGCACTTAATAAATATACATTCTGGGACCTGACAGAACAGGCTGTCCTATTTCAAACCTCCTCTCAAGCTGCTGTTTTTTTATAACTTTTTTAAAAAATTATTTTCGACTGCATTGGGTCTTTGCTGCTGCGCGCAGGCTTTCTCTAGCTGTGGCGAGTGGGAGCTACTCTTCGTTGCGGTGCGCGGGCTTCTCATTGCAGTGGCTTCTCTTGTTGCAGAGCAACACATGGTGCGCGGCTTCAGTAGTTGTGGCACATGGGCTTAGTTGCTCCGTGGCATGTGGGATCTTCCCGGACCAGTGCTTGAACCCGTGTCCCCTGCATTGGCAGGCAGATTCTTAACCACTGTGCCATCAGGGAAGTCCCTTTTTTTAAAAAAATAACTTTTAAAATTATTTATTTATTTTGGCTGCGAAGCTGCCTGTTTGAAACGTCTGAGCAAGTACAAAGTTTGGATGGGGCACATCCTAGCTAACAGCTTGTGACCATTTCCACACCACCACTGTGTGTCTAGAGCAGAGGTCCCCAACCCTGGCCACACACTAGAAATACTTGAGGAGCTCTCTGAATTCCTGAGGCTGGGCCACACCCCACACCAATTACATCAGCATCTCTGAGTGGGATCCTGGCTTCAGTCATAGTTAAAGCTGCCCCGGTGCAAGCAGTGGGCAGCCACGTTGAGAAGCCCTGAGCTAGGTTTCTAGCACTCTGTAGGCTCTCATAAGTATTATGGAACCACAGTTGGATTTCTTACTTTATTATCTGTTCCCCTGTGCTTCCTGTTTGTATCAGAACTCTGAGCAGGGAAGAGAAAGGAAAATGAGTCATGAGCATCTTGGAGAGTGAATTTGCTGCTGGGAGAGGGATTGAAGGGACTGAGTTTTGCATTATGTATGCAGCCTTCACACTTTCACAAGCCCAGAGGAGGTAAGTTACAGACTGACAAAGACATGTATAGACTTTTAAAGGCTCTCCAAATACCAGAGCTAACAGCTTTAGGCACTACAGCTATAATACAGAGATGTTCCTGGAATTAAGTCTAAACTGCCACATATTTTTACACACACTCTAAGGTGGGTTGGTTCCAAAAATTTTTTTTCCCAAAAATGTTTTATTTGTAGCTACTTGGCTAATGGTCATGGCTGTAATATATATATATATATATATATATATATATATATATATATATATATGACATTTTTTAAAACATCTTTGAGTATAATTGCTTTACAATGCTGTTTCTGCTGTATGACAAGGTGAATCAGCTGTATGTATACATATATCCCCATATCCTCTCCCTCTTATGCCTCCCTCCCACCCTCCCTATCTCACCCCTCTAGATGGTCGCAAAGCACCTCTCCCTGTGCTATGCAGCTGCTTCCCACTAGCTATCTATTTTACATTTGGTAGTGTATATATGTCAGTGTTACTCTCTCACTTCATCCCAGCTTACCCTTCCCCCTCCCCGTGTCCTCAGGTCCATTCTCTATGTCTGCGTCTTTATTCCTGTCCTGCCCCTAGGTTCATCAGAACCTTTATTTATTTATTTATTTATTTATTTTAGATTCCATATATATGTGTTAGCATACGGTATTTGTTTTTCTCTTTCTGACTTACTTCACTCTGCTTGCAGACTCTAGGTCCATCCACCTCACTAAAAATAACTCAATTTCGTTTCTTTTTATGGCTAATATTCCATTGTATAAATGTGCCACATCTTCTTTACCCATTCATCTGTCGATGGATGCTTAGGTTGCTTCCATGTCCTGGCTATTGTAAATAGTGCTGCAATGAACATTGTGGTACATCACTCTTTCTGAATTATGGTTTTCTCAGGGTATATGCCCAGTAGTGGGTGATATGGTAGTTCTATTTTTAGTTTTTTAAGGAACCTCCATACTGTTCTCCACAGTGGCTGTATCAATTTACATTCCCACCAACAGTGCAAGAGGGTTCCCTTTTCTCCACACCCTCTCCAGCATTTATTGTTTGTAGATTTTTTGATGATGGCCATTCTGACCAGTGTGAGGTGATACCTCGTTGTAGTTTTGATTTGCATTTCTCTAATGATTAGTGATATTGAGCAACTTTTCATGTGTTTGTTGACAATCTGTATATCTTCTTTGGAGAAATGTCTATTTAGGTCTTCTGCCTATTTTTGGATTGGTTTTTTTTTTTTCTTTATATTGAGCTGCATGTGCTGCTTGTATATTTTGGAGATTAATCCTTTGTCAGTTGCTTCATTTGCAAATATTTTCTCCCATTCTGAGGGTTGTCTTTTCGTTATTTTTATGGTTTCCTTTACTGTGCAAAGGCTTTTAAGTTTCAGTAGGTCCCATTTGTTTATTTTTGTTTTTATTTCCATTACTCTAGGAGGTGGGTCAAAAAGGATCTTGCTGTGATTTATGTCATAAAGTGTTCTGCCTATATTTTCCTCTAAGAGTTTTATAGTGTCTGGCCTTACACTTAGGTCTTTAACCCATTTTGAGTTTATTTTTGTGTATGGTGTTAGGAAGTGTTCTAATTTCATTCTTTTACATGTAGCTGTACAGTTTTCCCAGCACCACAGTACCATACTGTCTTGATTACTGTATCTTTGTAATATAGTCTGAAGTACGGGAGTCTGACTCCTCCAGCTCCGTTTTTCTTTCTCAAGATTGTTTTGGCTATTCGAGGTCTTTTGTGTTTCCATACAAATTGCGAAATTTTTTGTTCTAATTCTGTGAAAAATGCCATTGGTAGTTTGATAGGGATTGCACTGAATCTGTAGATTGCTTTGGGTAGTATAGTCATTTTCACAATGTTGATTCTTCCAATCCAAGAACATGGTATATCTCTCCGTCTGTTTGTATGATCTTTAATTTCTTTCATCAGTTTCTTATTGTTTTCTACATACAGGTCTTTTGTCTCATTAGGTAGGTTTATTCCTAGGTATTTTATTCTTTTTGTTGCAATGGCAAATGGGAATGTTTCCTTAATTTCGCTTTCAGATTTTTCATCATTAGTGTATAGGAATGCAAGAGATTTCTGTGCATTAACTTTGTATCCTGCTACTCTACAAAATTCATTGATTAGTTCTAGTAGTTTTCTGGTAGCATCTTTAGGATTCTCTATGTATAGTATCATGTCATCTGCAAACAGTGATAGTTTTACTTCTTTTCCAATTTGAATTCCTTTTATTTTTGTCTTCTCTAATTGCTGTGGCTAAAACTTCCAAAACTATGTTGAATAACAGCGGTGACAGTGGGCAACCTTGTCTTGTTGCTGATCTTAGAGGAAATGGTTCAGTTTTTCACCATTGAGAACGATGTTGGCTGTGGGTTTGTCATATGTGGCCTTTATTATCTTGAGGTGGGTTCCCTCTATACCTACTTTCTGGAGAGTTTTTATCATAAATGGGTGTTGAATTTTGCCAAAAGCTTTTTCTGCATCTATTGAGATGATCATATGGTTTTTCTCCTTCAATGTGTTAATATGGTGTATCACATTGATTGATTTGCATATATTGAAGAATCTTTGCATTCCTGGGATAAACCCCACTTAATCATAGTGTATGATCCTTTTCATGTGCTGTTGGATTCTGTTTGCTAGTATTTTGTTGAGGATTTTTGCATCTATATTCATCAGAGATATTGGCCTGTAGTTTTCTTTTTTTGTGACATCTTTGTCTGGTTTTGGTATCAGGGTGATGGTGGCCTCGTGGAATGAGTTTGGGAGTGTTCTTCCCTCTGCTATATTTTGGAAGAGTTTGAGAAGGATAGGTGTTAGCTCGCCTCTAAATGTTTGACAGAATTCACCCGTGAAGCCATCTAGTCCTGGACTTCTGTTTGTTGGAAGATTTTTCATCACAGTTTCAATTTCAGTGCTTGTGATTGGTTTGTTTATATTTCCTCTTTCTTCCTGGTTCAGTCTCAGAAGGTTGTGCTTTCCTAAGAATTTGTCCATTTCTTCCAGGCTGTCCATTTTATTGGCGTATAGTTGCTTGTAGTAATCTCTCATGATCCTTTGTATTTCTGCAGTGTCAGTTGTTACTTCTCCTTTTTCATTTCTAATTCTGTTGATTTGAGTCTTCTCCCTTTTTTTCTTGATGAGTCTGGCTAATGGTTTATCAATTTTGTTTATCTTCTCAAAGAACCACCTTTTAGTTTTATTGATCTTTGCTATTGTTTCCTTCATTTCTTTTTCATTTATTTCTGATCTGATATTTATGATTTCTTTCCTTCTGTTAACTTTGGGGTTTTTTCATTCTTCTTTCTCTAATTGCTTTAGGTGTAAGGTTAGGTTGTTTGAGATTTTTCTTGTTTCTTGAGGTAGGATTGTATTGCTATAAACTTCTCTCTTAGAACTTTTTTGCTGCATCCCATAGGTTTTGGGTCATCGTGTTTTCATTGTCATTTTTTCTAGGTATTTTTTGATTTCTTCAGTGATCTCTTGGTTATTTAGTAGTGTATTGTTTATCCTCCATGTGTTTGTATTTTGTACAGTTTTTTTCTTGTAATTGGTATCTAGTCTCATAGTGTTGTGGTTGGAAAAGATACTTGATACGATTTCCATTTTCTTAAATTTACCAAGGCTTGATTTGTGACCCAAGATATGATCTATCCTGGAGAATGTTCCATGAGCACTTGAGAAGAAAGTGTATTCTGTTGTTTTTGGATATAATGTCCTATAAATATAGATTAAGTCCATCTTGTTTAATGTGTCATTTAAAGCTTGTGTTTACTTATTTATTTTCATTTTGGATGATCTGTCCATTGGTGAAAGTGGGGTGTTAGAAAGTCCCCTACTATGATTGTGTTACTGTCGATTTCCCCTTTTATGGCTGTTAGCATTTGCCTTATGTATTGAGGTGCTCCTAGGCTGGGTGCATAAATATTTACAATTGTTATATCTTCTTCTTGGGTTGATCCCTTGATCATTATGTAGTATCCTTCTTTGTCTCTTGTAATAGTCTTTAAAGTTTATATTTTCTGATATGAGAATTGCTACTCCAGCTTTCCTTTGATTTCCATTTGCATGGAGTATCTTTTTCCATCCCCTCACTTCCAGTCTGTATGTGTCCCTAGGTCTGAAGTGGGTCTCTTGTAGACAGCATATGTACAGATCTTGTTTTTGTATCCATTAAGCCAGTCTATGTCTTTTGGTTGGAGCATTTAATCCAGTTACATTTAAGGTAATTATCGATATGTATGTTCCTGTTACCATTTTCTTAATTGTTTTGGGTTTGTTTTTGTAGGTCTTTTCCTTGTCTTGTGTTTCCTGCCTAGAGAAGTTCCTTTAGCATTTGTTGTAAAGCTGCTTTGGTGATGCTGAATTCTCTTAACTTTTGCTTATCTGTAAAGGTTTTAATTTCTCCATCGAATCTGAATGAGATCCTTGCTGGGTAATCTTGGTTGTAGGCTTTTCCTTTTCATCACTTTAAATATGTCCCACCACTCCCTTCTGGCTTGCAGAGTTTCTGCTGAAAAATCATCCATTAACATTATAGGGATTCCCTTGTATGTTATTTGTTGCTTTGCTGTTGTTCTTGCTGCTTTTAAGATTTTTTCTTTGTATTTAATTTTTGATAGTTTGATTAATATGTGTCTTGGCGTGTTTCTCTTTGGGTTTATCCTGTATGAGATGCTCTGTGCTTCTTGGACTTGATTGACTATTTCCTTTCCCATGTTAGGGAAGTTTTCGACTATAATCTCTTCAAATATTTTCTCAGACCCTTTCTTTTTTCTCTTCTTCTTCTGGGACCCCTGTAATTCGAATGTTGGTGCATTTAATGTTGTCCCAGAGGTCTCTGAGACTGTCCTCAATTCTTTCCATTCTTTTTTCTTTATTCTGCTCCCTGGCAGTTATTTCCACCATTTTATCTTCCAGCTCACTTATCCGTTCTTCTGCTTCAGTTATTCTGCAATTGATTCCTTCTAGAGTATTTTTAATTTCAGTAATTGTGTTGTTCATCACTGTTTATTTGCTCTTTAGTTCTTCTAGATACTTGTTAAATGTTTTTTGTATTTTCTGCATTCTTTTTCCGAGATTTTGGATCATCTTTATTATCATTACTCTGAATTCGTTTTCAGGTAGGTTGCCTATTTCATCTCCATTTATTTGGTCTTGTAGGTTTTTACCTTCCTCCTTCATCTGTAACATATTTTTTTGTTGTTTCATTTTTTTTTTTCTTTTTTGATGGGTGGTGCTCTGTTCCTGCCTTACTGGTTGTTTGGCCTGAGACGTCCAGCACTGGAGTTTGCAGGCAGTTGGACAGAGCTAGGTCTTGGTGCTGAGATGAGGTCCTCCAGGAGGCCTCACTCCAATTGATATTCCCTGGGGTCTGAGGTTCTCTGTTAGTCCAGCGGTTTGGACTCAGAGCTCCCACCACAGGAGCTCAGGCCTGACTTCCGGCCTGGGAACCAAGATCCCACAAGCTTCATGGTGCGGTAAAAAAAAAAAAAAGAAAGAAAAAAAGGCACAGTACAAGATCAAAGAATAAAAAACAAAATAAAATTAGAAAGATAAAAAATATATTAGGAAAAATAATGAATCAACAAGGTAAAACAGAACCCCAATCTAAAAGAGAAAAAAAAAAAAGCCTTGGCTATGGGGGCGGAGTTTAGGCGGGGGTGGAACTTAGGCAGGGGCGGGGTTTAGGGTGGGGTGGGACCTAGGCAGGTAGGGGGGAGACGTTCAAGCATGGGGCGGGGCCTCTGCTTAGGACCTGCGCAGAGGGGAGAGGCAGCACGTGGAAAGGGGGCCCTCTGGAATGTGGAGTTCCGGAGTTTGGGGGTAGGGCCCTGAGTGAGGGTGTGTGGGTGGGGTTTAGGTCCAGCGCGTTGGACAGGGTCTCTGAGTGTAGAGGCAGGGCCCTGGGTGGGTTGTAGGGCCAGGGCTCAGGCTTTGCATGGCAGGAGGGAGGCTCCAAGGGCAGAGGATTAGGCCCAGGAGCCCAACAGGGCTCCAACTGACCACGTTCCCTTCCGTTCCTTCGCGCCCCTACCCCACCATCCCCCCCAGGGTCTCCCCCGTCGCCGCTGGACCCCTAACCATGGGTGGGTCCCGCTGGGTGTAGGAACTCCTCCCCTCCCTCAGCCACCCCTCAGGGGTGCTGGTCCTGGAGGTTCGGCCTTTTTCTCCCCCTTTCCTCTCTCCCACTCCCTCAGGACCCACGTGGCTGGAGGGGTCCTCGGTGGGCAGAGGATCAGGCCCAGAATCTCAGCAGGTTCCTGGGGGCCTAAGTGGGTAGGGGAAACCTGGCCATGCTCTCTTTTGATCCTCTGCCCTCCCAATGGTTCCCCAATTTCCCTCTTTGGGCATGGGATCCCTTCCCCTCCCCCAGCTGCCCCTCAGGGGCGCCAGTCCCCTCCAGCCTCCACTTCTCCTCCCCCTTCACTCCCCCCATGCCCCACGTCCTACCCGGTCACTGTAGGTTCCTCCCATCCCCTTAGATGTCCGTGGTCGCCCACTGGTGCCCGGTAGGTGCCCTAGTTGTGAGGAGACGCGAATTCCGCGTCCTCCTAGTACACCATCTTGACTCTGCCCTCTCTGTAATATATTTTTAAACGATCTGTGATTTGTTTTAAAAGTTACAATGGATCACCTTTTCCCTCTCCTCTGAATCTTGGAATTTATGTGAGCCCCAAGTTACAACCTAGAGATGATGATCCAATAGCGGCTGCACCCAAATTCGCCCCAGCGGTCAGTCTTCCTTGAACAGGAACTGTTTTGAGGGACTTCAATTTCTAAGTTCTAGAAAGGGATGACAGTAAGTTTGATCTCACCAAGTTCAAGAGTTTGGTTACCTAGATTGCAGCGTTGGGAGGGATCCTGGGTTTATGGGAAAGGATGCCGCAGTGATTAATAATGTCCATCATGGCCATGGGCATGGCGAGCGGCCAGCCGATGGCTGGGGCCATCCTGAGACCACTTCCTAGACATCCTGCAATTTACATTTATATCACACTTCATGACTTGCAAGGAGCTTCCACATCCTTAGCATCATGTCATTCTCACCACAAGCCTATGAGTTAGGTCTTTATAGATGGGAAAACTGAGGTTGTGTCCTATGTCTGAGGGGCCACAGCCAACTGACATCACCTCCACTGTTGCCTCCAAGCCCTCAGCAGCCTCCTGAAACCACTGGGGGTTCCACTGGCTCCCCTTCTTCCAGAAACAGGAAACCAAGTCATTACCCACCCACCAGGCCTTTAGTTACCTGCTTAACATAGTTTCCTCTATGACTTGCATACCCCTCTGTCTCCTAATCCAGAGAACACAGCAGCAGTGTACAACTGCTGCTAACAGCCTCACACACCCCACCTAACACACCCTCAAAAATCCCCTCTTCCCTGGAGCAGCCTCTGCATTTGCCTTAACACATTCCAGAATCATGACTTGCTCACACCTACTCCCTGGCCCAGCCAAAAGTCTCCTGGGAACCTCTCCACTGCCCCGACAAGCCCTCATTCCCCTGCTAGAGAGGGCTCCCAGGGGTTCATTGCCCAAGATAACTCAGCTCCCAGCGTGGAGAAATAAAAGCTGACTGGTCGGCTGTTGTATCTCTTTATACCACAGGAAGGAAGTGAACTTCTAGGTCAGGCGGTTCTGGACTCTCCAGTGTGCCTCCATGCAACCACACAGCGCACAGGTAAAGCTCACCTGGGGGACCCACTCCCATGGGCAGGACCAGACGGAGCACAGGTAAGATTGGCCATAAGCAAGTCCTGGCCAATCAGCTGTGACCTGCCATCCCAGGTGTTGTGACTCAGGTTGGAACGCCCTCTTCATGCAGACATAATGAGCCGTCCTGGTTGGAGCCTTTCATGTTCATCCACGCCAGGCACTCTGCAAGGCCCACCTACCTCTTCTGGCTGCCTTCTGGGTGCCCTTCACCCCAGCCTGGCCTGATTTCCCCATCCACCCCACCTTCTCTTTGCTTCTTTTCCCTCCCAGGGTCACAGCCTCTAAGCCTCTTGGAACATGGGCTCCAAGGAGGGCACCCTAAGAGGGCAGACTCCAGCCCCACAGAGCTGGACCTGGGGCCCTGGCCAGGAAGCTGGAAGGCACATAGCCCCTCTGTCCGTTCACTTCCACAAGGCTCCATTCTGGGTTCCCCTTCTTGTCCTGGGCCTCCAGGACAGTCACCTGCTGGCCTGCCTGCAGACTCACTTCATGGCTGCTTCTGGCCACAAAGGGGTACACTGCCACCACCTGAAACACACGGGGAGCGACACAGAAATGGTCAGGGTGGGAGGACAGACAAACCTGACCTAGAGAAGCTGTTTATCCTCTTCCCTCCCACCCGACTCAGTCCCCATCGCTGAGCAGTCATTGCCTTCCAAATACATCCTTTGTCCAAAGCCATCAGCTACTTCCGCTACTCCCACTAATAGCTACTATGTGGCAGGCTCTTTGCCTGGTTTTGATTTTCACAATTCTCTAATTCTGTTTGCCCCATTTTTCAGATAAGGAAATAGAGACTCAGAGAAGTCAAGGAACTTATTCAAAATCACAGAGGAGTGAAGCTGGCCTGTCTGACCTCAGAAGGGGTGTTCTCAGTCCACTGCTGCCATCTCACCGAGCAGGGGATGCAGCATCCCTTCCCCACAACCCTCCTCAGATCAAAGGGTGTCATCTGCCCAGGCCAGTTTCCCAGCTTGGAGCAGAGACAGGAAGGAGGTTAGGTGACTTTGTTGAAAGGCAAAAAAAAAAAAATTGGAGGAGAGGGCATTTGTTAGGCTGATATTTCACCTCCCTGGGCCTCATTCTCATCATCTGTGAAATGGAAGTAATGATATCCTTCCCTCCAGGTAATTGTGGGAATTTAATGAATGGATGCCTGTGCCTGGTACATAGTAAGGGCTCAACAAATGCAGGCTGCTTTCGCTATTTTTACCATGACTTTTATTACTGTGTGCCAAGGCTCAGGAACAATCAGGGGCAAGGGGGAACTGGGATGACCCCACGTGAGTCCCATTGAGCAGCTCCACGACCAAAGAGGAAGCGGCTGCTGTGTCTGGGCAGATGGACAGCTGAGCTCACCACATGAGCCCCTGGGCGGGTGTTCCGGGACACTACTCACACTGGCGGCCACTGGGATTGAGTTGGGTGGCGAGGCTCTCTGGTGGGATCCCTGTGGGTTCTTTGCTGATGGGTGGGTATGTCCAACAGGAGGCAGCCCTGGTGTACCACTTCTAGCTAAGGCTCCCGGCACTGGCCTGAGAGCCCTCCCAGCATGTGCCACAGCTGTACATCACAGCTTCCGCAGGCTTCTATGCAGCCCTCCTGCAGCCCACTCCAGGCTCCCTCAGCCACCCTGGCCTGCGGCATCCCCTGGCTCTTCACTGCAAGCCTCTGGGCTCCCACCCCTCAGCCTGGGTCCTTTCTGTTGTTCATCCATCACCTGTGAAGCTCCTCCTTTATAACTGTGAGCGCAGCCTCCATTTACTGAGGCTCACATATGCCAGCCAGCTAACTACCTCAATCAGCCCTCACAGCGACCCCACTAAGCTTCTGCCCCGAAAAGCCTTCCCAACACTTTTTGTTTTGAGATATAATTCACATGCATACATTCACCCTTTCAAAGTGTACAATAAAGTAGTTTTTAACATGTTCGCAAGGTTATGCCACCATCACCATTATCTAATTCCAGAACATCTTCATCATCTCAAAAAGAGACCCTAGACCACTTAGCAGTCACTTCCCATTCCCCCTGCCCCCAGCCTCTGCCAACCACTGATCTACTTTCTGTCTCTATGCAATTGTCTATCCAGGACATTTCGTATAGAGAATCATACATTACATGGCCTTCTCTATCGAGCTACATGTGGTAGCATGTGTCGGCACTTCATTCTTTCTTGTGGCTAAATAATATTTGATTGTGTGGATGTGCCACATTTTGTTCATTCCTTCATCAGTTGATGGACATGGGTTGTTTCCACTTTGGGGCTGTTATGAATAACGCTGCAACGAACATGCATGTACAAGTTTCCCATGGCTTTTTTTTTTTTTTCCGGTACGCGGGCCTCTCCCTGTTGTGGCCTCTCCCGTTGCGGAGCACAGGCTCCGGAGCGCAGGCTCAGCGGCCATGGCTCACGGGCCTAGCTGCTCCGTGGCATGTGGGCACGAACCCGTGTCCCCTGCATCGGCAGGCGGACTCTCAACCACTGCGCCACCAGGGAAGCCCTCCTCCCATGGCTTTTAAGGGAAAGCCAACACCCTCACCAAGGCCACAGGCCCGGCTGGCTAGCCCCACCCACCTCTCCAGCCCACCGCTCTCACCGTCCCAGCCCCACTGGCTCCACTCAGTTCCTCACTCACCCTGTCCTCCCCGGCGCTGGGCCTTTGCATTCGCTGGGCATGCTTTCTGGGAAGCTCTTCCCATCCACAACCCTTTATCCAATTACTTCCTAACCACCCTTCAAATCTGAGCAAAAGCGTGATTCTTCTCAGAAAGACCTTCCCTGAACCTCTCCCACACCTAAGGCTCTGGCACTTAGCACTAATAGAACTGTGATTATTTATATGATTATTTTATTAATTGCTGTTTTCCCCACCTCCCAGATTATAAATTTGAGGAAGGCAAGGGCCAAGGTTGACTTCTGCTCATCACTGCATCTCTTATTTAGCACAGTGCCTGGTGAATACTGAATAAATGAACAAATGCATGAACAAACGAATGAACGAAATAATCCCACGTGCTCTGCTAATGGGGAGCGAGGGACTAACTCCCTGCTCTTGATGTGGCAAGGACAAGAGGCTCCTTTCTCCAGGTCCCACCCTGGCCAGGACACTGGTGTGGCCACTGATCGAGGCCCTGGCCTCACAGGGTGGTAGTCCCTCTGGACAGGAGGAAAATCAAAGCCCCACTCCAGATGGCCATGGGGATGTGAACCCACCCGCCCTCTTCCAGGCTCACTTGGGTCACTGCTGGGACAGAAGGGACAGAGGCCAAGGTGGGCTCTGGTGTCTGACGTTGGGAGTCCCTGTGAGGCCTCGCCTGCCCTCTGAGCTCCTCCTCACGGGGGACCACGTGGTACAGCTCCAGTTTCCCAGCTGGCACGTACCCTCGATGTCCTGCAGGACACACAGAACGTTATCTGGCTGTGGATCACACTGCCCATCCCCTTCAGAGGTAGAGGAAGTCACCACCATTCACAGATGTGAATATCTCCAATACAGCTTCTTCACACTAAAATGGACCTCAAAAGGTTATCGCGGAACCTCACAAACTGCCCCCCACCCCGTACCCTGCACTCACTCTTTCTAGCTTCTGCTTGTTCATCCCAGTGACAGCGAGCTCATTCCCCACGGAGGCAGCCCACTCCATTTGGAACAGCTCTGGCAGAGATAAAAAGTTCTTCCTCGGGAAAAAAAAAACAGTTCTTCCTCGGACTGGTATGAAGACTATTTTCCTGGTGCTGGCACCACTGGTCTCCTTTCCAAGCAAGGCCACTTCCTCACCGCAGGACTGCCTTTCCCAGGAGGCAGAAATTCCCTTTCTCTTCTCCAAGTGCCCCCAATTCTTTCTCATGTAACAGCTACTCCAGTGGTGCTCTGGTCGCTGTCACTGTGAATGGCCATCACCTCCTGAGAGCTTGCTTGGTGCCAGAACCAGCATCTGATCACCTAGTCTTTCCATCAACTCTTGAGGTCCATATTGTTATCTCCATTGTATGGCTGAGCCAACCGAGCTCAGAGAGGCTCCATAACTCCTCCGGGGTCATGCAGTTAGTACAGTGCAGAGTTGGGGCCCAAACCCGGTCCTCTTGACCCCAAGGACCTTGTTTTAATCCCCATTCAGCTGTTTTTCAACTTGAGTTAGGATTTTACCCTTTCATGATTCTTGCCAGATTTGTACCATCTTAATATTTTTTAATAAACTCACTTTTTAAAACTTAGTGTTGTACTGTATAATAATGAATAAAATCATGGGTTTCTGTACTAGTTATATTTTTTCTAATACACATTAAAATACTGAATTAAAATAAAATGTCTGAAGGGGGAAAAACTGTCGGCAGATCCCCTCCCAATAATCCTGTGTAACCCTCATCTTGTGGGTCACATGCCCCTCTGTGGAAGACACTCTGGTGGGCCTTCTCCTCCTGGGTTCATGGTGCTCCTTGCCTCCTGCCCTGCTCCCTCTCGGGGCCCCTACATCTGAGCAGCACACCAGGGTCATGACCAGCGCAGAGGGAACAGGATAACACCTCCCTTGTTCTGGATGTCAGACTTCTGTCTACACAGTCAGGATCTAAACGTCACTTCTCTGCGTATCTCCATCCCTTCTCCATTCCTTCAAAGTGATGCTGAGTTCTCTCCACACAACTCTGTCTACACAAATGATCTGTGAGGTCCCCAAGGCAGATCTTTGTCTTCCTTACACAGCACCCAGCACACAGTAGGTGCTTGATAATGGATATTGTAATGTAAGAGTGAATTTCTCTTTTTGGCATATCATGCACCACACTAAGCCAGCTGTACCCCATGCCCTCCATATTCACCTATGTTCATTCCCATCCTGGATTTGGACCCCTGCCCACAAGAGTGCCTATGTCTCCCCACTGGCTCCTGTTGGACAGTTTTCCCAAAGGGCGGGGAAGTGCCCATGAAGTCCCACATACCTCCAGTGTCCACCAGCCATCGGCTGCTGTTGCCTTTGGTGTCCTTGTCCTGAAGGAGGGCTACGACGTGGCCCCGAGGCAAAGTCAGGTCCAGAGTCCCAGACCCGCTGATGTTGCTTGTCACCTGGTACAGCTTTCCTGGGCCATACCTGCTCAGGAGAGCCTGCACCTGGTGTTCAGCCCCTGGAAGGAGTGGCTGGGAGAGAAAGGACAGAGACAGGCACAGGTGTTGGAGCTGGAGTGTTAAAGCTGGCGCCAATGTTGGCCCACGTTCTGACAGCTAGGAGTCCTGGGCCAAGCCCACCTCTGCTGCCCATCGGTCCATCCCAGTCGGGGCAACCGTCTCCTCACTAATAGATGGCTGGATCAGATGAGAAACACATGCTCTTAGTATCCAAAGGCATTTCAGAAGAAACTTCTAACTTAACTTCTAAAATCCTTCTCTGGTCTAAATTTCTTGGGTTTTCTAAACTCCGAAGGCAGTTTCTGAGTCTCTCCATTACAGAACTCCAGGACTGGGGCCTCAATTCTGCCCATAGCATCAAGCTAAGCTGTCCCACAGGAAAATGCCTTACACATGTCTTTTAACCCCAATGAGCAAAACTATGAGCTTCATGTGGGCACCAGGCCTTACTCGCCTGGCATCTTAAACAGCTAGCACAGGGCCAGCATATGTAGACACATGTGTGAACAAAGAAAATGTGGTTTTTTATTCCATGCATTTTGAGTCCACAAGTATTTATTGAGCCCCCTACCATGTACAAGGCATGGTAAGCCTTGTGAATGGCATAGCAGAAACAGTTTTTCCCCGATGGAAATTGCCATCTAGTTGAAGAGAATGATTCAGTGCATTTTCAGAGCATCTAAAAATCTCCTGGCACTGCCTTTGTTTTTTCATTCACTGTTTCCAGCAAAAGTATCAACAAGAAGGGACTCAGGCGATTGCCCCCTTTTTGTAAAACAAAGAAGAAATTTAAAATGTTGGATATAGATTTATTATATATTCTCTCTCGCTAGATATATATGGATAGATATATATTCATCATAGTCTATATGATTATTTCCAGGTGGAGAGGTGCTGGGTGTAGGCAGGTAGGCAGAGGTGCCCTTCAGGGACATTTGGGCATGGACTCTGCCATTACCCCTACCTCCAATAGGTTCCTGAATCAGGATCAAGAACCAGGAGAACTCCAGGTTTCTAAACAGGCCCTCAAATGGAAGTGTAGAGACAGGGTAGCTCTTTTTCAGAATGGTGGTGTTAACAGGAGTATGGAGTAGCAAACGTTTGCCTTCTTTCTCAAGTCTCTGCCCCTACCTGTGCAGAGAACAGCAGTGCTCCCTGGAGGGACCGGGAGGCCTGTAAAGATCTCACTGGGACTCTCCTGTCCTGGGTGGCCACCTCACTCCTCTGGGTTCTGTACGCATAGCCAAATAAGTCAAGAATTTATAGGAGGGTGTGTGCATGTTGCAGGGGTGGGTGAGAGAAGGCGGGGAGGGTGGGGCTGGGGGGGGTCTCCTCTCTTCCTACCAACACACTAGGACTATGATGTTCCCATTTATTTTTTCTGTATCTTCTTTTTTTTTTTTTTCTGCAATCAGCATGGATTGCTTTTCCAATAAGAAAAATGTTATTTTGTCTTAAGTAGAAAAAGATAGAAGTTTCCATTACTCATCTGAGTGGCTGCTCTCTTCTTGATTTTCTGCACCCTTCCTCTCCCCAAGCTGCAGAGCCCATGCGGCAGCCCTGATGAGTCCTCTGCTGGGGCATCTCAGGGTGGGCGAGGAAGCGGGGATAGCTGTGGCCCCAGGAGGAGTCAGCCCCACTTGAAGTGCACATACACCTCTGATGGTCTTTGATGTCCTCTGTGCTCTGGCCAGGTGCAAAGGCCGCCTGTATCTGTCCAGCTCTGCTGGGCTCCTTTACTGCCCCCCTGTGTCTCTGGGGCCCCTTCTCCCTTCTGGGGAATCTTGGAGCTGTCTCCTGACCCTTCACTTCACATCTCACATGTGACTAAATACAGTTTGTTTTCTCAAACCAGGTTTCATGATGCTCTGGGAGCCCGTGCTCCCTTCAGCTACTTCAGTTACTTTTCAAATATACTAGAAGTAACTACACAATATTTTATATATTCTTGAAGAATTCTTCAAGTGGACTGCAAGATACCCTTTTGTTATATTTTAGAGAAAAATGCTTTACCAAAAAAAAGACTTTGGCTGGCCAAAGTTTTGTAAACCACAATGCAGCTGAGATACTGTCCTTTGCAATTAAAAATTCCACAGCAAAAAGAAATTTTAAATGACTTCTTATTCAAAATTTTTAATTCATCTTGAATGCTAGTATTTGAAGCATGTTCCATGAGAAGGTGGTGAGGAAACGGTAAATTTTGAGAAAAATTTGAAGCTCCAAGTTTCAGGCTGTAAATGCCACTTAGCCATTATGATGTCTAATTTCACCTAAGAGTAAAATGTTTGCGTTTTCCTCTTCCTGACCTGCTCTTATGCTTACTGGCCATGAACAGTGTGTGTGTGTGTGTGTGTGTGTGTGTGTGTGTGTGTGTGTGTGTGTGTGTGTGTGTGTGTGTGTGTGTGTGTGCGCATGCTCACTGGCCATGAAGAGCGTGTGTGTGTGTGTGTGTGTGTACGCGCTCTTATGCTTACTGGCCATGAGGAGCGTATGTGTGTGCACTGTGTGTGTGTGCACACGTGCGCTCTTATGCTTACTGGTCATGAAGAGCATGTGTGTGTGCGTGTGTGTGTGTGCGCGCGCGCACACGCGTGTTCTTATGCTTACTGGCCATGAAGAGCTCGCGCGCGTGCGTGTGTGTGTGTGTGCACTCTTATGCTTACTGCCCATGAAGAGCGTGTGTGTGTGTGTGTGTGTGTGTGTGTGTGTGTATGAGATTCCCACCCGACCCCCACCCCCAGCTCACAGAGAAAGGAGAGGGGGAGGAACACTGGGACAAGAAAAGGGAAAGGAAATAGGGGATTGACCTCACTCCACTGGCAGGTGAAGGACTGGATAGTCTTTGCAGGGGAAGGAGGGACACTTACTTGTGTGGTGGGAGGTGGCAGCACTTTCTCGAAGTTCTCTTGAAAGGAGTGAAGCTGATGACTGGTCTGGCCCAGTGCATCCTCCACCAGCTTCCTGAAGGCTGGATCAGAGAGGTGGTGGTGGGGAAGCTAGGTGGGGACAGACACTGTCATCAGAGCCCTCCTTGGGAGAGAGGGGACAGGGAGACCCTGACAGCCACACCCCAGCCCTAGATGTGTTAGGATGGCCCTTTATGTCTTGGTCAGCTGTTGTTTTGGCCTGGCTACTGCCCCACCTTCCTTTAAGGAAGCGTCCTTCTCTGGGGGTCCAGCGGTATTGCCCCTCCTGGTGCCTGACCACAGGACTGGCCATCATGGCATCCCTTTTCCTAAGCACTGTGATCGGTCAGGGAGTAGATAGTGGAGCAGAGCAAGGCCAATTGGAAACCACCCATCAGATTTTTTTTTAATTTTTTAATTTATTTTTTACTTTTTCATTTTCATTTTATTTTTTACAGTAGGTCCTTGTTGGTTATCTATTTTTAAATATAGCAGTGTGTACATGTCAATCCCTAACTCCCACTCCCATCAGATTTAGTACATGAAGGCTGAGAATGAGAGGGTGACTCTTAGATTCTGAGATGTAAATGTAAACGCTTAGAGCTGTTGGGAGCCACTCTCTCCAACGTTGCAGAAAAGGCCTGCTTGACAATAAAACCAACCCAGAGAGGGAAACAGCCAGGAGACGGGAGTGAAAGTCAGAGCTTCGACAACACTGACTGCAGCTAGGCAACACTGGCTGCAGCTGGGCCCGAGGCTTGATCCCCTCCTTGGCCTCCCAGTTATACAGGTCTTTATGCCTGAGCTGGTTTGGAACCCGAGGAGCTCTGTATGATGGTGCATCCCGGGACCTTGGCCCTGTTGGTCATCTCCTGCATTCTCATCAGACAGCCTAGGAGTGACCAGGGCCCCACAGCTAACAGAGACATGTCCTCTCTGCTGGTCACCAAAATCACCATGCTTCATTCTAGCTCAGAGCCTTTCCCCTACCCCCAGGATGAAGACAGATTGAGGTTCTACCATGTGGGCCTTTCCCAGGCTCCACAGGACTGTCCAGGTGAATGGGCCATGCGACACACACAGGAAGCTGGCATCAATCATTGACAGGCCCTAAGATTCTGTATTACAGGATCAATCAAGAAATGTCCTCTTTCTGGGACTTCCCCAGCAGTCCAGAGTTTAAGACTCAGTGCTCCCAATGCAGGGGGCACGGGTTCGATCCCTGGTCGGGGAACTAAGACCCCGCATGCTACACGGCGCAGCCCCACCCCATCCCCCAAAAGAAAGAAAAAAGAAAAAAAGAAATGCCCTCTTTCTGCTCTTATGAAGTTGACTTCCCCTGGACAGAAAACTAGAGGGTGAGAGAAGAATGAAAAGATCATCTAATCAAATTTACCCTCTGCCTTCAGGAAAGAGCAATGCTTCTTTTTGCAGATGGTTCAGGCTTAATTCAAAAAGAGTGTCTGAGACAGAACTCTGTACTAAATGCTGTGAGGGCCAAAAAGAAGAAAAGCTCAATGAGGGGAACCGGCTTCATCCATCAGGCCAGCAGGAGGCAGGCTCTGATAAGTGCTTAGCAGAAGCACATCCTAAGGGCTGCTGGGGTACAGAGGATGGGAAGGTGGGTTCTCCCACCTGGAGGAGGGGGATTCTGAGAGCTTCATGGAGAGATTCATTCATTTGTCACATATTTGGGCAGGCCCCACCATAGGCCAGGCACTGCGAAAGGCATGGGGGCAACAGGGAGGGACATTCCAGGCTGAAGAAGTCTGTGCAAAGGGACCGTGGTCACACTCAGAAGTGGTGCACTGGAAGTGGAGGCTGCAGATACAGAGGGGGACTATGGGCTGTAAAGGTAGTGATGGGGGTGGGTGGCAAATTTTAGAGGAATTTTTATGCAACAGATTGGATGGGGAAAGCTGAGCTGGGGCACATGAAGCACAGGAGACAGCATGCGGTATGAGCAGTACCGAAATTTCTCCAGAGCTTAGATCCACAGGCCATTAAGCTCTGATGTTGATATCAGAGAGAGATTTCTTTCCTATACCAACCCAATCTTCAAAATTCTAAAATCAAAGTTTGCACTTGGAGATTTGTCTAAACCTCTTTGTGACCTATTTATGCTTTCAGCAGACAGCTCCTTTTACAGGCTGTCAGGCGCTATGGTTCAGAGCCCAGGCTCTGAAGTTGAACTGCCAGGATTCAAACTGAGCTATTAGCTGTGTGCCTTTGGGCAAGCTGCTTAACCTCTGTGCCCTGGCTTCCTTTTGAAACGAGAATAATAATAATATCTATTCTGTAGGGTTATTGTGAGGATTAAGTGAAACAATATATGGAAAGTGTTCCAAACAGATGTACCATAAGGGCTCACAAGGAGGCAGCTGCTAGAAGTAGTAACAGTGGCAGGAGCACAGCTTGAGACATTTACTCCTGACTGTGTAGAAAGGACCCTGTCTTCTCTGTTACCTACTTCTTTTTGTTTTGTTTTGTTTTGGCTGCATTTGGTCTCCGTTGCTGTGCACAGGCTTTCTCTAGTTGAGACGAGCGGGGGCTACTCTTCGCTGCAGTGTGCAGGCTTCTCATTGTGGTGGCTTCTCTTGTTGTGGAGCACGGGCTCCAAGCGCACAGGCTTCAGTAGTTGTGGCACGTGGGCTCAGCAGTTGTGGCTCACAGGCTCTAGAGCGCAGGCTCAGTAGTTGTGGCACACGGGCTTAGTTGCTCTGCGGCATGTGGTATCCTCCCGGACCAGGGCTTGAACCCGTGTCCCCTGCATTAGCAGGCAGATTCTTAACGACTGCACCATCAGGGAAGTCCCATCTGTTACCTACTTCTAATACACTCCAGGGAGTGGCCCCAAGGCCTGTATTTTCCCAGCAGAGTCTCCTGTGCTTCTGAGTCCCAGAGCCTGAGAGTGGCCTGGAGTCCCAGTTCCACTCTTGCTTTCATGATCTGACTCTATTAATGGAGGGAGAACAGGCATAAGAGAGATCCAGAAGGTCCCCACAACCTCCTCCTAAGCACCTGTTGGAAGGCCCAGACCAGCCCCTGCAAACAGCTGGCTGAAGGGGCTGGCTATACCCCAGGCACACCCCAGTCCCAGAGGCCTTACCTGGGCCAAACTGCCCTCTGCTCTCTGCAGCACTTGCTTTGCAAGGTCCCTCTGGAGGGTCACAAATGTGCACAGGATCTGGCCCAGCCACCGCACGGCCAGCTGCTTAAACTGTGGGAGCTCAGCCACTAGCAGGGAGTTGAGTGCCTCGTACATGTGCCGGGCCGCCTCTTCCTCATAGGTCATGCTGCCCACCTCCAACAGCTTCTCTTCCACCCTCTCAAAGTCCAGTAGTTTGTCCAGACGCTTCTTGATCAGATTCTGAGGGCCGGCCAAGGCTTTGGCCAGGCTGCACAATGGCTGCCACACCAGGGCTTCCAGCCGCTGCTTCTGTGGGGAGAGGTGAACTTGGGAGTTGAGGAAGGAGGTGGCAGAGGGCAGGGCACAGGGAGAAGGGGCTTTGGATGTGGCAGGACTGGGCTCCAGTCCCACCCTCACTGACCAGCTGTGACCTCTAGCACGACATCCAACCTTTCTGGGCCTCAATGTGCCCATCTGAAAAATAGGGACAATGTATGTAACAAGCAGAGTGCCTAGCACAGAATAAGTATTCAATATATATGTCATTTCTTAATACGGTTACTGTGCACAGATGCTGAAAAATTTTGTATGGAATGGTGGTCAAAAGCATAGTTCTTGGGGCACAGATCCTTGCCATTGACCATCTGAATAACCTGGGAGGTCACCCTCTCTGAGCCTCAAGCTCTCATCTGCAGAATGGAGCTATTAATAGTATCTACCCTGTAAGCTGTGTTGTGAGGACTAAATGAGGGAAAGAATGTAGAGTTTAGCACAGTGCTTGGCAGATAACAAGGGTCAGTAAACACTAGCTGGGGCTATTTTCATCAGGAAAATGCACTAATAATAATCTCTGCCCTGCTGACTACCCAGGACTGTTATGGATGTGACAGTCGTGGAAAAGGCCTGGCTTCTAAATATTATTCTTATAGGCTCTGCCACCTGCCTAAAAAAAGAAAGGAGAAGTTCCGCTCACAAACTCAGGGAAGGTCTGGAGCTGCAGGTCTCTTGCCAGGTAACAGTACTGCACCACAGGCCCCCCAGGGATGTCCAGATCGTATTCCTGGGGCCGGAAGCGGAGGAAAGCCTAGATGGGATCAAATGAGAGAGCCAATTATGTCCCGTCGTCACCATCTCACACCTGAATCCCCCTCCACCACAGACCGGAAGAAGTGCCCAGGCTGTCTGCACACCCTCCCTGTGTCTGCACACAGCCTATTCTATCCTTGCACAACTTAGGTGATTAGAAAGTTCCTCCTTAGACTGAGCCAACATCTTTCTCCCTATTCAGTGCTGCCTCAACTTCACACATTTACATATCTCCTTTGTGATTTTTTTTGCCATGTCCATGTTCCTCGAGTTCTATTAATATTTTTCCTTAAACGAAATTGGGTCATTTGTAGAGACGTGGATGGATCCAGAGACTGTCATACAGAGTGAAGTAAGTCAGAAAGAGAAAAACAAATATCGTATATTAACATATATGTGGAACCTAGAAAAATGGTACAGATGAACCAGTTTGCAGGGCAGAAACAGAGACACAGATGTAGAGAACAAACGTATGGACACCAAGGGGGGAAAGTGGTGGGGGTGGTGGTGTGATGAATTGGGAGATTGGGATTGACATGTATACGCTAATATGTATAAAATAGATAACTAATAAGAACCTGCTGTATAAAAAAATAAAATAAAATTCAAAAAAAATAGTTTTCCTTAAATCAACCTAGCATCCCTATTTAAATCAATGCATTAAAAAAAACCACCTTATGGGGAATTACCTGGTGGTTCAGTGATTAGGACTTCATGCTTTCACTGCCAAGGGCCTGGGTTCAATCCCTGGTCGGGAAACTAAGATCCTGCAAGCCGCATGGCACGGCCAAAAAAAAAAAACCACCTTATGATACTCCCATAAAGGGAAAGCCAGTAATAATTGCCATAAATAAGCATGTAAGAATAACTGCTATAAAAACAATGCTATTAAGTTCTGTCTGGGCGTGATGGCCTGATGAAGGTTTCCAGCCGGAGACTTGTTCTGCCTGTTTATTTAAGACATGTCAGAAAAAGAGGCTTTTCCTGGACTCTGAGGATTAAAAGAGAGAGTCATTTTCTCACTGTGGGATTCCATGTCAACACTGTATCCGTCGTGTAAGTCCTGCATTTACGGAAATGCAGCCTTAAAGCTTCCAAATATCTGTTCTACTCTGCAAAGCCAGATGTGTCTCTCATGGGCCTCTGGTTTCTCTCTTTCAGGGCCCCTCCATTCTTTCTCTGAGGGCCTTCCTCTTCTGCCTCACTGTGCTGTCCAGATCTTTCCTCTGGGGGGCCCAAGATGGAGCAGGAACAAGCAGGGAACGTGCCCCACAGTGAGGAACGTAGAACTACAACCTCCCTCCTTCTACATACTTTCAATAATGCCACCCCAAATCCTATTATCCAAAGAGTCTGTTATCGTCTGACTGAGCTGGTTTGTGCAAATGGACGTGATTGAGAACAAAACCATGCAAAAGGGGCAGAGTGGATGGAATGAGTCAGCATCCATGACAAGAATGAAGGGGGAATTTTGGTGAAAGGAAAGTGATGTGCTGGATGGGAATGCAAACTAGTGTCCCTGTGGGCTGAATGTGGTTTGCAGAAATATATTTTCTTGGGCCCACATAACATTTAAATTCTTAGTTAATTAGCTGCTCACATGAACACATGGTGAGATTTCACCTAAAGGTCTGAATTTCCAGTTTTCTTCTTCCTTAAAATCAGAAGAACTGGCAGCACTGGGTCCACATTCCCGCACAGTAACAACTCCTGTGAGCCAAGGAATACCTCACCCCTTTCATTTTATCCATTCATGCATTTATTTGGTCATTCACACTCCAACTATTACTACATACTGAACTCTACCAAAAAAGTCTCATAAATAGACAATAGGCCTTATACACCTGCACACTTCAGTCAACAATATTACCTGCCTGGTCCCTTTGAGCACCTGTGTTTGTCACCCCTGCTCTCCCTCCAGAGGGCTCTGATTCCAGTGAATTCTGACCCTACCCAGTGAGAACACGGCCCCACTGAGAACTCAGTGAACTCAGAAGGTGCCCCAGTCAGATGACCTGTGGGCTGAGGAGTGCTTGTGAACGGCCCCTCTTCTGGCCTCCAGCCAGCAACTGTATGCCCTCTTCCATTTGGTTCCTGAAGTTGGTGTCTTTGTCAGCTTGTTCAATGGGCCCTGCATGACTCCTGCCCAGGGATCCCAGCCCCGCCCCACCCTACCCACTATTAACCACAGGATCCTCACCTCCAAATTATCCAGGTACGCAGCCACATTGTTCTTCAGCTCAGTCACACACAGCGACACCCAGTGGAAACTCTCTTCTAAGTCATCAAATTCCTTGTCTTCTGTCTGAGAGTAAAGTTATGCTTATGAGGGCCGAGAACATCCACATGGGGCCAGTGTACACCCATTTCCCAAGTCCTTACCAGGGACCACCTTTCCACAGACCCACCCCTCAGAGCCAGTTCCTCCAGCCCCAAAACTGAATGGGACAGTTAGAGGCAGTAAGTACAGCTTGGTGGTTCTGTATTCAGACAATGGAATCAGACACAAGAGCCCGTGAGTCCTGGTTCACTTGCTTCCTGGTTGTGTGAACTTAGACAAGTGTTTTACTCTCTTTGAGCCTGTTTCCTCATCTGCAATATGGGAATAGTATGAACTTACTTCATTGAGTGGATCCATTAATGCCTGGTTCAGAGTAAGTACTCAATCCACCTGAGCTGCTACTAGTACCTATTCAAGGCTGGTTCCTTGCCAAGACCCAGACATCTCCTATCTGTATCAAGAGACCCCAGAGAAAGAGCAGCACAAGATGCAGAGGAGAAAGCTCCACCCTGGCTCTCCAGAATCAAGTGGCGGCACCTACTCTGCCTCGTCCTGGCTACGCATGCTGGAAGTTCACTCCCTCAGCCTCAGTTTCCTCATCTCCGAAAGGAGTCTAAGACCCCGCACTGCACAGTCTTGCCCCTTGGGATGGCTGGGATACCACCCTTCCTCCTGTCCGTGCTCACCTTGGGTACGAGCCCCGCCTCCTGCTTCAGCAGCTGGCCCAGCCGGGTGGTCTTCTTGGAAAGGGTGTGCATATTGATGCGGGCCAGTCGCTCCCGGAGGCTCAGATGCTCCACCTTGGTGTACTTGGAGGCTGCACCAACAGAAGAGAAGGAGGGCACAGGAACCAGAGCTGACCCGGGAAAGCAAGAGCCCCTGACATACCTGGCAAGGCATCTCTTGGGCCCTCTTCTCAAATGTCAGAGTCACACCCATTAGAATGGTGAATCTCAGAGGAAAAGCGCAGGGCTCAGAGCCCTCACTCTGATGTGAGCACCCTGACTGAAGAGCTTCCTGCCTGCTTGACTTCTTAGGCCTCAGTTTCCTCATCTGTAAATGAGGCTAGCCACCTCACAGGATTGCTAGGAGATCACATCAGATGATAGGTCTGGAGCAAATGACTTAAGTTCTCATTTTACCCAACTGTGAAATGGGGCTAACATTGCCAACCTCAGGGCTATCATAAAGATCAAACAAGATAATGAGTGAAAAAAACATGTCACAGTTAGCCTTTCGTACACATTAGCTAAATTATCATTACTATATGGTCTGAGTTGTGCAACTGAGCTTTTCATCTACTTGGGACACTGCTTCACTTTCCAGACCTTTCTGTTTTAACAACTTCAGAGGCAGCAACCTCCCCACTTTCTCCTCTTACCCTCACCCCTGATAAATACACAGCTCTTTGCCTCCCCAGTATTCATTTCTGCTTAGTATAGCAGACATGTGGTTTAGATAAGATTGATTCCACTTTAGTTCAAGGGGTGGGTGCTGACTGTTATAAGCCAATTCACATAATCCCCCCCATCCCCTGCCACAGTGATAGGTTCAAAGAAGGGCACATAACCCAGGCTGAAGCCAATCAGTTCATGGCATTCCCCTAACCATGGCAACTGGTTCAGGGTGAGCATATGACTCAAATGAGTCCTATCAGAGTGAAACTCCAATTTAGTTTTTACAGCTAAGGGGAGAAAGGGCCCATCTTATCCTGGAGAATGTGGTGTGCAGATGTGAGTATTAGGACAGCAATAGCCCTTTACTATTATGAGGGAGGCCAGCCTGAAAAGGAAGGTGACACATAGTAAAGGCCAGAGACAAGAGAATTGCAGGGATATGATGCCAGCACCCTGATCAAACCCTACTTAAAGCCCACATTACTTCTGGACTTGTGGGTTACATGAGCTACTATATTCCCTTTACTGGTGAAGCCAGTTTGAGATGAGTTTTTTGTAACTAGAAGCATTCTCACTCATGTATCGCCTAAATGCCCCCAGTCCTTACCCACTTCTTTGCGCCTCTTGTACTCATTGATGTTGGTGACCACGTCCTGGAGGGCAGAGGTAGCCCTCTGAAGGACAGGGTAGGCACTGGCATCAGGGAGTGTGTTCTCCAGAATTTTCTGCAGCAGCAATGGGTATTTGGTAATCCTCTGCAAAGGAATTACCAGCAAGAAACTGAGGCCTGAGGATCCAGCTTGAGGCCTGAGGGAGAAGGCTGGTGTTAGGTAGGTCAAGTCCACCCTTGGGGGCACCAAGGGGCCTGGGCTCTAGTCCCAGCTCTGCCATTTAACTCACTGTGTGATCTCAGGCAAGTCGCCCTCCTTCTGTGGTCCTCAGTTTCCTCATCTGTAATCTGTGAGGTCTATATGTTAGATGGGTGCTTCTAGTTCTCACTTTACCCTTTTCTGGGCCTTGGTTCCCCATCTGTACTAAATTTAATGGTCAGTTCTCTGCCCTCAGCTTACTCAGTCTCTCAACAGCAGGCACAGCTGACCACTCCCTCTTTCTTGAAACACTTTCTTCTTTTGGCCCCAGAGACACTCTTCGTCCTGCTTCTCTCACTCCACAGGCCACTCTCTTGGCCTCCTCTGCTGGCTTCTCTCCAATGCTAGAGTGCCTGGGCCCTCCTCTCCTCCTTCTCTCTCCACTCACTCTCTTACTGACCTCATTTAGTCCTATGGCTTTAAACACATCCCAAACCCATATCTCCACTTCCTACTTCTGTCCAGAGCTCCAGACACACACGGTCAACTGCCTACTTGAAATCTCCACTTGGATATATCTCAAGCACAACTCCATCTGTTGGACATGCACAGAATATTTCATTTAATAAAATGGTTCTGCTGCTTTAAGAAAGAAGAGCTTTTAAAATCACAGGAACTTGGGAATTCCCTGGCAGTCCACTGCCGTGGGCCCACCCAGATTTGATCCCTGGTGGGGGAACTAAGATCCCGCAAGCTGTGCAGCATGGCCCAACCCCCCAAAAAAAGTTTTTTTTAATTTAAATTATAGGAACTTAATGTTTAGAGATGTATTTAAGGGTAGAAAGTCATAATTATCTGTAATTTCCTGTAAAGTATATAGCATAAAATTACATACAGCAAACAGCAGTCATTAATACTTGTTAATTTCAGGTGGTGGGTGTGTGAGTGTTCATTACATTATTCTATTTTTCTATAAGTTTGAAATTTTTCATTTAAAAAAGTAAAATATAAAACAAAACACAGGAACTGATAGTGTCAAGGTCCCTTCCAGATGCACCATTTGATGCATAGATGATTATTTCTAGTCCCCTTCCTGATGATGTCTGGAAGTTGCAGAAAGAGTGCCCAAGTCAACAGCATCTGGGACAAGGCTCCAACAGTCTTTCCTTGATCATGACCAGTAGCCCTCAGACCCACCTTCTGAGAAACCCACAAGGTTTTCAAACCACAGTGTCTAAGCATGCCTCCTCCAGGAAGACTCACAAATGTTTCTCATGACTATTATCTGGCCTCCTCTCCACGGTACCCTTGCCTCTTGCTCTTCTTCCTATGGAAAAATCTCTAGATCAAATGTCCAGGAAAGATCAGCCATGAGGCTAGGAACAGACAGAGCAGGTGGGGGGCCCCCCATTAGTTGCAGAGGGGTGGGATGCAGGGGTGGGATTACCTGTCAGGACATGCCTATGCTGACCATCTGCTCTCACCAAGGGTTGCCTAGTGCTTGGCTGACTGTGGGCAGGAGAGGTGGAAACAGTGGCCAGATATTTGCAAAACTCTGTCCTCTGGGCTTACTTTCCATGGGAAAGGGACAACTGTCACCTTACAAATCAGAGGTGACAGAGGGGAGGGGCGTCTTCAAAGAGATGATTACATCTCTTCTCCACAACCATCAAGGAGTAACTACAGAATTACAGCTGCCTCTTAATTTACAGCCTTTCTAAGGTAAGTTGAAGAAAACTCTTTATGCCGCCTTTCAGATAGGCAACAAAAATTGAAAGGCTCACCCAGAGTTGGGTGAGTATGGGGAAACCAGCCCTCTTACATTCTCTTGGTGGGAGTATCAGTTGGTGGGATCTTTTTATTTTATTTTATTTTTTAAATTTATTTATTTATTCATTTTTGGCTGCGTTGGGTCTTTGTTGCTGCACACAGGCTTTCTCTAGTTGCAGCGAGCGGGGGCTACTCTTCAATGTAGTGCACGGGCTTCTCATTGCGGTGGCTTCTCTTGTTGCGGAGCACAGGCTCTAGGCACGCAGGCTCTAGAGCGCAGGCTCAGTAGTTATGGCGCACGGGCTTAGTTGCTCTGTGACATGTGGGACCTTCCCAGACCAGGGCTCGAACCTGTGTCCCCTGCATTGACAGGTGGATTCTTAACCACTGTGCCACCAGGGGAATCTCTGGTGGGATCTTTTTAGAGAGCAGTTTGGCAATTTGTGAAATGTACAAACCCTTTATTCCCTCAATCCTACTATAGAAATCTACCCAGAAATATCAACTCAAGGACTTCCCTGGTGGCACAGTGGTTAAGAATCCGCCTGCCAATGCAGGGGACACAGGTTTGAGCCCTGGTCTGGGAAGATCCCACATGTCACGGAGCAACTAAGCCCGTGCGCAACAACTGCTGAGCCTGTGCTCTAGAGCCTGCGAGCCACAACTACGGAGCCCTCACACCACAACTACTGAAGTCCGTGCACCTAGAGCCCGTGCTCCGCAACAAGAGAAGCCACCGCACTGAGTAGCCCATGCACCGCAAGGAAGAGCAGCCCCCACTTGCTGCAACTAGAGAAAGCCCACGTACAGCAACAAAGACCCAACACAGCCAAAAATAAAATATAAAAAAAAGAAATATCAACTCAAGTGAGCATGGATAAAGGTAGAAGTTATTCAGCAACTCTATTTATGAGAGTAAAATTTCAGAAACAATCCAAATATACACCAATAGGGAATGGTTAAATAGACCACAGACTATGAGCTACCCTGGGAAGGAACGCTATGCAGTCATTAAAAAGAACATGGTAGAGCAATTCATATTGTCCTGAAAAGATATTTATTCATGGCCATGATTAGGTGAAAAAGCAAGTTCTAGAAAAGCATGTAGAGTAGGAGCCCCTTAAAAAATTCATTCATTCATTCACTCATCCTATCTATCTATCCATCCATCTATCCATCCATCCAACAGCTAGATGTTCCCATGGAAAGTCTATTTCCTGTCTGTCTGTCTGTCTGTAAATATACAGAATAGAGTTCGGATGGAAAATGTTTACTAGGGTGAGGGATGGGGAAACGGGAGACCAAAGGGGAATGGACTTTTTACTTTATATACCTGTGTATTGTTTGAAATTTCTTTTTTCAATAACCACATGTTACTTTTAAATTTAAAACAAATTAAAAATGCCAGTAAAGGAAAACATGTCATCTACCTTTTCCAAACACTCGGCCTCAGTTGTGGAACTGCAGGTGCTTTGTGCCGGACTGATCCACCTCTGTAAGCAGCCTCCTCCCCCTGAAAACTGTGCCACTAGAACGGTCTCCCTAAGGCAGAGCTTCCTGCCGGCTACAAGGGCAAGCCTTGAGTCCCTTGGCCCCCAGGTGGGAAGCGCTGCCTTAAAAGGCAGAGTTCCCTGGTTGCCTAGTGGTTAGGATTCTGGGCTTTCATTGCCATGGCCCAGGTTCAATCCCTGGTCAGGGAACTGAGATTCCCACAAGCTGTGCAAAGACTCCACGCTTCCACTGCAGGGGGCGAGCGTTCCATCCCTGGTCAGGAAAGTTCCGCATGCCACACGGTGAGGCCAAAAACAAAGTGGGGGGCGGGGGGAAAGAGAGACAGGATAAACTAGACACCCCACCCACTCACCCATCCAAATAAAAAGTGGGAGGTGGCATATATTTTAGAATCACAAAGATCTAATTAGATGGTACCATCTATCCTACCTGGATGAGAAAGAACCATTTATGGGTGGTGTGATTCTAGTCAGCCAAACTCCAGAAGAGTCCCATGATCATCAGCACAAGAAAGGCAGGATTATTGTTTCAAGAGGGAAGGGATCAAAAGTTCTAGAGCAGCATGTATAGCAGGAGGCCCTCAAAAATTCATTCTTTCTACCTATCTATCTATCTATCTATCTATCCATCCATCCATCCATCCATCCAGTGTCTACACTTTCCCACGGAAAGTCTATTTTCTGTCTGCCTGTAAATCTACAGAATAAAATTTGGATGACAGAAAGAATGTCATTCCTGCTGGAACATTAGACCAGAGCATTTCGTTGAGGGCATTTTTGAAACTTGTAGGCTCTGGTGTGCTGCAGGCATTTAGTTGGCAGGGACCCAGGGATGCAGGCTATCCTGCAAGGACAGTCCTGCATTATGGAGAATCTTTCTACATTTCATGTGCCCCTCTTCAACATTCAGAGACTGAATGAATGCCTTGCAATGGGCTGCGATGTCAAGAACTGACATATTTTTGTGACACTTGGACTCCAACCTGTCACATATCTTAACACTGGGAATTACCATGACACACCTTTTATAAATAAGACCGAGGTCATTTGCAGGAACATAATCCTTCCTCATTTCCTCTGCCTCCCAGTATGTAATGTTATCCCTACTTCAGTTATGTTATTTCCTTCTTTCTCTTATCATACACCAGGAAGTCAAGTTTGTTATCACTGCTCACTGTTATTGCAGGGTACACACATTCTCTGCTCTTTTCTTTTTCTGTACTTCTCGTACACAATGGCTTCTGACTCTTCTTTGCTTAAATCCAAGCTTATTTATTATAAGTGGGTACAAGCATCTGATTGCTTCATAATATTTTCTAGTGTAGTATTACACAAGCATTTGCACACTGAAATACATATTACTTTATTAGAAATTATTTTCCTTTTATTTCTCCTTTAATTATAGTTAAGCCATTATATTGATTTTTTTCAGTTATGTATATAGGCAGGAGAATTTTCTTTTTCAGAATATAACTCAGGATAATAAATTTATTTAATGTTTGTTATAAAAAGGGGGCATTGGGACCAACAGAGCTGAGAACCACAGTGTGGTCTCAGTCAAGCATAATCCTTGCCTAGCCAAGGTAACCACAATTGCTGGGAATTTTTGCATGTTACTTGCATGCAGTGAGTCTATGTCCCCATGAGCTGTTGTTATTACTCCCACTCCACATGTAGGGAAACAAGGTTCTGAGACACGAAATGGCTCTGCCAAGGTGAATAAGGGGCAGAGCCCGATCCGCTGCCAGGCAGCTTGGCGTCAAAGCCCATGAGAAAAGCCTGGACTTGCCTGGCTGAAAAAGACCTGAGTGCAGAAGACATGACAAACAGCAGCCTCTGTGCCAACTAGGGCCCCCCACATAGTGTTTCTAACATGTCTGAACTAGATGCCAATAGTTAACACTTGGGAGACTTACATCAAAGTTTCTGGTTTCTCTTAAAAGATCAGAGGATCTGGGCACAGTGGAATCACATTTCTACATGGCAACTGAGGGAGATGGTTTATAAAAAAAAGGCTGCAATTATTTCACTCTCTGTATCTACACCTTTTGAATATGACTTTGAAGCTTCTCCCATCAAGAAGTGAGGAATACTTCTCCACCCCTTGAGTCTGGCACAGCATGCCAATTCCAAGCCGAGATCTCAAAAGGCAGAGCTGAGTCTGCTTGTATGTCCCAGATACATAAGAGAGCCCAGCCAACATCAGCAAAGCTGACGCGCAGTTGATCACAGACACATGAGGGTGTTCAGCCAGGACTAGAAAAATCATTTACTGAGCCCAGCTAAACCACTAACATGCATAAGTGTGACCTAAATAAATGTTTGCTTTAAACATATTTTGGGGATGATTTATACTTTAAACCACTATATTTGGGTTGGTTTGTTATATAGCAAAAGCTACTTGATACAGCAACAATCAGCCGGGGCTGGGCTGCAGCTGCACTCTATACAGGGTCTCTTGGCTCTGGTTTGCCACAGTCTTCACTACTCCCTTTTGTCCCACATCTGGCATCTTGCTTTCCTCATTGCTCACTCCTGTAGAAATGTGTTTAGTGACCCTTGCAAAAGCCTAAGTTTGTAAGTTCCATGAAGGGATCAAAGGAAACAAAGGAGAAAATGAATGTAGGTTTTTTTGAAGGCTGGGATGGGTTAGGACATGGGTACTTCAAAAGGAGGCTTCAGGGAGTAGAAGGGTAAGGATAAGATAAGGAAGAGAAGGAGGAGAGGTAGCAGGAGGCTCCACATGAGATAATGTAAACTTCAAAGCCCTAAACCTACACTGTCTTTCTCTTGGGTATAAAGGAAATGTCTAAGTAAGATGAAATAACAATAATAACTTCTGTTCTTCCTACTCTACTCTGCTTTCCAGAGGATGACCTTCATCTATCTTCATTTGATGAGCCTGTCCTTGGGAAGATATAAGCCTTTTCAAAACAGAAAAGAAGCAGACAAATTCACAGGCAAGGAAATACAAATACCTCTTAAATATATAGAAAGATATCAAGGGACTTCCCTGGCGGTCCAGTGGTTATGACTCCACGCTTCCAATGCAGGGAATGCGGGTTCAATCCCTGGTCAGGGAACTAGGATCCCACATGCTGTGGGGCAACTGAGCCTACGCGTCACAACTAGAAAGGCCGAGTGCCACAACAAGAGAGCCTGCGTGCCACAACTACAGAGCCCACGCACTCTGGAGCCCTCGCACCACAACTACAGAGCCCACGCGCTCTGGAGCCCACCCGCCACAACTACAGAGAAGCCTGCGCGCCGCAACGAAGAGCCCATGCACTGCAACAAAAGATCCGGCATGCCATAACTAAGACCCAACACAGCCAAAAAATAAATAAATACTAAAAAAAAGGATGATCAACCTTTTTTTAAACATCTTTATTGGAATATAATTGCTTTACAATGGTGTTAGTTTCTGCTTTATAACAAAGTGAATCAGTTATACATATACATATGTTCCCATATCTCTTCCCTCTCCTGGAGATAAATGCACAGTGAAACATTACTGAGATGCCATTTTTCACCTATCAGTGGTAAATACTCTAAAGTTTAACAACACACTGCTGGTAACGCTGTGGAAAAACACCCTCATATGCTGCTCATGGGAACATTAACTGGTATAACCTTTACAGAGGGCAATTTTGCAATATTGTCAAAATTATCAATACATACTTCCTTTGACCTAGCAATTCCACATCTGGAAATTTAACTTACAGATATACTTGCACCTCAGTAAAATAACATATGTTTGTGAATAATCACTGTAGCACTGCCTGTAATATGAAAAGAATAGAAACAAACCAATGTCCATCAACAGAGACCAGTTAAATAAACTGCAGAACAGCCACAGAGTAGAATAATACGTGGCCGTTCAGAGGATCATACATGTATATATTGAAATGGAAAGACCTCCAAGATATAATGTAAGTGAAAAAAAAATTACAAACTTTCATTAAAAATATGGGGAAAATAAGAGTATATATTTGTATTTGCTTGTATAGGCATACAGAAACTCTGCTAAGATCCATAAGTAATTTAAAAGTGGTTACCTTAACTTTGTGGGTAGGAGCAGTAATTGGGTGGATAAAAGGACAGGGTTGGAAAGGTCTTTTTACTGTGTAAATTCACATGTTTTAAAGCTTTTGAAACATGCAACTGTTACCCATTCAAAATTTTAATTAAAAAATATTTTTTTCTACATATCTCTACCTGGAGCTCCCACTCACTGGTGCCAGCTCTGGGCTGCGAGGCCACCCAGAGCAGTTCTGATCCTTTTCCATGGGGCAAGACTCTAGCCATCTGTCGAGAGGTCCCCCCAGGTGATACAAACCTGTTTCCTGCCACTGCTGCTTACACCACATGGTTCCCACCATCTCACTGCCCTCCCTATGGGAGTCACAAGTGCTGTTCACCAAATGTTTCTGCTTTTCCACCTCTGAACACATGGCTGGATGGCAGGCCCTGGCCTCCTGGTAGCTGGACGAAGCCATGTGATAAGTTCTGGCCCATGAATTTTGAGAAGCAACGAATATCACTTCTGGACTAACAGCATTTAGTTACCAGTGTAGGAACCCCAGAGCACGTTTTTCCTTTGCCAAGTTACTGGCAATATTCCAGACAGTAGTTGCTGTCAGCTTGAGTCTCAACATGAAGAGCCCCAAGTTAACCTGCAGTGGAGCATAAGGAAGGTAGAAACCTTGTTGGTTGAAGCCACGGAAAGAGTTGGGAGTTGTTTGTCTCTGCAGCATAGCCTAGCCTAGTCTGACTGGGACACTCCTGAAGCAGTGTGAGCAGCACCAAGCAGGGATGAGACTTTAACAGCCTCTGACCTCGGGGTCCATGAGGGTCATTATACTCACAGCACTGCCTCAATGGTGTCCTGGATCTCCCGCTGCAGCTGTGGCTCCATCCGGTAGGCCTCCACCAGCAGCAAGGCCTGTTCATAGCTGGCACAGTACACTTTATAGACTTGCTCCAACTCCTCTTGGAATTCCAGGAATAAGTTGCCTGACAGTGAAAAGCAACAAGGAGTTCTCAAAAGCATGTCTGCATGTCCTCTTGCTTAGGACAGAGAGGCGGTGAGTGACACAGCTAAGCATTCCAGCTCTGGAGTGAGACTGCCAGGCTTAACCAGTGTTGTTGCCTTGGGCAAGTCACCTCATTTTCCTGAGCTTCTATTTTTTTCATCTCACTTTCAAAAGGCTGCTGTAGGATTAAGTAATAGAATGATGTAGAGCTCACACTGGTACGCTGTCTATATTTAATAAATGGTAGCTACAATTATAGCAATAATATTGATAATTCTCATATTTGGACAGTGCTTTATAGTTTACAAAACACACTCATGTTATATCTTTACAATTACTATGTGTGGCAAGTACAACTCCAAATGCTCTGTTTATAAAGAATCCCTACAGCACAGCATGGATAGTCACAAACGTGGGCTTTGGAGTCAGAGAGAAGTAAGGCCAGATCTCCAGCCAACCCTTTCCCAGTAGTGTAATTTAGGGCGAGTATTTGACCCCTCTAACCCTCCATATTTTCACCTATAGACTGGAATAAAAATAGTGCTCACCTCCAAATGTTCATTGCGAGTATTAAATCAAATAACGCATGTAAAGCACCTGACACAAACTTCATTCACCAAAAATTTACCAACTGCTTATTTATTGACTATGTGCCAGGCACTCTTCTAAGTTCTGTGACCAAAACAATGACCCTGCCTCATGGAGCTGATATTCTAGTGGGGAAGACAGACAATAAATAAATATATTACATATGCCAGGTAGTGGTGAGTACCACAAATCTAAACAAAGCCAGATAAAGAGTTAGAGAGTGGTAGGAGATCTATTTAGGAAAGACCTCCATAAAGACGTGGATGTTTATCAGAGACCAAAAGAACCCAGCCCTGCAGAAATAGACACAGATGTAGAGAACAAATGTATGGACACCAAGGGGGGAAAGTGGCAGGGGGGTGAGTGGGTGGGATGAATTGGGAGATTGGGATTGATGTATACACAGTAATATGTATAAAATAGATAACTAATAAGAACCTGATGTATAAAAAATAAATAAAATAAAATGCAAAAATTCAAAAAAAAAAAAAAAAACCCACCCCTAGGAATGTCTGGGGGAAGAGCAGCACCAGGCTTAGGGAAGGACAAATGCAAAGACCTGAAGGCAAGTGACCACTTGACAGGTGGGTGACACAAGAAGGAACTGTGCGGCTGGAACACAATGAGCAAGGGCACAAAGTAGAGAAAATAAACAGGAAACTGAAGCCAGATCATGTAGGGCCTTAAAGTAAGTAAGTAAGGTGTAGTAAGGTGTTAGGATTTTATTCTTATGGTGGCAGAAAGCAAATGGAGGGTTTTGAGCAGGGGTGACATGATCTGGTTTCTGTTTGAAAAGGATCATTCCCATGCTCAATTTCAGAGCACATACATTAAAGGTAGAATAACACAGGACAGATTAGCATGGCCCCTGCACATGAATGACATGCAAATTTGTGACGTGTTCTATATTTTAAAATCAGAAACTTATGAGAGTGATTATTTGTAAGGGGAGATAGAACAGGGTGGAAAGAACAGGGAATGGGTCAGGGAAGTAGGGATGAGAGGGGAGCAATGCTTCGCTGAATATACCTTTCTATATAGCTCAGATCTTGGAACCATGGTAATGTTTCACATACTCCCAAAATAAATATATAATTAAGACCAACCAGGATGTGGAGGGGGAACCTCAAATAGAATACAAACAATAAGGAATGAACCTAATTCTATTACAAAGGAATAACATAACCACACTGAAGGGTGTAGGAAGAAATTAATGTAACTATTTTTCACAAAGGCACAGGTTAGTAATGCTGATTATAACATAATAAAAAAATATTTTATGTGTCTACTAACTTCGAACAAATAAGTAAATACATTGAAGATAATAGCAGCCATCTCTACCTGTCACAGAAAGATGCTACAAATAAGAAAAGGCGAAAGACTAGAAAGAACCCTGAGGTGCTAGACTGGAATTGGAGGTTATCAGTAGGAACTCATGGTTTTAAATATTTTAAATATATAAATATGGATGGACAGATACAGAAGGAAATGTAGATATGTGTACATGCATGTGTTGGTATATATACATATATTTCCTAACTCTGTCAGCTAAGAGGGCCTAGAAACAATGACACCCCAGGAGCAATGAGCACACCTAGATCTTAGAACCTGGTGTCTAAATACCATTCTCCAAAGGTAGGAACCAAAGCTCCTAGGAAAAAAGCTGATTCCAAGGATGAGGCAAGGAAAATACAAGATGAGCCTAGAACATCTTGTGGGGTCAGAAAGTAAGAAAGTGCTCACAAATTGTTGGAGACATACTGAAAGGACACAGGTGCCAACTTGAAAGAGTTCCCTATGGCCAAAGCTGGTAAAATTTGAGCAAGAAAATGAATATTAATAGTACTGGATTCTGACTCATGGAATAAAGTAAATATTCATGAGTTTATACTTATATAAATAGTTGAATAAAGAAATGAATGGGTGAGGGACTTCCCTGGTGGCGCAGTGGTTAATCTGCCCGCCAATGCAGGGGACACGGGTTAGATCCCTGGTCTGGGAAGATCCCACATGCCACGAAGCAACTAAGCCTGTGCACCGCAACTACTGAGCCTGTGCTCTAGAGCCCACATGCCACAACTACTGAAGCCCGAGCGCCTAGAGCCTGTGCTCCGCAACAAGAGAAAGCCACTGCAATGAGAAGCCCACACACTGCAACGAAGAGTAGCCCCCACTCGCTGCAACTAGAGAAAGCCTGCGTGCAGCAACGAAGACCCAATGCAGCCAAAAATAAATAAATAACTACAATTAATTTATTTAAAAAAAAAAAAGAAATGAATGGGTGGGACGTCCCTAGTGGTCCAGGAGTTAAGAATCTACCTTCCAATGCAGGGGATGCGGGTTCAATCCTTGGTTGGGGAACTAAGATCCCACATGTTGCGGGGCAACTAAGCCCGTGTGTCACAACTAGAGAGTCTGCGTGCCACAACTAGAGAGAAGCCTGCCGCAACAAAGAGCCCACGCACCACAACAAAGACCCAGCATAGAAAAATAAAAAGCTGGCAAAATTTGAATAAGGTCTGTAGAGTTAATAGTATTGCACTGATGTTAATTTCCTCATTTTAATAATTGCACTATGGATATGTAAGATGTAAAAATTAGGGGAAGCTGGAAGAAGGGTATATAGGAGCTCTCTGTATTATTTTTGTAACTTTTCTATAAGTCTAAAATTATTTCAAGATAAAAAGTGTAAAAAGAACCTTGAAGACATCATGCTAAGTGAAATAAACCAGTTACAAAAATACATATACTATATGATTCCATTTATATGAGGTACCTAGAGTAGTCAGAGACAGAGGGTAGAATAGTGGCCACCAGGGGCTGGTCATCAGTTTAGGATGAGGAAAAAGTTCTAGACATGAACAGTGGTGATGGTGGAACAACAATGTGACTGTACTTAATGTCACTAAACTATACACTTAAAAATGGTTAAAATGGTAAATTTTATACGTTATATATATTTTACTACAACAAAAAAGAAACTTTAAATAAAAGACTTTTTAAAACACTGCACGCGGACTTCCCTGGTGGACCAATGGTTAAGAATCCGCTTGCCAGTGCAGGGGACATGGGTTTGAGCCCTGGTCTGGGAAGACCCCACTTGCCACAGAGCAACGAAGCCCGTGCGCCACTACTACTGAGCTGGAGCTCTAGAGCCTGCGAGCCACAACTACTGAGCCCGTGTGCCACAACTACTGAAGCCCACGTGCCGTGGGGTCTGTGCTCCACAGCAAGAGAAGCAATGAGAAGCCCGCGCACCGCAACGAAGAGTAGCTTTCACTCGCCGCAACTAGAGAAAGCCAGCGCGCAGCAATGAAGACCCAACGCAGCCAAAAATAAATAAATGAATAAATAAATTTATCAAAAAAAACAAATCCCTGCACACTAATGTTATAACTGCTATATTCATAATTGCCAAAGCCTGGAAGCAACCAACTTGTCCTTCAGTAGGTGAATGGATAAATAAACTGTACTATATCCATACAATGGAGTATGATTCAGTGATAAAAATGAAATGAGATATCAAGCCAGGAAAAAACACTGAGAAACCTTAAATGCATATTACTAGATGAAAGAAGCAACTCTGAAAAGGCTACATACTGTATGATTCCAGCAATATGACATTCTGGAAAAGGTAAAACTATGGAGACAGTAAAAAGAGCAGTGGTTTCCAGGGGTTGGGGTTGGGGGAGGGATGAACAGGCAGAGCACAAAGGATTTTTAGATAAGGGAAACTATGTATGAAACTGTAATGGTGGTGTCGTACATTATACATTATTCTAAACCCACAGAACTGAACAACACACAGAGTGAACCCCAATGTACACTATGGACTTTAGTCAATAATAATATATCAATATTCATTTGTCAGTTATAATAAATGTACCACACTAAGGCAAGGTGTTAATAATAGGGGGAACTGTGTGGGGGGAGGGTACATGGGAGCTTTCTGTACTTTCTACTTAATTTTCTTTTTTTTACAGATTTAATTTTATTTATTTTTGGCTGCATTGGGTCTTCATTGCTGCATGTGGGCTTTCTCTAGTTGTGGCTACTCTTCATTGCGGTGTGCAGGCTTCTCATTGCAGTGGCTTCTCTTGTTGCAGAGCATGGGCTCTAGGCATACAGGCTTCAGCAGTTGTGGCACACAGGCTCAGTAGTTGTGACACACGGCCTTAGTTGCTCTACGGCATGTGGGATCTTCCCAGACCAGGGATCGAACCCACGTCCCCTGCATTGGCAGGCAGATTCTTATCCACTGCGTCACCAAGGAAGTCCCTACTTATTTTTTCTTTTTGTTTTTTTTTGCTTTTGTTTTGTTTTGTTTTTTGGCCATGCTGTGCGCCTTGTGGGATCCTAGCTCCCCGACCTGGGATCAAACCTGTGCCCTGCAATGGAAGTGCAGAGTCCTAACCACTGGGAATTCCCTCTACTTAATTTTTCTGTAACTCTAAAAGTGCTCTAAAAAATAAAGTCTATTAGAGCTATACTATGCTGAGACTAAACCAGAAGTCAAAATGGAAATAGGAATAGCTATTAGATGGCTACTAAAAAGACCCAGGCAAGAGTATTTGGTTGTCTATCTGGGGGAAAGTGGTGAGGGCGAAGAGAAATGTATTAGTCACAAAAGGGCAAGTAAGCCACGGACCACGGGAAGCCCAGGTGACCCTACTGCTTGCTAATGCTGTGCACTGTACCCGTGAAATACAACAGGCCCCCCCTTGAGACACATCAGATGATACCTAGGCCAGCGTCGTCCAGCTCTCAACAAAGACTCCCACAGCAAGACTCCCACCCCAGGAACCAAACCCTCTCCCCAGTGCTGGTCAAGCCAACCCTCAGAGAGAACTCTCTCAGGAGAAGCCCCCAGAACAAGGGAGAACATGACCAGGAAAGATTACCTGAAACTGCAGCTAGGGAGAATGTGTATGATAGGGAGATCAGCCAGCTGCAGAGATGATCCCACTAAGAGATAGCTTGGGCATAGCCCTAAAACCTAGGGCAGTTCCCATATTCTTCATTACTAGGGTGATTCTGCAGAAATGCAACTAATGCCAAAGAAACCTTACCACACCAGTACATGGCCAGAGGCAGGGGCACTTCAGTAACTGAAGGGTGGAGGAAGGCAAACTCCCCTAGAGCAGAGAGCAGAGCTGTCCAACAGGCAGGAATGCTTGGGGCACCAAAGACTTATTTCCTCTCCTCTTGCCCTTCCTTAGTCACAGATTGGAAAGAAGTCACAGCAGCAAAGAGTTACTCCCAGTATCAAAACGGTACTCTACCTCTAGTTGGGAGAAATGAGAAAGGGAGGCAGGAAGGCCAAGAGCTGGGGCTGTAGTCTGAAAGAGCTGTTCAAATCATGACTCAGCCTGGTCAAGCTGTGTGACCTTAGGAAAGTTAATTAACCTCTCTGAGTCTCGGGTTTTCCTTTAGTAAAATGGGGATAATAATAATAATAATCAACAAGTAACAGTGTCATGAGAATAAAAAGGGCTACTACATGTTAGGTAACCACAGTCATGGCTGGCACAGAAATGGGTACTATTTTCATGCAGAAGGCATGAAATTGAAGCTCAGAGACATGAAGGAGCTGTGGGTGGCAGAACCTTGCGAGTCAGACTCCAAGGCCCCTGCTCTAAACCACTCAACCTGCAAGCCACAGCCACAGATGGCTACTGGGCACCTGAAATATGGAGAATCCCAACTGAGATGTGCTGTCAGTGTGAAAGACACCAGATTGCAAAGACTGTACCAAAAAAAAAGTAAAATGTATCATGAATAAGTTTTATATTGATTACATGTTGAAATATTATTTTGGATACATTGGGTTAAACGAGATATATCATTAAAATTAATTTTACCTGCTTTAGTTTTTTTAATGTAGCTACTCAAAAACTTTAAATTTGGCTCACACTACATTTCTTTTAGACAACACTGGACTACAGCATGATGCCTTCCCATGATAGGACCCTGTGTGGGAACTCCTGTGAACATCTGCATCGTGTTTGGAATCATTTATAAGAACACAGAACCTGACTCACTTGGGAGGTTCACGCCCAAGGTCCAAAAATCTTTTAAAATGCTGGTGCTGGGACTTCCATGGTTGCACAGTGGTTAAGAATCCGCCTGCCAACGCAGGGGACACAGGTTCGAGCCCCGGTCCGTGAAGATCCCACATGCCGCGGAGCAACGCAGCCTGTGCGCCACAACTACTGAGCCTGCGCCCTAGAGCCCGTGAGCCACAACTACTGAGCCCACGTGCCACAACTACTGAAGCCCACATGCCTAGAGCCCATGCTGTGCAACAAGAGAAGCCACAGCAATGAGAAGCCCATGCACCGCAACGAAGAGTAGCCCCCGCTCACTGCAACTAGAGAAAGCCCGCGCGCAGAAATGAAGACCCAACGCAGCCAAAAATAAATAAATGAATAAATAAATTTAAAATGCCGTGGCTATGGAATTGGGAAAAGGGCCTTCCTTGCATAGCAGGGCCTGGGGGCTGAGAGGGGAATAGAGAGAACTGGTAGGAGCCAGCTCAGCCTTGATTAGGCACAAAGTTGAACCTAGGAGAAGAAAAGCTATGTGGATTCTTTGCACCTCTTTTTGGCTAACCACAAGAGGCAGAGGATGAGGAGGCTATTTTCTGTAGACTCAGTAAAGGCCAGGGAATAGGTTTGCCAAATTAGGGAGGGGGGGATACAAGATGCTCGGTTAAATTTGAATTTCAGATAAATAATGAAGAATATTTTAGTATAAGTATGTCCCAAATGTCCCGTGGGATATACTTATACTAAAACATTATTCATTGCTTATGTAAAATTCAAATATAATTGAGCATCCTGTATTTTATGTGGCAACTCCACCAGGGAAGTAGTGAAGGCAGGGAATGGAGATATTACCAGGTACGCTCAGAAGACAAAGCAGCACCTTGACTCTTTGCAGATCAAGCAGGAAGGCAGAGATGGATAAGTGAGGACCCTTAACAAGGAATTAGTGGACCCTAGAACCCATAGCAACAGAAGATGCTAACCTCAGAGTCCCCAGAACCTTGGATTGTCTTCAACCTGAGGTTATAACAATTTCCTCTCAAATAAGTGGTAATTATTAACAGAAATAAGGATAAAATGATAAAAGGTAAGAATATCTACCCAGATACTTAAAAAAAAAATCTTGTTCCTTAATTTTGCATTTAAATATTCCTCTATTTAAAAGAAATAGTCACTCTTTCACATTGCTGTTTTAATGAAGAATCATAATTTGAGGAGAATAGTAAACACACTATACACAGGCTTCAATCCCACTCTCTACTGCATGGAAGCTGTTCAGTGCAGTAGTTGAGAGCACGGGCTCCAGAGGCCACCTGCCGCAATGCACATCCTCCTGGCTCTGACACTAGCTGGATGACCTTAAGCAGATTACTTCCTCTCTCTGTGCCTCAGTTTCTTCAACTGGGAAATAAGATGACAGCAACTACCATTCAGGGTTCTTGTGAGGATTAAATGAGTTAATACATGTACATCAGAAGAGTGCTGGTCATTTAATGAACACTCAGAAAGTTGGCTTTTTCAAAATGTGTATATTTGTTATTTTTAATCCCCACCATCATCATTCATGTCTAAGAAAGGGTAGAAGATTGGGGGTGTAAAGACCAGCGTGACTTGGGTGGATGCCCCCACCTCATCCTCTTTTCTGCCTAACACCATTCACCCTTGTCGCCTGACTCCACTTGAAAACCCTTGACCACAGAAATTTTGTCAAGCAGATGCGAAGAGACTGCAGAAGACAGGGATGAGGTTTATACCCACTTGTCCCTCCTTCTTTACGTCTGGTCATCCTAACCATTTCAGAATTAGGAGTCTACCTTCATCTCTCACCTAGGTGGAGGTAAAGCCACCAGCTGGTCTCGCTACTTCCACTCTTGCTACCCTCTCACAATCCATTGTCCACAGCTACCAAGGGGATCTTTGAAAAACAAATCTGATATCACTTCCCTGCTCAAAACTGTCCAATGACTTCTCATCACATGTAGAATAAAATCCACACTACTTACCAAGACCTAGAACACCCTGCAGGATCTGGTCCTTCTCTGCCTCTGCTATCTTATCTCCTAATACTCTCCCCTCACTCATTCCCCTGGAGCCACACCAGGCTTCTTTCTGCCTGTCCTTCAAAATTCCCAGGCTCACCCCTGCCTCAGGGCCTTTGCATAGCTCTTCTCTCTACTCTCCCTCCAGATCTTCTCATAGCTGGCTCCTCCCTAACAGCTCTCAGTTCAAGTGTCCTCTCCTCAGGAGGCCTTCTCTTTTCTCAAACGTTACTAAAATTGTAATTCTTTAAATTACAAATTACTACTTAAAATTCTCCTGTTTATCTGTGTGTCATCTGTCTCTCTCACTAACTTGTTAACCCATGAGAACAGAAGATTGGACCCTCTGGTTGATGCTGTGACCCCAACACACAGCACAGTGACTGGCACACTGCAGTGGCTCAGTAAATAACTGTTGAATGAATGAGTGTGAAAGAATCCCAGAAGAAAGTCTCAGCCACTCCACTAACCAATTTTGTGTCCATTAGGATGTCCTCCCTGTCTCTAGGCCTCAGTCTCTTCATCTGTAGTGATGGGGTTGGATTGGATGTTATTTGAGGGTCCTGCCAGCTCTGACATGCTATATTTCAGGGATCCCCAAAACAGCCTCTCATTGAGCTGCATTTCCCTGGAATGCTGGAGAAAATACAGCAATGATCACATGCCAAGACCAATTCCTCAGGAATCTCAGGCTGCTAACTGCCTGGTATTTTGCTTACCAATCAGCTGCACTTGTTCCTCTTCCCTGGAGGCTGTCTCCTGCAGATCATGAAGCAATTTGCTGTTCACCTTGATGATATCATCGATATTTGAGAACAGGACATCCAGATCTCCCTGCGGCAGCTGGAAGGAACAAAGGCACCATGGGAGGTCGCTTAGGAGTTCAGTAGAGTGACTTTTTTTGGAGGCTTTGGACAGTAGTCCGGAACAGTCACATCATTGGGGTTCCACCACTCTTGGGAAGACTGTCCCAGTGGAATGTTTGCAAGGACTTTGAAGTTTTATAATTAGGTATTTTCATTACTCTACAAGAAGAGAGAGAGCGAGACGAAGTGCTCAGCATGAAAGGAAAGCTGAACTGTATTATCCTAGGTCTGCTGCCAACTATAATGTTTCTTCTCTCATTTTCCCCATCTGTCATATAAGTGTGGGAAGTTGGACTTCTTTCCAGCTCTGACATACTTGGCACCTACCACCATTACCTTGAGATATATTCTGAACTCCATTCCCTATGAACTAAGCTATCCCACTGTTAAAAAGGATGCAGGACATCTATATATGTGCATGAACATATATAGGATATATATAGAGACAGACGTCCTGGATGCACAATCAAGTGGGAAAAGCTAACTGTAGAAGAATAGAGTATGCTCTTATTTTTACTAAAATAAGTAACAGGGACTTCCCTGGCAGTCCAGCGGTTAAGACTCGGGCTGTCTTAACCCCAACACTGCTGTGGACCCAGGTTCGATCCCTGGTCAGGGAACTAAGATCTCACAAGCCGTCTGGTGCAGCCAAAAACAAACAAACAACAAATAAAATAAGTAACAATCTATATTTGTTTGTTTAATGCCTACAGAGAAAAATCCTAATTTCTAGAGGGTGAAATATGAGAGGGCTTTCACCTTCTACATTATCTATTTGATTATTTCATTCATTCAATAAACACTAGTTGAAGTCCACTGTTTACGAGTCAAGAACTGGGATACATTGAACTAAACAGCCTTTCCCCTTATGTACCTTACATGCTAGGGGATGCTTGACATTTTAGAGAGACAGCCTGTGTTATTTCTGAAATCAGGGGGGAAAAAGATGTAAAAAATTAACACTAAAATAGAAACCCATCATAATGATAACTTTTCCATGTTACCACCCTCCAAATGAGACAATTAGAAATAGGTCACTTAAAATAATCTGTTCTAAACTTAATAAAGGGCTATTTTATCCATTAGTTCACTTAATTCTCTGAGGTGAGTACTCTCTGTCCATTTAGCAGATGAATATACTAAGGCTCCAAGGTGTTAAAAGCCTTGCTGAAGGTTGCAGGGCCAGTAAGTGTAAGTACCGGGGCTTACGTCCAGGTGACTTCACATCCACCACACTTTCCCCTCCATCAAGCCTGCACCAGGAACAGATGTGAGGTTTCAGGAGCTGGGACTCACACTTGCCCCTATAAAGACAGGCTGAGTGTGGCCCCACCCAGGTACCTGCTGCAGGTGGCTCCTAATGTCCAAGGCACAGAGCTGGAGCACGTGTAAGTAGGAGACCTCGGTGTCGATGAGTTCCCTGACGGCCAGACTCTGATGCAGCAAGGATCTCTCCTCAGGGACCCGACCTTCCTCGTCTGGACTCCCTGTCCTAGAGGACAGCTCATCATCCCCATGATCAGTCATGTCAGCAGGTTCTGGGAAAGACAAACACATCCGGACTTACTTCTGGGAGCTCTATTGGGACATGCTGTCTCTAATCCAAAGACAACTGTTCATCAGATGGCCTAAAAACATCTTTAGCTGCCTACAGAGTCAAGATGAACTGCGTGTAAGCATTTGTGGGCAGTATCTGAACAATTTTAAAAGGTAGAACGCAGCTCAGATAATTGTTGACATTTTAAATTCATTTCCCAGGATTCAGACAATGTGCTTGCCTGGCTTTTCTTCTATTTTCCCCCCAGCTCTTGACCTAGATTTCTTTATCTGGTTCAGCTGAGTCTCTCTCGCCCTCCTTCTCTACCCACTACTACCCCATTCAGGCCATACTACCTATCGCCTGGACTATTTCCACCGACTCCAGGATCATTTTTTCAAATCCACACCCCTCTCCCACCTGCTGCCACCCACATCCATTCATCCTGGATATGCTTCCAGTTTAAACTTCCTGAAACAAAGCTTGTGATCCTGGTATTCTCTGCTGTGAGACTGTAATAGCCATCTGCTGCTCTGTGGTCTACCTCTGACTTCGTTTTCCTCTTCCCTGACACACTCCAGTGAAAGAAAGTTATGTGCTTTTCTCCATACCTGCATGGTCATTTCCTGCCTCCATGCTTTTGCACCTGCTGTGACCCCTCCAATGTCCCTATGCTCTGACATTCATCTCTAAGGCCTTTGCTGATCCTCCCAGCCAGATATACTTTTCTCCTTTATCTCTAAGTTTAAAAAGTACAAATGGCAATACTGTGGACAAAAAAAATCTCCCTACTACAGAACACCTAGAAATGCTAGACCAGCTATAACAAACTTCCTTTTCACTGCATGGCAAGGCTTGCAAGAAAGTAAAGGAGGGACTTCCCTGGTGGCACAGTGGTTAAGAATCCGCCTGCCAATGCAGGGGACGTGGGTTCGAGCCCTGGTCCGGGAAGATCCCACATGCCGCGGAGCAACTAAGCCTGTGCGTCACAACTACTGAGCCTGTGCTCTAGAGCACATGAGCCACAACTACTGAAGCCCGCGCACCTAGAGCCTGTGCTCCGCAACAAGAGAAGCCACCACAATGAGAAGCCTGTGCACTGCAACGAAGAGTAGCCCCCGCTCGCCGCAACTAGAGAAAGCCTGCACGCAGCAACGAAGACCCAAAGCAGCCAAAAATAATTAAAAAAAAAAAAAAAAGAAAGAAAGTAAAGGAAATCAGCAGGGATCCCCAAACAGGGAGCTGAAAACCAGATCAGGAGCAGCTAAGCTGATGCAGCTGTAGCCAAAGTGGACAGGATGGGCAGGGAAGAGGGCACTGCCCAGCTCTGTGATCCAGAGACTTAGGCATCAGTGCCCAGGCAGAATCAGGAAGCAAGCTTCTCTCCAGAACTGGGATCCCTCAAGCACGCCAGTGAAATGGTGGATTAGAAAAAAAAGTCTCCCTACCCACACAGAAGATGACAAAGATGTTGCTGCATCTTGCCTTGGGTCCTGAGTAAAGGAAAAAGTCCTTTCTGAAAATTCATAACAACAGGCCTGCTTTCACTGGGTTGTAGGTTCAGATGTATACTACACATGTGGTCCAAGGAGCTCAATGCTGATAAATAAACAAAAAACCAAGTCCTGGAATAGTGCTATTATGAGTACCCACAGAAAAAATAAAATGTCTCCAGGAGGACACATCCTTAACCTAGGCCACATGGTACTCCAAGAGATAACCCTGTCCTGAAGATGAGCTTAAAATCCAAAATTACAAGAACTCCAGTGTAAGTGCACATCATCAGAGACAACAAAGAGCAGGATTAGACCCAAGAACATCAGATAATCAAACTATCAAATAGAAACTATAAAATAAGCAGGAAAAGAAAAGATGTACAAAAAATAAAGACTGGTATGATTTTTTTTTTTTGAATTTTACTTGGTTTGCTTTATTTCTTTTTTTTTTAATTAATTAATCAATTAATTTTAATTTTGGCTGTGTTGGGTCTTCGTTTCTGTATGTGGGCTTTCTCTAGTTGTGGCAAGCAGGGGCCACTCTTCATCGCGGTGCGCGGGTCTTTCACTGTCGCGGCCTCTCTTGTTGTAGAACACAAGCTCCAGACGCGCAGGCTCAGTAGTTGTGGCTCACGGGCCTAGCTGCTCCGTGGCATGTGGGATATTCCCAGACCAGGGCTCGAACCTGTGTCCCCTGCATTGGCAGGCAGATTCTCAACCACTGCGCCACCAGGGAAGCCCCGGTATGATTTTTTAAAGCACCAAGCAGGGCTTCCCTGGTGGTGCAGTGGTTGAGAGTCCACCTGCCAACACAGGGGACACGGGTTCGTGCCCCGGTCTGGGAAAATGCCACATGCCGCGGAGCGGCTGGGCCCGTGAGCCATGGCCGCTGAGCCTGCGCGTCCGGAGCCTGTGTTCCGCAACGGGAGAGGCCACAACAGTGACAGGCCTGCGTACCGCAAAACAAAACAAAACAAAACAAAAAAAACGCACCAAGCAGAACTTAAAGAAATTAAAAATTTAGTCTTTGACATTAAAAACTAAATGGACAGTTTAAACACTCAGGAAAAATAGTAAAGGGGCATATAGATCCAAAGAAATTATCCAGACTGCTAAAAAGAAAGAGAAAATCATGGAAAATATGAAAGAGAATTAAGGGATCTGGATATTGAAATAAGAAGATCATGTACCTAATCTGTGTTCCAGAAGACAAGAATAAACAGAGTGAGAAGAGGCAATATATGAAGAGATGAGACTCATAATTGTCCAGAATTTATAAAAGATATGAATTCTTAGGTCTAGGAAGTACAAGTCCCAAGCAGGATAAGTTAAAAAAAAAAAAATCACATCTAAACACACTGAGAGGAAATTTCAGAACCTTGAAGTCCTGGAGAATTTACCTTATAGTTTCCTTGTCAGGAAACTATGTTCCACCAAAATAAAGAAATCACGATACAAGATACAGGGAACTGGTGATCTAATATGTGAGAGAGGCTGAGGAAATCCCTAGGATAGGTGAAACGAAATTCTGAGTTTGACTGTTGGTGACAGACAGACAGCAAACAATCTGCGCTAGAGTATTAGAATGTCTTGAGAACAAATTTATTGAATCAGTAGAGAATGTGGTCCTTATGTAGGCATAATTACACAGACGGGGACTTCCCTGGTGGTCCAGTGGGTAAGACTCCGCACTCCCAAGGCAGGGGGCCTGGGTTCAATCCCTGGTCGGGAACTAGATCCTGCATACATGCTGTAACTGAGAGTCCGCATGCTGCAACTGAAAAGTCAGCATGCTGCAACTAAGAAGCCTGCATGCTGCAACTAAAGATCCTGCATGCCACAACTAAGACCCAGCACAGCCTAAATAAATAAATCTTTTTTTTAAAAAAATTACACAGATAAGACATACGAAACTAAGAAACAAACCAACAAATAAAAACAATTGTTATGGGCTTCCCTGGTGGCACAGTGGTTGAGAGTCCGCCTGCCGATGCAGGGCACACGAGTTTGTGCCCCGGTCCGGGAAGATCCCACATGCCGCGGAGCGGCTGGGCCCGTGAGCCATGGCCGCTGAGCCTGCGCGTCCGGAGTCTGTGCTCCGCAACGGGAGAGGCCACAACAGTGAGAGGCCCGCGTACCACAAAAAACAAACAAAGAAAAAAACAATTGTTATAACAATTTTTATTAAAAAAATTGTGCAGAAAAGATAAAATTATGTGTCACTACCCGATTCAGTTATAAATAGAAACCACACAAGTAATAATACAAGTGATCTAATTCATATTATGTACCGAGAGGACAGCGTGATGGAGAGGGAGAAAAAATGAGCTAAAGCCTCATCATCCATAGTGGAAATTAAAGAACAATGTCTAAATCGAAAGCTCAAGAAAGAGCAGTATATATGTGTTATAAAACAATCAGCTGAAAACAACAGAAGGAATTGCCTGGTAGTGGCTGGAGCAGGAAAGAGAAGAGGACAGGCTGCTTTTCATAACAAATGTTGCAGAATCACCTGTCTCTCTTTCTCATCACAAATGTAGAACTATCCGTCTCTTTAAATTACAGCTTTGAAGTGAACTAAAAACTAAATGTAAGAAAAAGTGAGAATTCCTCAATTTTGCTGGAGATCAATATTCAAAAATAACTCATATTCCTGTGTATACCAACAACAATTTTTAAGAGTGCAATTTAAGGAAAAATAGCAGCATAATAATAAAAAGATTTAATAATAACACATAATATTTATTCCTTCCTAAATATCTTAATTTAACAAAAGATGGGGAGTTCCCTGGTGGCCTAGTCGTTAGGATTCCAGGCTTTCACTGCCGTGGCCCAAGTTCAATCCCTAGTTGGGGAACTGAGGTCTCACAAGCTACGCATTCCAAAAAAAAAAAAGATGTACAAGATCTTTATGAAGAAAATTATAAACACTTATCTAAATATATTTAAGAACTAGCTGGGAATTCCCTGGCAGTCCAGTGGTTAGGACTCTGAGCTTCCACTGCAGGGAAGGTCTGATCCTTGTCAAGAACTAAGATCCCACAAGCCACACGGCACAGCCTGAAAAAATAAAAACAAAAACAAAACCACAAAAAAGAACTAGTTACAAGTAGAGATATACTATGTTCATGGATAGGAAAAGTTAATATCATAAAGATGAAAATTGACCCAAACTGATTCAATACAATTTCAATAAAACTCCCAATAGGGTTTGGGGGTTTGGGTTTTTTTTTAGTAGAACATAATACAATGATTCTAAAATATATATGGACAAAAAGGCTCAGAATGACTAAGGCAATTCTGAAGAACAAGGTGGGGGGGCCTGTCCTACCAGATATCTAGATACATTTGAAAGTCATAATAATTTTAAAGTATTGTATTGACACAGGGGCAAACAGATCAGTAGAACAGATTAGAGAGCCCAGAAGCAGACCACAGTAAATATGGAAACTTGATATATGACGTAAGTGTCATTATAAGCCACTGGGAAAAGGATGGTCCATGAGATAACTGGCCTCCCCTATAAAAAGTAAACAAATGCAATCCCACAGCACACACCAAATAAACTCCAGATGGATTAAAGACCTAAATGTTAAATGTGAAACTCTAAATTCTTAGAAGAAAATGGGAAAATATTTTTAAACTCTCTAGATAAGAAGAATTTTTTTCAACAAGACATAAAATGTACAAACCCCCAAAGAAAAAATTGATAAATCTGACTACAATAATATTTGAATGTTCTGTTCATAAACAATTCTAAAATAAAAAGGAAAAGAGGGGCCTTAGATCAGAAGATATTTGTAGTGAATACAACCGACAAAAGTTTAATACCTAGACTATATAAAGAACTTCTATGAATCATTAAAACAAGGCAATCTGTAAGAAAAATAGACAAAGGATATGGTTGCAAATACAGTGTTTAAGTTCATTTAGTGTCAATTTTAACCTCCTCCTATGAGATCTTGCTGTAATGCTGAAACTGGAGAGCTAAAACCCAGCTTTCCAGACTCCCTTGCAGCTAAGATTGTAAGATTCCACCAATCAGATGATCTCATGTGAGCCAGAATTTAGAAATTACATAAGTAGGAAGAGAAGTGACGCTTGAAGTAACTATTTAATGGGGCAGGTACTGCATTGTTCTGAAATCAATAGTTCTGGCAACAGATTGTAGCTAAAGTCATAGAATCTTGAAGCCAGCAGTAGGGGCAGCAGCTTCCCAATTCTTCAGTTTCTGTATTGTTACAGAGGGTAGTGGCTTCTTTGGAGCAGCTTTGGAGCTGTATTATTGTATTATTACTTTTTTTTGGGGGGGGGTCCGCACCATGTAGCATGCGGGATCTTAGTTCCCCAACCAGAGATTGAACCCATGCCCCCTGTATTGGGAGTGCAGAGTCTTAACCACTGGACCACCAAGGAAGTCCCTGGGACTCATTCCTAAGGCCCATTCTGTGGACTGCTTCTCCAGGCCTTCCACCAATTTGGTAAGCTCTTAAGACCCTCTTTTATTTATTTATGTTTTTAATTTTTATTTATTTATTTTTGACTGCGCTGGGTCTTCGTTGCTGTGCACAGGCTTTCTCTAGTTGTGGCAAGCAGGGGCTACTCTTTGTTGAGGTGCACGGGTTTCTCACTGCAGTGGCTTCTCTTGTTGTGGAACACGGGCTCTAGGTGTGCGGGCTTCAGTAGTGGCAGCACGTGGGCTTAGCAGTTGCGGTTTGTGGGCTCTATAGCACGGGCTCAGTAGTTGTGGCGCACAGGCTGAGTTGCTCTGCGGCATGTGGGATCTTCCCAGACCAGGGATCAAACCCGTGTCCCCTGCATTGGCAGGCAGATTCTTAACCACTGGACCACCAGGGAAGTCCCAAGACCTCTTTTAAATCCCTTTCTGGTTAAAATAGAATGTTTCGTGTTATCTCCAACTAAATCCTGGCTAATACCAGCACGAAAAGTTAATTCACAAAAGAAGAAATTTAAATGGCTAATATGCAAATGAAAAGATGTTCAATTCACTCTTAACTAGGCAAATGCGAATTATTAAAACCCTAGTAAGGGAATTCTCTGGTAATCCAGTGGTTAGGACTCCATGCTTTCACTGCTGAGGGCCCAGGTTCAATCCCTGGTCAGGGAACTAAGATTCCACAAGCTGTGTGGTGCAGCAAAACAAAACAAAACCACAATGAGATACCATTCCATGCCCAAGAGATCAGCAAAATATGAAAATAAAATAAAATGTTGGTGGGACTGCAGATGAATGGGAAATCTCATATACTGGTACGATAATGTGAATTGTTGCAACCATCCTAAAGAGCAACTTGGCAATATTTAGAAAAGTTTAAAATTCACACAGTCAGGCCAAGGAGTTCTACTCCTAGGTATACCTCGCCTTCAAGAAACTTTCCACATACACACAAGAAATGTAGACATGAATGCTCATTGCAGCACTGCTGAAATAACAAAAAATTAGAAAAAAGTCCCAATGAAAGTAGATAAATAACTTGTGGTATAGCCATATAATGGAATTCTGAACAACACTGAAAGTAAATAAACTATAGATTCATGTATCAATATGGATATTCTCACAAACACTGTAAACAGGAAAAAATATATATAAACAAGTCCCAGAAGGATACACAGAGTATGACACTATTTTTAAAAGTTTAAAATGTGAAAAGAAAAAAATAAAATTTAAAAGTTTTTAAAAGTTTAAAATATGTGAAACAATGCTAGATATTGTTTAGGGACACATACACATGTAGCACAGGTATTAAATTTTTCATGGAAGTGGTTAGCAATAAATCCCAGTGATTAAAGAAATTTTCACATATTGAGGTATAGCAAAGTCATTCTGGCTTATACATGATTTAACTTGATTTTCCGCTAACTAAAACAGCCTGTTTGTGGCCTATCTGACATACATTGTCATATCTGCTTTAATTATTAAAGAAAAGGGCACAATGATCACAAGTAAAGAATGTCCATGTTAAAAATAAAGATTAAATGCCTCCTTTCCTAGAACACCAATACTGGTGCTGCTTCGATGATAAGACTCCTTTCCCAGGAGCCAAAGTCATACTGACTCACTGTGTATGTGCTGATCTGTTTTTTGAAACCCTGAAGGAATATATTCCTGACCTGTTTGATGTTCTTTGTTCCCACATAATAATGTAAAACTGTGCTGAAAACCATGCTTCTCTGGAGCAGCTCTTTAGAGTTATCTGAGAGGCTGTCTCCCAGGCTATAGTCCTCAGTTTAGCCCAAATAAAACTCTTTTTTATTCCTATTATACTTTGTTTATTGATTATTTCCATCCACACAGGATAAAAGTGACCTCTGGAAAGGGAGCTAGAGGAATAGAATTGGGGAGAGTATCAAAGGGGACTTAATGGTACCTGAGGGGCTTTTTAAGTTAACCTTTTAATTCTGAGATAATTAGAGATTCACATGCAGTTGTAAGAAATAATACAGAGGTTCTGTGTATCCTTTACCCAACTTCCCCAGTGACAACATTAGGCAAAACTATAGTACAATCTCACAGCCAAGTTGTTGACACCAATACAGTCAAGATGCAGAACAGTTCCATCTTAAGGATCCTTCTTGTTGCCTTTTTACCCACTTGGCTCCAGCCCCATCCCATCTTTAACCCCCAGCAAATAAGAATCTGTTCTCTATTTCTATACTCTTGTCAGTTCAAGAATGTATGTAGGTAGTTCCCTGGTGGTCTAATGGTTAGAACTCGGCACTTTCACTCCCGTGGCCAGGATTTAATCCCTGGCCAGAGAACTGAGATCCCACAAGCCGCGTGACGCAGCCAAAATAAATAAATTAATTAAATAAATAAAAGCTTTAAAAAAAAAAGAATGTATGTAAATCACACAGTATGTATATTTGAATCATATAATACATAACCTTTTGGGACTGACTTTATTCAATCAGCGTAATTCCTTGGAGATTCATGTAAGCTGTTGTGTGTTATCAATAGGTCCTTCCTTTTCATTGCTGAGTATCAGAGATGTTTTATTTGGTTTTTAAAAAACTGAAGCAAATATGTCAAAAATGTTCAAATTAAACAAAGCTAGGTAGTAAGAACATGGGCATTTGTTGTTTTGCTCTTTGTTCTTTTCTGGACAGTTAAAATATTTCCTAATATTTAAAGTGACATGCATCCCATTCAGCCTTGTACTCAGGTTACTTAGGGCTATGCCTCATCTTCCTGGCTAGACACTAAGCTCTTGGAGACAAGATGAGCACCCATCCATGTGTCTTCCTCTCTGTCTCACAATGCTGATACATATACGAATATGTAATTGCATATATAAATGGTCCTCTTCATGTATTAGTAGCAGAAGTTTCTGTCCTGGGTCATAAGCACTGACCCATGGATCAGTGCTTATATACAGGTGTTTGGCGAGAGCAAGGTTGTTCAGAAGGCAGAAGGCCCATAAAGATCCTGGAACATATCTGATGCACAGCTCTAGTACAGCTCCTGAATGCTGCCTTTGGCCTGCTGATCTGTCCCTGGCCCGAATCACTGACATTCATCACCCAGTGCATTGCTTTTCTAGAAAGATCCCAATAGGATTTCAGGAGAGCTACTCAGGTTCCACTACTCAGAACTGTTGCTAAATAAACAAAAAACATAAATAATACTTCATAGAGAACTGCTAAATATTTAAAATAGCACTTAGGTTAACTGCAATCCAGACCTCCAAGCAGGCCTGGCAGAACTTCTCCGTAGCAGCATTTTGTTATTCTCTTAGTTTACAGCCCATGTAATGGAAAGAAACACATTTTTATTTCTTTAAAAATATATTATTTGGCAATGAAAAGGAATGAGCTACTAATGTGTGCTATAACATAAATGGGTCTTGAAAACATTACACTAAATGAAAGAAGTTAGCCACAAAGGACCACATACTTGATGATTCTATTTATAGGAAATGTCCAGAATAGGCAAATCTACAGAAACAGAAAGTGGGTTAGTAGTTTCCAGGGCTGAAGGGATAATGATTTGGAGTGTGGTAGCTGGGTTTCTTTTGGGGATGGTGAAATGTTCTAAACTTATTAGTGGTGATGGTTGCACAACTCAGTGAATATACTAAAAACCATTGATTTGTACACTTTAAATGGGTGAATTAGGGACTTCCCTGGCAGTCCAGTGGTTAAGACTCTGCGCTTCCACTGCAGGGGGCGCAGGTTCAATCCCTGGTCAGGAACTAAGATCCCGCATGCTATGCGGCGTGGCCAAAAAAAAAGGGTGAATTATATTATGTGAATTATATCTCAATAAAGCTGTTACCCCCCAAAATATTATATAATACGAAATGTTGGCAAGGATGCGGAGAAACTGGATCTCTCATACATTGCTGATGGGAATGTAAAATGGTACAGTTACTTTAGAAAATAGTTTGTCAGTTTCTTTAAACACTAAACATACACTTACCAGCAATCACACCCCAGGGCATCTATTCCAGAGGAAGAAAACTTATGCCTATATAAAAACCTGTCTACGAATGTTCGTCAAAGCTTTATTTGTAATAGCTAAAAACTGAAAACAACCAAAATGTTGTTTTATTAAGTGAATTTAATAGGTGGATGGCTAAAAAAAAAAAAAAGTTGTATATCTAAGGTCACAGAATACTCAGAAATAAAAAGGGATGAACTACTGATACCCTCAAGAACCATCCAGTTGTGCTGCCTGAAAACAGAACAACCTGAAAAGCTTACTGTGTGATCATTTATAAAGCATCTAAAATTATAGAGACAGAGAACAGATTAGTGGTCACTTGGTTAGGGATGAGGGTGGTGGGCACCTGGGTGTGGCAATAAAGGAACAGCACAGGGAGAACTTCATGGTGATAGAATAGATCTGCATCTTAATTGAAATGGTGGTTACAGAAATCTACACACGTGATAAAACAACATCTAACAATCAAACACATGATTATATCAATGCCAATTTCCTGGTTTTCCTGCTATTGAGATAAGACATAACCACTGGAGGAACCTGGTGAAGATACACATAACCTCTCTGTACTATCCTTGGAACTTCATGCTGACCGATACTTATTTCAAAGTAAAAAGTTAAAAACAAACGAAATATTAGATAGCTTAAGTTATCCACTATCTTTGCAACACTCTCAGGACAAATGCAGCTTAAAAGCCTGGGAGAACAGGCTGGGTGCCTTTGTTCCATTTCCTGGTCTGGTCTGATAAGGAGGTTTGTCTTGGAGAACATATTTGGGAAAATATGTCTTTCAATATAGTCCAGTCCATGCTCAGTCCTGAGATCTCTTTGATGCCCTGTGATAAGCAATTAAGAACTAAAATCAGTCTAGCACATAGCGGGTACTAAAAACAAAAAATGTTTCTTGAATGTTATGCAGTGACTGCTTCTGACTCTAGGATAGGATAGGATAAAACAGTTAATTCTCTTCTCCTCTCTCCTCCTCTGTCCACACTCGCACAGAATAATTTGGGCATTCACACATTTATTCAACAAATATTTGGAGTAGCTATTTCATGCCAAGCATTTTTCTGGACTGTGAGGATACAAAGTTAAAGGCGGGAAAAAAAGGGCTCTACAATAAAGATAGGGCATTTAATTTTTGTTTCTTGTTGTTTTGTTTTATTTAGGGTTCTAGGGCTCTAGGGTTCTTTCATTTTTGTAATTTTATTTTTTTTATACAGCAGGTTCTTATTAGTTATCTACTTTATATATATTAGTGTATATATGTCAATCCCAATCTCCCAATTCATCCCACCACTTTCCCCCTTGCTGTCCATATGTTTGTTCTCTACATCTGTGTCTTTATTTCTGCCTTACAAACCGGTTCATCTATACCATTTTTCTAGATTCCATGTATATGCACTAATATATGATATTTGTTTTTCTCTTTCTGACTTACTTCACTCTGTATGACAGTCTCTAGGTCCATCCATGTCCATGTCTCTACAAATGACCCAATTTCGTTCCTTTTTTATGGCTGAGTAATATTCCATTGTATATATGCACCACATCTTCTTTATCCATTCATCTGTCGATGCGCATTTAGGTTGCTTCCATGACCTGGCTATTATAAATAGAGCTGCAATGAGGGTCTCCCTGGTGGTGCAGTGGTTAAGAATCCGCCTGCCAATGTAGGGGAGACTGGTTCAAGCCCTGTCCAGGAAGATGTCACATGCTGCAGAGCAACTAAGCCCGTGCACCACAACTACTGAGCCTGTGTTCTAGAGCCTGCAAGCCACAACTACTGAGCCTGTATACTTAGAGCCCGTGCTCTGCAACAAGAGAAGCCACCGCAATGAGAAGCCCATGCACCGCAACGAAGAGTAGCCCCCGCTCACCACAACTAGAGAAAGCCTGCACGCAGCAACGAAGACCCAATGCAGCCAAAAATAAAATAAATTTTTGAAAACATAGTGCTGCAATGAACATTGGGGTGCATGTGTCTTTTTGAATTATGGTTTTCTCTGAGTATATACCCAGTAAGGATAGGGCATTTAAAATATCTGGTTATTTGCTCCAAGTTTTGCAGAGGGACTAAGTAAATGTTATGGACGTCCTGATGATTTCACCCCTTTTAAGACAGAAGTAACAAGGAAAATGATACTGTGAACCTAATTCTGACCAATCAGAAGTGAATGGAGGGCTTCCCTGGTGGTGCAGTGGTTGAGAATCCGCCTGCCAATGCAGGGACACGGGTTCGATCCCTAGTCCAGGAAGATCCCACATGCCGTGGAGCAACTGAGCCCATGCGCAACTGCTAAGCCTGTGCTCTAGAGCCCATAGGCCACAACTACTGAGGCTGCATGCCACAACTACTGAAGCCCGCATGCCTAGAGCACGTGCTCCACACCAAAAGAAGCCACCGCAATGAGAAGCCCATGCACAGCAACAAAGAGTAGCCCCTGCTCACCGCAACTATAGAAAGCTCGCATGCAGCAATGAGGACCAAATGCCAAAAATAAATAAATAAATTTATATTAAAAAAAAGAGGTGGTTAGGGCTTCCCTGGTGGCGCAGTGGTTGAGAGTCCACCTGCCGATGCAGGGGACACGGGTTTGTGCCCCTGTCTGGGAAGATCCCACATGCTGCGGAGCGGCTGGGCCCGTGAGCCATGGCTGCTGAGCCTGCGCGTCCGGAGCCTGTGCTCCACAACGGGAGAGGCCACAACAGTGAGAGGCCCGTGTACTGCAAAAAACAAAAAACAAAAAACAAACAAAAAAAAAAGAGGTGGTTACTCTTTAAAAAAAAGAAGTGAATGGAGACAGGGACTTCCCTAGTGGCTCAGTGGTTAAGACTCTGTGCTCCCAGTGCAGGGGGTCCAGGTTCCATCCCTGGTCAGGGAACTAGATCCCACATGCATGCTGCAACTAAGAGTTTGCATGCCACAACTAAAGAGCCTGAGTGCTGAAACTAAGGAGCACTTGAGCCACAACAAAGGAGCCCGCCTGCCGCAACTAAGACCCAACACAACGAAAGAAAAGAAAGAAAGAAAGAAAGAAAGAAATGAATGGAAGTAAGCAGATCCCAGAGGAAAGTGAAACCATCATCTTAAAAGTTCTTTCAGAAGGCAAAATGTCATGGCAAGAAAAGATGAACATCCATCAGGCTCCCACCCCAGGTTACAGAGAGAGGTCAATTTAAACATTTAAGGGGAAAAAAAGGAAGCAAAACCTCTAGGGATTAGGGTTCATGGGAAGACTGTTGAAGATGAAGTTAAACATCATGCTAACAAAAGACCCTGTTGAAGAATAAAGGGAGGAAATACCTATGGAAATGAGAATGGCCACACAGGGATCCTGGCTAACAAGCCTCGTTTATAAAGATACATACAAGAGGGGCTTCCCTGGTGGCGCAGTGGTTGAGAGTCCGCCTGCCGATGCAGGGGATACGGGTTCATGCCCCGGTCCGGGAAGATCCCACGTGCCGCGGAGCGGCTGGGAGCCTGTGCTCCGCAAGGGAAGAGGCCATGGAAGTGAGAGGCCCGCGTATGGCAAAATAAATAAATAAATAAATAAAGATACATACAAGAGTCAGAGTGGTGGGTCCTGTACAAAGAGCTTCCAGAACTCTAAAACACAGAAGCGTCTGGGATTAACAAAATTGTAAGAATAACCTCCACAGCTCTGCCCCTACTATGACTGCCAACTAAATTTTAACATTCATGTTCAGAAAAAGTAAAAAATAGGCACTCCATTTGATGGCTTTGCTTTCCTCTTCTTAGCCCTAAAGAGTGACTGCAGGGGTCACTATGAAGGTTAGGAGCCTAGACCCTGGAAGCAGAAAACTTGATTTCAAATTCTGATTCTGCGATCAATCAGCTGGCTTTCCTGGGATAATTATATAACCTTCCTTATAAGGTTGTTATAAGATTTCATATGATAATCCATGTAAAGTGTATAGCAGAGTGTCTGCTACGTGGTGAGCTTTCAATAATGGTAGCTGTTGTTTTTGTTACTATTACTGTTAAACTGGAAAGAGTAGCATGACCGTGGATCAGAGGGATGAAGTTGTCTAAGGACACTTGGCTGATCATATTCAAGCAGATGGTGAGAATAGTTAATCATGATGATAATAATAAGTAATACGAACTACACAGCAGAGCCTAACTGACAATGCAGCTAATAACAAAGAAGTGGAGCTGAGAGATGGAGAGACCATGAGACTAAGCCCTGATGGCATTACTTAATCCAACCACGATGGAGACTGATTCCCTTCGGATTTTTTTTTTTTAATGTGAGCTAACACATTTTCATTCCCCACCCCACTTTGGCCTAAACCACTCTGAGTTGGGTTTCTGCCACTTGATTAAAACAGATGGTCTATCAGCCCTTGGAAAGACCATCTGTCTATGAAACAGACATCACTGAGAGCCAGCATAGGTTAACAGAAAAAAGACAAACAGGTCATGCCAGACTATCCTCATTCCCTTAATGAAAGCTGACTAGATCAGTAGATCAAAGGAATACCACAGGCTAGTGTAACTGGACTAGGAAGGTACTGCTGGTCTCTCGTGACATCCTTACGAATAAGGAATAAGATGAGGTAATGGAATAAGATGTGGCGATGGGGAAGCAATAGGACAATAATATGGACTAAAAACTGATAAAATACCAAATTCAAAGAGTGTTGGTCAGTGTCAACCTCTGGGATCTGCCCTGTTTCATTAAGGATAGCCATTAGTTCTTTCGGTGCTTCCCATCTCTAAGACCACCTGAACCTAAATCTCCACCATTTTTCTCCTGAATCAGCACAACAGCCTCCTGACTGGATGCATACACAGCACCAGAGTGGTCATTCAAAAACATAAAATTGACTGCTTCATTCCTCTGTCGAAACCCAGACAAGTCTCCCCTGAAAGTCATCCCCCTTCCAAAGAACCACTCCTTTCCCCCAATAATTATGTTTCCTATTCAATTTGTTTTACTGGTTCATTCAATAGAGCAGAAGCTCCACAAGGGCAAAGACCATGTTTCTTACATTCATCAACGTATCACCTAGTGTCTACTCTAGATCTAGCACATAGTAGGTGCTCAATTAATTGAATTAATGAATGAATGGCACAGATGAACACTGGCAGAATAGTGATCAAATTGCCAATGACACTGTTACAAGTGGAGTTAGACACACAACTCTTGGAAGCCACAACAAAGTTTGAGGTCAGCTAAGAGACAGAAACTCCCCTTGAATTTTATATAACTGTAATTATATAGTATGTACACTTTTTTGTCTGGCTTCTTCCTTTCAACAAAATTATTTTGTCATTCATCCATGTTGTAGCATGTATCAATAGTTCATTACTTTTTATTGCTGTGTAGTATTATATTATATAAATATACCACAGTTTATCTATGCACTGGTTGCTTCCTGTTTCTCAATTACAATAAAGCTGGACCTAGGAATGCAATGCTTATTTTTCATTTCTTTTTTTTTTTTTAGGAATGCAATGTTTAGATCACAGATAGGTATATACTTTTAAAAGAAAATGTCATACTTTTAAAAAGTGGTTGTACCATTTTACTTTCCCACCAACAGTGTATGAGTTCCGGCAACCTGGTCAACACTTGAAGTGTACACTTGATGTACACTTGATGTAGCCAGTCTTTGTATGAAGTTTTATCTGCTTGTGGTTTTAATGTGCATTTCCCCAATGATTAATGATCTTGAACATCTTTTCAAGTGCTTATTTGCCACCAATATATTCTCTTTGGACATCATGGGTTTTATGTTTGTTTGCTTAAATTACAAAGGAGGACTTCCCTCTGCCCTTCCACTGCAAGGGGCGTGGGTTCAATCCCCGGTTGGGGAAATAAGATTCTACATGTCATGTGGCACAGCCAAAAAAAAAAATTACAAAAGAGGCTCTCACTGATTACATAACTAGACAAACAATACAGAAATGTATAAATAATTAATAGTCTCCTACCCCCCAACACACACATAGGCAACCAGAGGTGCACAAGAACCACCAGGAGCACTTATCAGGCATGCAAATTCTTGCCCCCACTCTTGGAAGATTCTGATTCAGTAGGTCACAGATGGGGCATTTTGACAAGCCCCTAGGTGATTCTGACACAAGCGATCTGTAGATTTCTTAAGAAAGTCTGCTCTTACTATTGTCCTCCTAAGGAATAGTTGAAGGAATGAAGACAGTGAGTCTGGAGAGGCAAACGCACGGAAGGGGTACACGGACTGCCTTCAAATAAGTAAGAGCCTTTGTCTAAGAGAATGACTGTGTGTGCTCTGTGTTGTCCCATGGAACACCAAGAGTTTGGAACCTAAAGATCAAATCAAAAAAAACTTTCTGGGCTTCCCTGGTGGCGCAGTGGTTGGGGGTCCGCCTGCCGATGCAGGGGACGCGGGTTTGTGCCCCGGTCTGGGAAGATCCCACATGCCACGGAGCGGCTGAGCCCGTGAGCCATGGCCGCTGAGCCTGCGCGTCAGGAGCCTGTGCTCCGCAATGGGAGAGGCCACAACGGTGAGAGGCCCGCGTGCTGCAAAAAAAAAAACAACTTTCTAAGAGAGCTACTGTGAAACAAATTTAGGCAACAGAGCTAGCAAGGAAAGGAATGTGCCAAAATCACCAAGCTTGCAGAAAAAGGACTTCTCTGGGTTGAGAAATGACTGTTTGAGGTTACGAAGACAGAGGGCAAAAGACGTTCCAGACATACACATACACATTCTCTCTTTCTTTCTCTCTCTGAGGAAAAACTGCCCCTTATAAATACACAGAGAGGAATGTAACCACCAGACAGGTAGTGTGTGTCTTAACCCAAATTAAATAACAGCTATTTGCCCTAAGCCATATTTCCCTGTCTCTATTGGCAAGGCCTAAAATGGTAGGGAAAGGAGACAACACAGTATTTGGTAAGGGCAGCTCCTTTTATAGATAAGTAGGTCTGCCCAGGCCCTCTCCTCATAATTTTGGATCCATCGATTTTAAAGAGCTTAAGCCTGTCAATAAGCAACAGGCTTTGGACAATTAAGCTCAACAAATGCCATTTTGCTTCAGTTACAGCACCCAAAACACCCCCCCTCCCTAATCAGTTAAATAAAAAGCCATTTATTTGTTCTAGAACAGAATCAACCAAGGCACTGTTTACCACAGCAAGCTGCTGATCCAAGAGGGATATGAGCCAACTGCCAAGTAACTCCTGTACCCTGGCAGAAACTCAGCTGAGCCTCCATCTGTGGGCAAGATTAGGGAGGCGCCCAGGTTCCCATGTATGTCCTTCTCTTTCCTCTCATTTACAACTATACAGATGCTGGCTCCATTCAAAAGGGGCATGTGAGGCCCAATAATCTGTCCTTGTTAGAATGTCTGGTAGTTTCTACTTTCAGCATTTGACCCAGGGTCAAATATTGAGTGTTGGGCATTATTCTAAATAGGTGCACTCTTATTTAGGTTACTATCACCAAGGTATGTGCAGCCGCTTATAAGTCATAATAGGGCTGACTTTATATTTGCATGTTTTAAATTTTTTAATTTTTTTTTCTTTTATTTCGGATACAGCCCAACTTCCCGCAGGTCATCACTCTTTCTTAACTGGCATGGCTTTGACTCACTGGTTTGTGTGTGCCAGCCCTTTTATTGAGCACCTACTACGAGCGGGGCACTGGGCTCAACGTTCATCTGTAGTCCGACAACAACATGAAAGACGAAGCAATCTTACCTCAAGTTTACAAAGAAAACTGGGCCTTGGAGAGGTTAAAAAGTATGTCCAAAATCAGGCAGCTAGGGGCGTCGGAAGCTGTCTGAACTCAGAGCAGGAACTCATTCCTTCACCCGCCTCCCTTTACAGGAGCAAATAAACTGCTCCGAAACAGCGCAGCCTGAGTGCCAGCCTTCAGTCATTCCTTACAGCAGGAATGCTTCATCCTGCTGTCAAATCGGAAACTGTGTGCAAGATTATGTATGAACCCTGGGGAGGGGACCCAGACTTTTAAGGAGTCAGTGATCCCAAGAAGGTTAAGAGCCAGCACCTAGGCAGGCTGTCAGCTTCCCAATTCTCTAAGTTCCTGGCGCTCGCTGTCCAGGGAGCAGTGCGGCAGGGGTCGTAAGTTCTGGCTTCCAGTCCCAGTCTTGGCACTACTTCTCTGAGGGCTGTTGGCCCAGGCACCTCACCTATGGACCACAGATTTCCTTTCTCTTTTCCCCTGGCCTTGACTCCCTATTTATAATTATACTTTCCTTGTCAAGAATTTTTTTTAACCATTGTTTGTATTATTCCACTGTTTTAACGTATATGGAGTCATTAAAAAGTCGCCCCCAATGCTACACTGAAGCAGAGGGATAAACAATGACAGGCCAGCTTACCTCTCCGGACCTCAGTTTTCCACCTGTAAACTGACCCGCTTGCATCAGCTGGATCAGGTTGCTTGCATTCCCAGTAGACTCAAGACACAAAGCTAGCTACCGAGCAACCCGGACCGGCGTCGTCGCTCCAGCGCTCCTCCAACCTCCCTTTCCGGATCTGATCAGCAGCTGTTTTCCCGCGACCCTCCCTGGCCCTATCCTGCCGGCCCAATCACCCGGGCAGACTCACCGCTCGCGCAGGGTGCCAGCTGCCGGAAGGAGCTCGACCGCCCCGGCGATTGCGCAGCCAGGGAAAGAAAGGCGCCGGTCTCCCGGCCCCACGCCGCGCTGTGACCTGCGCGCGCTGTTCCTAGGGAGGACGCGGGCGGGCGCGGCTCTGCCCACGCTGCGTATGTGCGTGTGCCGAGAGGGCGCGGCCCCGGCTTTCGCCTTTGTTAATTGTCCAACTGGAGGCAGGTTGTTTTCCACTGGACGCTCCCTGCAGTGAGTCCCAGCCGGGGTGGCCCGGCGACTGCAGCAACTGCCGTGCGCTGGCCCGCAGCCAGCGCGAAGCCTTGCAAGTGGGTGTCAATGCTGCGCCCGGTGACCCACCTACCCGCGACTTCTCATTTAGGCACCTACTCCTCCCTCGGGCTACTCAGCACCAAAGCAGGGACCGGCAGTTAGGCCATCCGGTGGGAATGTTGACCCCAGGATCCCTGAATATCTGTGCTCCTTCCCGAATCACCAAACTTTAGGGCTGGACCTTGATTTTAATTCTGAGTGCCGGCTGCCCAGGATTTCTGGGTTCCTATCCTAGCTCTCTTGGGAGCCCTGTGCGCAATCTTAGATAAATCTGCCAGTCTCCCTGCACCCCAGTTGCCTTTTCTATGACTCAGAGTAGTGAGTGGGACTCTGTTCTAGGCACCAAGTATTCAGCAGTCAACATAACAGACAAGGTCCCTGCCCCCTTGGGGCGTGTCTGATAATGAACACACACTTGAAAGTGATCATTACGAAAAGTATAGAAAGTTTCATATCAGGGCAACCAAATCTTGTTTATGGAGTGATAAATGGACTAGATTAACTTTTCTAAATCCTCCAATTCTAATATTCATTCTTACTCTAATTATGTGAACGTTATTACTATTATTAGTGATAGCACTAGTAATATTGCTTACTCAGTGCCAGGTACTGTACTAAACATTTTATTTGTATTTCCTCATCAATCAGATTCATAACTTTTCTAACGATAGGTATACCTATTATCATCCTCATTTTAGAGAGAAAAACTGAGGCTAGAGAAATGAAAGTAACTTGCACACTGTCACACAGCTACTCAGTGACAGGACCAGTACTCAAATTCAGACTGTCTGAGGCCTCAGGATGCTTAAGCACTACTCTACATGCATAAAAATATGAAGACCAGCATGGTGTTGTATCTTGAATGTGATGGATGAGAACAGTAGAAGAGGAGGGGGTGGTTTTAGTCTGTAGAGGAGAAAAGCAAAGGAAGTTGAGAGCTTTCTTAAAGAGCTGTTCATGGATCAGACTTCACATACATGAAATTAGAGGTCACTAGCATGGGGAAAGCTATAGGGAGACAAATTGCAAATATGTAAGGAAGAACTTGTCTAACAATCAGAGCATTTCAAAAATGACATCAGTTGCCTGGAGAGAGTGAGCATCCTGTCACTAAAAGTCAGCATTCAGGGCTTCCCTGATGGCTCAGTGGTTAAGAATCTACCTGCCAATGCAGGGGACACGGGTTCAAGCCCTGGTCCGGGAAGATCCCACATGCCGTGGAGCAACTAAGCCCGGGCGCCACAACTACTGAGCCTGCGTGCCTACAGCCCATGCTCCACAACAAGAGAAGCCACCGCAATGAGAAGCCCGCGAACTGCAATGAAGAGTAGCCCCCGCTCGCCGCAACTAGAGAAAAGCCAGTGCACGGCAATGAAAACCCAACACAGCCAAAAATAAATTAATTAATTAAAAAAAAAAAGTCAGCATTCAACTAGAGAGGGTTATTGGGGATGCTTCAAAGAAGAGTCATGCAAAAGTTAAAGTTTAGGTGATCTCTAAATTTCCTTCTAATTCTGAAGAGAATTTGAGTCCTAGAGTGGTTAAGTGACTTGTCCAAAGTCACCCAGGTAATGAAGACCTGACCCCCAAAACAAGTCTCACTTCTAGATCAGACTTCCTGTTTGTGGGTGCGGGTCTTGTGAGTGCTCCGCACCTCACTTTATGCTCCTTTTGTGTGTGTGTGTGAGTGAGAGAGAGAGAGAGAGAGAGAGAGAGAGAGAGAGAGAGACCACTTGTCCCAGGTGTCTGGAATCATCTGCTTTACCTATTTACTTTCCATTTCTAATATGTGTGTGCCCTTCTTCCTTGCTTGTGTTGAATATTCTGTGTTTTCAGATAGAAGTGTCAAACCTCCCGGGCAAATTACTATAATATAGGGGTTCAAGAGGAAGTGGAGTCCCTGCTTCCCTGGAGTACAATTTATTTCATAAGTTAAGGAAAAGGAGAAAAGCTAGATGATATTTTTATTTGAAACTGATGTTTCTTTGATTCTATTTTAGGACTATGGGTTATCTTGAGTTAAATTTCTAATGCACTGGCACTAATTCCCCATCTTTCATCCTAGTCACAAATATTTTGATAAGCAGAAATCTAGTTGTCAGCTTCAAAAGAGGCATTCTTTTCTCAGAGCTCTGGAGAGCTACTTGTTTGTTTTGACTGGAAACCTCTAACAAAGGAATCCAATTGCCTTTTGGGATTGATTTCTAGAACATTTACAAAGAAATGGATATCACCTTGTCCCCAGTGATACTAACTCAAAGATAAAAAGAGTTCCCCTTCACTTCTACCCTCAACAGAGTGATCAATTTTTTAAGTTTTTAAATTTTTAAATTATTTTGGCCTCACCGCGCAGCATGTGGGATCTTCCCCAGCCAGGGATCAAACCCGTGCCCTCTTCATTGGAAGTGCAGAGTCTTAACAACTGGACCACCGGGGAAGTCCTTAATTTATCTTTTAAGAAAATATATTTACCTCGTTCAAAATTTCAAAGTATACTGTCAAGGCTACAGCTTATTCACCTTTGGACTCCTCTCAGTGCCTGGCATATTGCCCTGTAGGTGCAATAAGTGATTATTGACTGGGTAAGTGAATGAGTGTGAATTAAGAAGTTGTGGAAGATAGAGAATAGTCCATTTAGGGTGGGGCAGCAGATATTGTCCCTGAGGTGCATGGGCTTAAAGGAAACCTAGACAGAACTCCCAGACCAGGTGCACATTTGACCATGACTTTATCCAGAGATCTGTACTAAAAGCAGCAACATCAGACTCTTTTGGGTTGAGCATTACCTAAAGACTAGGTACTAGCCAGTCTTTTGGTTGTACACAACAAAATCCGATTTTAGTTAACTGAAGCAGAAAAGGAATTTATTCAAAGAGTATCAGGGAGCTCAAAGAATCAATGCAGACTAGAAAACCAGGCTAAGAATACAGGAAGCACCAACATAGGCTGGGTGGCCAGACCCAAAGAGGAAACCACGCCATAGGAAGGATGCTGCTGCTGGACACTGGCAATGCCCTGGGGATTGGGTGCCATAGCTGACCCAGCTGCCATCACTGCCACCAGATACTGAATACCACCACTTCCAGAGTAAATTTTACACATTGCCTGCTTCTCTCTCTCTCTTTTTTTTAATGTATTTATTTTATTTATTTTTGGCTGCATTGGGTCTTTGTTGCTGTGTGCGGGCTTTCTCTAGTGGCAGTGAGCGGGGGCTACTCTTTGTTGCGGTGCACGGGCTTCTCATTGCAGTGACTTTTGTTGCAGAGCACGGGCTCTAGGAGCCCAGGCTTCAGTAGTTGTGGCACGTGGGCTCAGTAGTTGTGGCTCGTGGGCTCTGGAGCGCAGGCTCAGTAGTTGTGGCGCATGGGCTTAGTTGCTCCGTGGCATGTGGGATCTTCCCAGACCAGGGCTCGAACCCGTGTCCCCTGCATTGGCAGGCGGATTCTTAACCACTGGCGCCACCATGGAAGCCCTGCCTGCTTCTCCTGACCCCTATCTCCAGAATCACAATCCTGGACGGATGGGCTAATCAGTCATGCTTGGGTCCCAAGCAGTCAACAATCAGGAAAGACTGATACCAGGGCCTTTTGGCTTCCATGAGTGAGATGTAGGGGCCTGCCTCACACCGTGGCCTGTTCCCCAAACTTATAAAGGCAATTTGGAGGCTGGACAGCCAGGAATATGACAAATGTCCACTATAAAGTCTTCTAATAATCTATAGGCCAAAACTGAAAGAATTAGGGCTTCCCTGGTGGCGCAGTGATTGAGGGTCCGCCTGCCGATGCACGGGACGCGGGTTTGTGCCCCGGTCCGGGAGGATCCCGCGTGCTGCGGAGCGGCTGGGCCCGTGGGCCATGGCCGCTGGGCCTGCGCGTCCGGAGCCTGTGCTCCGCAACGGGAGAGGCCACAGCGGTGAGAGGCCCGCGTACCGAAAAAACTGAAACAAAACCAAAAAAAATACCAAAAAAACACCAAAAAACCCTGAAAGAATTAAAGAGTATAATCTGTGTAAAATGCTTAATACAGCACCTGAGCTGAACTCTCAAGACCAGAAGAGGTGGCTGTCATACTTATTACTCAACTTGTTAAAATTTTAGCTAGTCAGAGAACTTCTTTACAGTAACAATATTTTCTTCCCAAGCATCTCCTTTTATTTCTTATTGGAATCACTTATAATTGCAGAGTTGAGCAAAGAAAGGTTGCAAAGGGGTAAACTGTGTCAGAAGTGTACTTAGCAGCACAGTGGGGACAGTGCCATGAGCATAATAAATCCAATTTATTTTTCTGATAAATTTTTAAGAAGACTGCCTACCTCTTTTAGAGTCTCAGTCTTGGGATCATATCTATTTTTTAATTTAATTCTATGAAATTTACCACTCTAATTTCTACAGTAATACTAAAAATAGGTGCTACTTACTGAGTACCTAATACATGCCAGAAATTTTTCATGGATTATTTCTAATAGTGATAGTCATCCTATATTATAGATATTATTTGCATTTTACAGATGAGGAAACTGAAGCTCAGAGAGATGAAGTAACCTGTCCAAGAGTACACGGCTCATAGGTGATAAGTGCATAACCAACTACTACTACTCCATATTTTCTCTCATATGGTTGCTTTCTCCAAAGATTCCCATCACCATTTTTTTAAAATTCTACTAAGTCCAAATGTATGTTTCTTGAATCATTTATTCATTCTGAGATTTTAAATTGTCAGAAAGACAAGTCAAGAAATTATTGGTTGCTGGGTCTTTAGCAGAATTAAACTTTTATCAGATAACAGGCTAGTGTAGTAACCTCATTAGCAACATATAAAAAATTTTATATCAAGAGTGTCTGCTTTATTGAGCCCATATTGTAAGCCAGATACTCTGCTAGTCAGCCCTAAAAGAAAAGTATTACCATCTTCTTCTTTTTTTTTTTTTTTTTTTTGCGTTATGTGGGCCTCTCACTGTCGTGGCCTCTCTCGTTGCGGAGCACAGGCTCCGGACATGCTGGCTCAGCGGCCATGGCTTATGGGCCTAGCCGCTCTGCGGCATGTGGGATCTTCCTGGACCAGGGCACGAACCCATGTCCCCTGCATCGGCAGGTGGACTCTCAACCACTGCGCCACCAGGGAAGCCCCCATCTTCTTTTTACAAATGAGAAACCTGAGATTTAGAGAGATTCAGAAACTTGCCAGGGGCCTTGCTGCTAGAAGTGGCAGAACTAGGACTGCAACCTCAGCAGTATGACTCCAAAGCCTGCATTTCTTCCAGTGTGTCATACCACCTCTGGGCCAGTTTGCTAATTTGTATTGAGAAACACCACTTAGTATTGATACTTCTTTTGTTTCTCTCCCTTCCTGGCTTCCAGAGGCTTCCCTGTGGGTTCCTGGCTCTTTGCATGTATAATAACCCTTCTAAGGACAGAGCTGTTCTCTCTCCCTTCCAGGTTTTCTGGCTCTTTCATCCCGTGGGCAAGACCACAACCTCCCCACACAGATCCGGCCTTGAGCTCTGGAATAGTCCTGTTCTTAATCTGTAGAAATATGTGGAGCCTTGGCTATGAAGCTTAGGAGAGTCCCTCTAAGTCTACTTTGCTGGAACTCCATCACTGATTAAGTGCCTTAGTTCTAGTAATTGGTTTTAACCCATTACCATCATGATTTGTTAGCCAAGTTTAGGGGAACTTACTTTGCTTCTACTGTACTCCTTGTATTAGTCAGTACCCCTTTGGTTCTAGTGCCAGAAATCCAGCTCATCCAGAAGCTATAATGTCTATCAGAAGAAAAGACCGTCTCTGCCTGTGTGTCTGTTCAAGAGATCAAACCCTCCAAAAAGCTGTCCAGCAGACTTCTTCTATATCATTGACTAGAATAGCATGTCCATATCTAACCATACCTAAACCAATCACTGACTGGCTTAGATGAATGAACATTCAACATTGGGCCAGCTCCCTTCTGAAGCATATAGTCATGTAGCCTTGACAAAATTGGAGTCTTACTGGGAAAGAGGAAAAATAAGGGGGAATATTCTTGGGTAGGCAGCCAACAGTATCTGCTGTAGGAGGAAGAGAGCAATTCTACAGGGAGCTTGGGGAGCCAAAGATAATGTAACCCGTCCTACTGAGTCTTTAAAGAGAATTTTTACCAAGCAGATAGGCATAGAAAGTTACGCCAGGTAGAAAGGACTACATGCAAAGGCATAACAATATGCAACTACCCTGTGTTTTTCAGAGACTGCAATCACTTCATTGTAACTGGACTGAATGATATACATTGGAGTGTGCAGTGACAGACAGGCTCCAGATCATGCAAGGCATGTATGCCACGCTAAGGAATTTATACTTTACCTGTAGGCGATGAGGGAATCACTGAGGAATGGGGATAGCATGATATTATTAGAATTTTAGAAAGATCATCTGTCCAGAGAATGGAAAATGGATCCCAGAAGGAAATAAGGCTGGAGGGTGAGAGACCAGTTAGAAAATTGTACTTTTCAGACAGGGGAGAGATTATAGGCTTCAGATTAAGGCTGCAGTAGTAGTGAAGTAGAGGGCAGGAGGGTAAGAGTAAAATGCTAAAGAAATATCTACAGAATTTGAGGACACCTACAGGATGTGAGGATGGAGGGCCTATGCTGACTCTGAGATTTATGTTTTGGGTAACTAGATGGATGCTGGTAGCCTTCATTAAAGAAAAATCATCCTAGGGGACTTCCCTGGTGGCACAGTGGTTAAGAATCCGCCTGCCAATGCAGGGGACATGGGTTCAAGCCCTGGTCTGGGAAGATCCCACATGCCACGGAGCAACTAAGTCCGTGCGCTACAACTATTGAGCCTGCACTCTACAGCCCACGAGCCACAACTGCTGAGCCTGCAGGCCACAACTACTGAAGCCTGCATGCCTAGAGCCTGTGCTCGACAACAAAAGAAGCCACTGCAATGAGCACGCGCGCGGCAATGAAGAGTAGCCCCCGTTCACTGCAACTAGAGAACGCCCGTGTGCAGCAACAAAGACCCAACGCAGCCAAAAATAAATAAATAAATAAATTTATAAAAAAACAAAAAAAGAAAAAGAAAAAGCTCCTAGAGAAGGAAAGGTCTGGGGACAAGTAATACAACCAGTTTGGGACTAGCTGACCCCTGTGGCTTATCCAAGTAGGGGTGTCCAGTGGGAAGATAGATGTAAGGTTCTGGGAGACAGAAGTTTGGCTTGGCAATATAGATTTGGGGATCACTGACATATCTACTGTACAGGGAGCTGTAAGAGTGAATGAGATCACCCTGGGAAAACAGGAAAGACATAAAAAGAAGAAGCCTAAGGACAAAGACCTGGTGAACACAGCCAAGCGGCAGGCAGAGAAAAGGAAGCCAGCAAAAAAGACTGAGAAAGAACAGTCAGATAAAGCTGGGAGGAGAGCTGGACTTTTATTAAACTTCCTTATGAACAACTTTCTTCAACTGCTGTGTTTCACCTGGTGTGTTTCACACCACCAACTCCTTTCAACTGGTGTATTTCACACCACCAAGTAAAACTACAGTTGAAATATTTGACCAGTACCTTTTCAAATATTGTTTGAATTATTGGAATATCAGATTTTTATTCATTGGTTTTTTGTTGGATGTACCCTCTGTCAGGTCAAAGCAATGCTTTCCTGGAAACTGCATGAGAAAGAAGTCTAGTGAGAAAAGGAAACTCCCTCTCCTGCAGTATGCATTCACCACCCTGGAGTATAGCCTCAAGGTCTTACTGCCACGTATTTAAAAATCAGCAATTGGGTGGGCAAGGGTATAACCAATTAGTAAGAGTGTGAGTTGACAAAACCTTTTTGACTCAGGAATTTCACTTCTATTAATTTATCCTATAGAAATCTACACACAAGTGCACAAAGATACATGCATATTGCTGTGGTTTGTGACTTCTAAAAAATCAAAGTGAAGGGATAGAAACAGCTCAAAAACTATCAGCAGGGGATAGTTAAATAAATTCCAGTATGTCCACACCATGGAATACTACACAACCAATTAAAAGAACAAGGTTTATCTCAAGGTACAGACATGTGGAGAAGTCCATGTTATAGATATAATATATTGTTAACTGAAAAAAGGCAGGTTTCAGAGCCATATGCTGAATATGTACATATGTAAATCTACATTATATATACATATATTCCATTCAATCATTCAACGGCTATTATTGAGGCAGGCACTGAGCTGGGGATACATTAGTGAATAAGACAAAGAAAGTTCCTGTCTCATTAAGCAAATGTTCTAGTGAAGGAATTAAGTCAATAAAAGAGTTATATATATATATATATATATATATATATATATATATATATACTATATATAAAATTTTAGATACTAGTAAGTGCTGTGAAGGAAAATAAAGTAGGGTAAAGAGCTGAAAAGTAACTAGGTATGGTGAGCAGGTGAGTGTACGGGGCTATTTTAAATAATTTGGTCACGAAAAATGTTTCTAAGGAGAGAACATTTTAGCAGTGACCTGAATAAAGTGAATGAGCGTATTAGAGTTTTCCAGAGAAAAAGAACCAACAGGATGTGTGTGTGTGTATGTGTGAGAGAGAGAGACAGACAGAGAGAGAGAGAGAGAGAGAAAGAGAGACAGAGAGATTTATTTTAAGGAATTAGCTCATGTGATTGTGAAAGCTGGTAAATTCAAAATCTGCAGGGTAGGCCAGCAAGCTAAGATCCAGGGAAGAGTTGCAAAGAGTTCCAAAGGCTGTCTGCTAGAATTCCCTCTTGCTTGGGAGAAGTCAGTCTTTGTTGTATTAAGACCTTCAAATGACTAGATGAAGCCCACCCATATTATGGAGGGTATTTTGCTTTACTCAAAGTCCATCTACTTAAATGTTAATTTCATCCAAAAAATACCTTCATAAAAACACCCAGAATGTTTGACCAAACATTTGGGCATTATGGCCCAGCTGAGATGACACATAAAATTTATAATCACAAGTTCATCCCTTGTTTAATTGGCACGCATATGCATCTCCTTAAACCATACCTGGTCTCCAAATAAAGACAATAACAAGGTCATACTTCCACCTACCATGATACAACCATCTTGTATACAATTGAAAACACACTAACTCTTTCCCCAGAGAGGAAACAAAGTCCTTGGGTGATGTTTACTCCTCTTGATAACCTGTAACTGCTTTCTGCCATGAGAAGTTGGCAACTCAGAAGAGGGCCTTTACCAGAACTTGACCTTGCTGGAACCCTGATCTCAGACTTCCAGCCTCCAGAACTGTGAGAAAATAAATTTCTGTTCTTTAAGATACCCAGCCTATCTATGGTATTTTGTTATAGCATCCCGAACTGACTAAGACTGGCAGAAAGGGAAATTGTTTTCAACCAGTGATGCAGGAATAACTGGTTATCCATATGGAAAAGACATACCTTTGTTTTCTTTTCTCCCTTATCCCCTCATCATGTAAATATAAGATGCACTGACTTTATATCATAGCATTCAAGTATTGTTAATGAGAAATAATGCAATGCTTGATCTTGTTCAGAAAGCACAATAGGTTTGCTCAAACTCCTGACACTTGCTTAGCCCCTCAAATGTTATTCTAAATTCCCCAACTCCAACTCTTTCCTGGGCATTTAACATTTGAATGTTCAGATCCAACTAGGTGATTCTGGCCCAGCACGATGCTTGGCTACAGAAGCCAGCTAATGCAACAGCAAATGATCATATCCACAAGATGGCAGCATTGTATAATCATTGAAAACCATAATCTGGCATGGGTTCTTGAACATACCTTTCTGTGGCATATTACGTGATCTGTTAAGTGGACTTTTATATATATCTTCACTTAATCTTGAAATAAATGAGCAGTTTTCTTCCCAGAATGTTTTACAGTTTTGAGAAGCATGGACTGGAGAAATAAAAAAGCAGATTCTTTAGAGTCAGAAAAAAATCTGAGTTCAAGTACAAAATGCACCCCTAACTTATTTAGGGCACTTGAGCAAGTTAACTAAGATCTCTGGGGCTCAGTCACCCTATCTAAAACTTTAAAACAATGAAATTACTTTCCCCACAAAATCTTTTCTTTTCTTTTTGACATAGGTAATGTGAGTAAGAACAACACTGCATGGGAAAATTGATCAGAGTAGATGCCCTCTGAAAACTCAATATCTTCAGGTTGATTAGAAAAAAGGGTCTGAGGCCTTTAAAATAGCCTAGAATATTATTTCTGTTTCCTATGACACATCTTAAAAGCCTATGGTGGTGACCTTGTCAAAAGGAATCAACTACACAAAGAAATCAGTTGCGGTAGTATAATAGTCGATACACCTATTTTTGGTTTGGGATAATAATTGTTAAGTTCCTATTTCAGCTGACAGCCTGTCTTCCTCCACCAGAAAGGTTAGAAAAAGTCACCTCTGGCTTGAATTGCCTAATTACAGCAGCAGGGTACATTTGTATGGGGTTTATGGCTTAAACACGGTGCTTTTACATATCCTATTTCAACTAAGCAGAAGCTATGGTAATTGATGACAGTGTGGGCCAAGAAAACATAAGCTAAGAAGGTCAACAGAATTTGAAATTCTAAGCAACAAAAGAAAATGTTTCATATAGGTTAGAAGGGGCTATCATTTGCCTAGACTAGAAGAACATAGATAAGCAGTCTTAGGAGTTCAGGTCAGATTCAGGGTCCAACAGGAAGTAAGGAGGGTCTGGAAAGTCTGATAGGTAAGTAACATTTAAATAGGTCAGTTGGCTTTAGAATCTGAAAGGGGGAGAGGCAGAAGTAATTAACACTGGTGAGGCAAGAGTAAGCAGCATTGTCCAGGAGGGATGGCTGGAGGTAAATAATTGAGGTCAGGTAGCCAGGATCTGTGAACAGCTGTAGAGCCAGGGACTACAGGGTTTGAGATTCAGACATGGAGGAGATGGGTGTCAGCCCTCAAAAGTGTGTGGGAGTTCAGACACAGCTGGAAGTCAGAACCCAGACCATGCTTGAGCACCAAGTTGTGTAACTTTGACATTGAGAGATCAATTGAGCTGCAGGTGGGCTGGGTAAACCAGCTGGAGGGGGATGATTTAAATCAACCCTACTTCAACTGAGGTAGTGACTGCTAAAATACTCCCTATCCAGATTTAGAGCAGGCACCAGGGTCTGGAGAGGACAGGCTAACTGTGAGAGTGAACAGGCATACTTTATAGAACACTGATATGGATCTTAGGGAGTTCTCAAGAAGTCACCACACCTCTCCAGAGCTTCAGCTTCATCACACACAAGATGAATATAATAAGAGATGCTTTACCTATCTCTAAAACAGGTAAGGAAAGGCACAATTTAGTGAATGAGAAATTACTTTATGAACTGTAAAGGGCTCTATAAGCATAATTTGACATCTTTGGCTTTGTGGATTAGGGGCTTACAATCCAGAGTTTTTTTGTTTGTTTTGTGTGTGTGTGTGTGTGTGTGTGTGTGTGTGTGTGTGTGTGTGTTTTCCCCCAATCAGGCCCTGGGCTCTGCTCATTGCAGGAAGTCTTTGCAGTGGTGTTAGGCTTGGCCAGCATCAAATGGAGCAGCTATTCCATTTTCTGTGATCAGCATCAGTGCTTCCCAGCATTATCATGGAGAGATGAGAGTTAATAGGATGTGTTCTTAGGACCTGTTCTCCTCAGGAATGGCAACTCAAGCATCTAGAAAATTTAGTCTCACAAAGAAAAGTAGATCACTCTAGTGAGTAATAATGAGTCATTGGGAGCAGGGTTTCATGCCCTTGCTAATGAACAATGCAGGGGAAGAGAACAGAGGCTGAGAAAACAAAGGGACAGAGAAACTGCAGGAACTCCAAAACACTAATGAAATTCTTCCAAATAAAAAGTAGCCTACCCAGGACTTCCCTGGTGGCGCAGTAGTTAAGAATCCTCCTGTCAAGGCAGGGGATACGGGTTTGAGCCCTGGTCCAGGAAGATCCCACATGCCGCGGGGCAACGAAGCCCGTGTGCCACAACTACTGAGCCCGTGCTCTAGAGCCCATGAGCCACAACTACTGAGCCTGCGTGCCACAACTACTGAAGCCTGTGCGCCTAGAGCCCATGCTCCACAAGAGAAGCCACCACAATGAGAAGCCCGCACAGCACAACAAAGAGTAGGCCCCGCTCGCCACAACTAGAGAAAGCCCGTGCGCAGCAACAAAGACCCAACACAGCCAAAAATAAATAAATTAAAAATAAAAGCCTACACCAATATCCCCGAACACCATGCATGATAGTGCGTTTCCAGGAATTAATAGTTTGAGTTATTAAAATAGAAATTAAAAAATATAATTTGATTATCTAAATATTTCTAGGTCACACAGACTGATCTGAACAAGATAATGGGGGTGAAGTGGGGAACACAGGGGAAACCTAGGCATTTCAACTTTTATAGTGCCTTTCAAGGCCTGGCCTTGGTAAAGTTTTCAATGTGTACATGGAACATCAATGATTTGAATTTCCTCCCTGTCAGGACATCTCTCTGGCGTTTAATTATTACACTGCAGAATGTTCATTGCAGACAAATGAGTTAAAACCTCAGGCATTATTTCAAAGCAGCTCTGAGAGGGAGTGGTGGGGCTAGTGTACGCAGTATTAGAAGAGGATATGAAACAAGTTTTGCTTGATTTTCACTGTTGAATCTCATTCCTTGCCAGGAATACGACTGTGCTGAACAGTAAAATCGTTTTGTGCTTGCCTGTATGAGAATCTAAGCAAGGATTTTTTTAGACTGAAAGGGACCTACAGAGGTCATTTAAGTGAGGTCCCTCCCCCACCTGCAGGGAGAATTACAGCCTTTCTTAAATATTTTAAAAAGAAGATATTTCCCAAACTCTTTTAATTTGGGAGTGTCTTCTAATTTCTAACTATCTATCTATTGCTATGGTTCATTGTTAAGAGAATCTGATTTTCCTGACAAGTATTAAGAATGGGTGAGGATCTGCTCATCAGAATTTTACATATTATCTGAATTATAAGAAGCTATAAAAGGCAAAGAGCATGTTAATGTCTTCCTTCTACTTCAAAATACAGGAGTCATCTTTAGTATACAGTACAATATTTTTTAAACCTATAAAAAGCTTTAGAATCTGACTTCTCTTTTAGGAGATTACAATATTGAAGCCTCAGAAAATGCTTAAGGTAGAGTCGCAAATAAAATTCAGTTTTTCTGAATACTTAGGTCAGGATACATTTCCTTAAACCATTTAACCTAGCTCTTAAATACCCAAATAAAGGGATATTCCATCTGGTTTCTCCTCTCCCACCCCAAACTACTTTTTAAGAATAAAATGTGTCCACTACTTTAGTATTGCTTCCAGGGGCTCTTGCTTTAAGTTAGTAAAACTTCCAGGTCCTCTGCTACTCTAAATGAAGATGGCAACATTTTATTTATATATATATATAGGTGGCAAAGGAGGCATTCTCGTTGAACAAAGTACAGTGAAAAGCCTAACTCAAGCATTTAAAATATTTCTGGGGCTTCCCTGGTGGTTCAGTGGTTGAGAGTCCGCCTGCCGATGCAGGGGACACAGGTTCGTGCCCCAGTCCGGGAAGATCCCACATGCCGTGGAGCGGCTGGGCCCATGAGCCATTGCTGCTGAGCCTGTGCGTCCCGAGCCTGTGCTCCGCAACGGGAGAGGCCACAACAGTGAGAGGCCCGCGTACCACAAAAAAAAAAATATATATATATATTTCTGTAGTAAAGTCTGTGTTAATCTCAGTTTTGGAACAGTGACAGTTTGAATTCTTCCCCATCTCTAAGACCCCACACATTTATTTTTGTGAGAATACACTTTTATATCTATGGGAATACTTGAGCTCGTGCAAAATATGAGAGATTTGAGCACATATGAGATTATTCTGTTTTTCATACTAAGGTAACTATGTTCTTGGTTTTGAGGGTCCTTTGATCCCCATTCTCTCTTACAGGAAACTAATTTTCCCCCTTCCTTCAACTGAATCTACATATCTAAAGAATGCAATTGCTTCATCAATTGCCAACAAATGTTAGCAACTGTTAGCTGTGTCCATAAAAGGGACATTTTTAATCTTATTAGCACACCCCTGTAAACCACGGATTTACAAAATACTTGAGATTTTGAAATGGGTGGGGAAGGGAATAGGGGAGTTGCAAATAAAGCTCTCTTCTAATTAAGTTTATTAGGTTTTACAACAATGCCTGGTCAGTAAAGATAACCTAACAACCTCTTTCAAGGACAGAATGAAAGGATAAAGATTTAAATTTGTAAAGATAAATCTACGTAATGAGAAGATAGGATAGCTCATGAATATGGGTTTGTTCATCACAAACTACCAAAACAGAATCAGTTGTTGTTTATGATACAAGGGATTTTAAGACCTTAGCATTTCTAAAAATATATCCTAACCAATTAATTTCTGGATGTGGGCAAAGATTTAGTTATAGGAATGTTCCCTGAAATTGTTTATACTAGCAAAAGTTTGGAAATAACTAAAATACTCCATTGGGATTGGTTAAATGTTGTTCTGTCAATATGATACATATTTAATATAGAGATACTAAAAATGATATTTTGGAAGATTACTTAGTTATATGGAAATATGTCTCCAACAAATCATTAAGTGAAAATACAGATCTCAAAACTGAAAGTGCACTATGACAACCTGTTGCAAATTTTTTTTTTTTTTTTGCGGTACGCGGGCCTCTCACTGCTGTGGCCTCTCCCGTTGCGGAGCACAGGCTCTGGACGCACAGGCTCAGCGGCCATGGCTCGTGGGCCTAGCCGCTCCGCAGCATGTGGGATCTTCCCGGACCGGGGCACGAACCCACGTCCCCTGCATCGGCAGGCGGACTCTCAACCACTGCACCACCAGGGAAGCCCCAACCTGTTGCAAATTTTAAGAAATAAAATTAAATATATGAAAAAAAAAATGTGTGTGCACACATATGTACTGATAAGTATACATACACTCAAGATACACACAAACACACAGAGAATACACATAGAAAAAAAGACTGGACACATATACAGCAAATTGTTAACATTTCGTGATTATCTCTAAGAGATTTTTGTTTCCTTTTTTTCTGATTTATCAAACTTTCTAAATTTTTCAAAGGAATACTTGTCACTTTTATAAGGAAAAGAGCAGTCAACATTTTATGTGTAAATGACTATTAAAAGATCATTGGGTAGCATACATGTGGAACTTATCAACTTTAGAATCTTGAAGGCATATGGTTCAAAAGCACAGATATATATGTTCAAAGAATTAAATTAATCAAAATAAATTTATGGTTAATGACCCCATAAAAGGTAAGAAATGTTTTCAGAATGTCTCAAAAGTGTTTGAAGTTGCTATCATAGATGCAGCAATATACTTTCACAAAACCTTGTGAATAACTCAGAGGGGGAGAACAGGAACTGAGACAAGAAAGGAACATAGAAACAGCTGTCACTGTCAAAGACTAGTAAAAAAACTTAATGGATTATCACTCTGATACAACAGGACATTTCTGATGTTCTCATGTTTTCAATCACTTCATTAACTGGCTTATCTAATACTGATCATGCACAAAGCTGCATAACAGTAACAGTTAAACAACATGTGAAAAAGCATTTAACATAGTCTCTGTCATTCCATTTTTCTACTTATTTGTACCAAACAACTCCAGAGATGGGCAGACCACCTTTGTGATTTTCTTTTCTTCCTTACTGCACCTATCTATACCTCTTAAGCTTGTCCTTATCATTTTACTTAAAACACACTCTGCTTTCCAGTGACCTTTCCTTGGGTAAGCACTGTGGTTTAAAAAAAAAAAAATTTCAATTCATCTTGATCTCTCTTTGAAAACAAGTAATCAGTGGGGCATGACTGTCCCAATTTACCTTCTACCCTTTCCTTTTTCTCTTTATTTTAGTTAGAGGTTGGGGTTCTAATTCTTTCTTTGACACTAAGATCTGTATGATCTTGGGCAAGCCACAGTTTGTCCTAGCTAGGCCCAACTGGTATGTGTGAAAGCACTGTGTAGATTGCAAAGCATTTACAAATGATTTTTTTTTTGCGGTACATGGGCCTCTCACTGCTGTGGCCTCTCCCGTTGCGGAGCACAGGCTCTGGATGCGCAGGCTCAGCGGCCATGGCTCACGGGCCCAGCTGCTCTGCGGCATGTGGGATCTTCCCGGACCGGGGCACGAACCCACGTCCCCTGCATCGGCAGGCGGACTCTCAACCACTGTGCCACCACGGAAGCCCCAAATATGATTATTGAACTAGATGATCTCAATTTCTCAAGGTCTAAAATATTTATTCTATACTTTAAATTATATTTTTGGTGAATTCAGCTGATCCAGGAGTCAGGAATTGCATTTTGGCACATTGCAGAAGATTCCCTCCATTACAGTAAAGCTGCTGATGATTCAAAACAACAGAATGGGGAATTCCCTGCTGTCCAGTTGTTGGGACTGTGTGCTTTCACTGAAGAGGACGCAGGTTCCATCCCTTGTCGGGGAACTAAGATCCCACAGGCCGTGTGATACGGCCAAAAACCAAACCAAAACAAGCAAACAAACAAAAAACCCAGAATGATTTGTAACCAAAAACAGGTTCAATTACTGAGGCCGAAAGTTACCACGAATAATACATGATTTTAAGGAGAAGGCTGAATTCGTAGCCAACACCTAAAATCCCCATTTTCTACATTAGAAAACCCAACTTTTGCCCTTCTTAATCTGATAAATTTAAATCTTAAGATTTTCAACTGAAATCACATTTGAAAAGGCTACTACCACTCATTTGGCATTTTAGTACATTTTGCTGGATATTGTCAATGGTGGAATAGTGATTACAGCAGGCAGGAAACAAGTGAGGAGACACACCAAAACATACACATAAAATCATAGACTCTCAGAGTTGAAAGGGCTTCTAAAAGTGATTTAGATTAGTGAGTCCCAGACTGTGGCATTTCAAAAACTTATAAAAGTTAAAAAAAAAAAAAAATGGTGGGGAGGACAGACATAAAGTATCAACTTTTAGTTTTGCCAAACAAGGATATCAACAAAACAACCATCTACCATCAGGACCATATTATAAAAGGGCACTTCAACAACACATATATAGGAAGATAAAACCTCATAATAACGTGTAATTTGAAATTAGATAAATTAAAGAAAAAACGCATTATACTTCTCTTTTCTAGTTATCTCATGGAAAACTCGATTTGCCCCGTCCACGCAGACCTCTGGGAATCCCTAATCTAGTCCACTCCATGCACACCATTACCCCCCAACCCCGAGTTGAGCATCTGTATCCTCACTACAACAACAAAACATCCATTTAAATGTATACCCCACCCCTTATAGGGAACTCCTTAAGCTGAGGAATCCATTAAATTTTGGATGGCTGTGGTGGAAAATCAGCAGAACAGTAGCTATCTCTGAAAACTTGGAAACTTCAAAATGCTTAAACTTGACTTTTTTTTTTTTTTAAGACCAAACTCTAACAGCAGAGAATTTTAAGTAGGCCAGACATGCTTTAGAGTCACCAAAGGAGACTGCCTAACAGTGTTGATTTGGGAGTCAGGTGGCCTGGGTTTTGGTAGTGCCTCAAAACTTCATGCTAACCCTGAGTCTTTTCCCTCTGTTTTCAAATTCAAGACATTTAGGTCAGCGCTTTATGAATACAAATATTTAAGCCAGAAACATGTAGGAATTCCAGTTATCTTCCAGGATGAACCCCATTACTAACTACTTCATCAGCTTTCAAACTTGCAGTTAAGTCTACATTTTTTCCGGTTTTAATGAAATTATTTTATTTGGGATAGATTTTGCTTAAATTTTCACAACTGAGGTTTTGATTCACTCATTTATCAGGGTTTGATTCATATTGCAGATGATAGCATCAACACAGCTTTCTTTTGTGATCATCATTACTACCAAGCCCAATTTTCCCAGGTCAAATTTTGTAAACCAAAATGTGCTCAAGATTTGATTCGTTGACTAATTTTTAGTAAAATTTTAAACATTGTCAATTTAGTAAAGTTTTAAACATTGTCAATTTCATTTTGTAAGTTATTTCTACCCTATGTTTTTGGGTCAACACTGCAGTTTTCAACACGACCAAAATAGGATTCTTCAAGGTTTCTTCTGCGGGGGGGCGGGGGCGAAGAGGATAACTTTCATATGGGCAGTTTTTTCACGGCAGTAAATCTTATTTTCTATTCACCATATACTGGCCATTAACATTACTCGAATATGTTTTTTTTCTCCCTTTGGGAATCAAATATCATCAGTGGGTAAACAACACAAAGACACAGAGCTTTCCCTCTTTTTCCCCCTCCTGTAAAAACAGGGAATCCAACACTCCGTAGAGCGCAGAACTCTAATAATCAACTAGACTGCTAAAACAGGGAGCCCTGAACAAACCCAGCCCGCACAGGGTTGCTTTTCTCTTTCTCTCCACTAGAGGCGATAGCCTCTTTCAAAAGAGAAATTGAGCTGGAATGGGCCGGTTGGGGGAGTAGCCCCCGTAAAGACCAAAAGGTTAAAAACCACCTCAAACAAAGAGCAAAGGTCAATACCCAACTCCCAAGCCCTGACGTATCCATCTTCCACGGAAAATGAAGGTGACTCCTCCATAACATGTTCTCGAGCCCTGGGGCCGCGTGGCCTTTCAGAAACCAGGCGGGTCTGAGGTGACTAACAGGTAGTTCACAGTGGAACAGCCAACGACCGGAAGTGGAAATGAGCCCCGGGCGGGGATGAGGAGACGCCACGGCACGCTTGCGCAGTCAGCGGGGTTGCAGTACGCGTGCGCAGTTGGGCGGTGACGGGGTGACGCTCGGAGCGTGGGCCGTGACTCTCACGGATCCGGTCCCGCCCTCCCTTCTAGCTGTCGACCGTCCGGGGCTAGCGCCCGCGATCCTTTTCCCAGAGTGCTCTGCGCTGTGAAGAAGCGGCTCCCGAGCACTGGGGGCATTTTGTGTTGGCTGGAGCCGGAGTAACAAGATGGCGGCGTCGGCGGAGTGACAGGGGTCCCTCCGGGCGGGAGCCGGCGGCAGTGGTGGCAGCGGTATCGCCGCCCTAACTCACCGCTCTCCTTTTCCAGCCCGCGACGTCGCCGCGAAAGTGAGGCAGCGGCGGCCGCCAGAAGCAAGTGGCCCAGCCTGGTTACCGTGAGAACCCCCTCAACAATCTGCGGCCTGACAGAAAGAAACCTGACAGCAGCGGTGATTAGGTTCTCCTTGGCCGACTCTGGGCCCTGTAACGCCGAGAAAAGAGCCAGCGTTTTCCTGCCGCCCTCCGGAGCCTTGCTCCGTGGACGAGCCCTAGAGGTCTCCCGTTCTCCCCTTAGAGGTGTCGGGGCTTAGCCCCAGCCTCCATCTTCGTCTCTCAGGATGGCGAGCAGCAGCGGCTCCAAGGCCGAATTCATTGTCGGAGGGAAATATAAACTGGTACGGAAGATCGGGTCTGGCTCCTTCGGTGACATTTACCTGGCGATCAACATCACCAACGGCGAGGTAATCACCTGGGGTGGGGTTCACGACTACGCTGCGCCTGCCCTCCCCCCCTCCCGCGAACTGTTCGGGCCTTTTCCCACCGCATGCCGCACTGGGAAGTCCAGAGGGAGCCAGTTTTCCTGCCTTAGGAACCACCCCCGCTTTCTTTCCCTGAAAGGGAAGAACCCAAGATAAAGGTTGGGTGTACTAGGAAGTTTCCCAGCTTGTTAAAAATACACCTTAATCGAACTTTTAAAACCGTCGTTTAAGGTGAGGACGGCAAAATCCTATTCCTGTGATCCCCATGTTTTTCTATCTATATTTTTAATTCTGCCGGCGTTTTTGTTCCCATTAGGACAGCATCCGATCGCCTGGTTTCTTCATAACCTCTCATTACGTTTTCTGGATGAATCGTTTTCCTGCACTTTAGAGGACGTGCCGCTTTCGTCACTACCCCCTGAAGAGGCCTTTGAGGCTGGTTGCCTCGTTTTATAATTACAAAGAGAGCCTTCTTTTCCCAGCCTCTCACTTCCACCTTCTAGTCGAGAGTTGGAGCTTTGCTCGTGTTTCCCTCTCTTTTCCCAAATGACATTGAATCCATAAGGATGTTGATGCCATCATCCCCTCTTTCCCCTGCAGGAAGTGGCAGTGAAGCTAGAATCTCAGAAGGCCAGGCATCCCCAGTTGCTGTACGAGAGCAAACTCTATAAGATTCTTCAAGGTGGGGTTGGCATCCCCCACATACGGTAAGAATCCTTAAGCAAACAGGCGATCCTCTGAGGGAAGTATGGAAACGGGGAAGATGTGTACAGGCAGGTGATAGGGCCAGCTGAATCCGGCTCTTGGTATTTGAGTTACCTGGGTTTCCTGTGAAGCGTAAGTCACCACAATCACAGAGTAAATTTTAGTTTGCCAACTTAGTTTAGAATTTCAGTTTGTAACACTCTGCTGCAAAGCTTCCGTCATTCTTCCCGAGGCTTTCATTTGCGGTTAAAGTATGCGGCTCATCTTTGATCCCAACGCGGAAGGGTTGCCTGCTGTTTTCTTTCCGTCTGCACCTCAGTTGTTCTTGGGTTTGTCCGGTGAAGTGGATTTGAGGGTGCCGAAGTCACCGGGCTGGGCCAGTTCGGGTTGCTATTGGAGCTGGCTTGGGAAATGGCTGCTCTTTTGTTGTGTTTTTGTTCCAACATGTCTTCCTCCTCCGCTTAGAAAATGGCGGAACGACGTGACTCAACCGCATATTCCTGCCCTTTTCTTTGCTTGAGTTCATAAGTTATGCTTCCTTGAGACCCTCTTTAGCAGCCCTGAGTTGATTAAACCTTTGAAAAGCCAAGAATAAAGCTGCAGACAGTGGTGGGGTTCAGGGAAGGAGATGCCATAATGACAGTCTGATCTCTGCAGCAGATGCGATGTGAAATAAATTTACTCTGCAATATCTTTCAGAGTCTTTCCAGAAGTGTTAATTAAGTCTGTAAAGGATGGTAATGTTTGCTACATTTCAGTCTGTGTACTAAATTTTGTGGGAAATGGCAAAGGCAGTTTGAACAGCGCTATGTTGAAATTGACTCAGTTGTATTAAAAGAAAACTTAATCGTGTAACCACAGTTTGACAAGTAACTTTAACCTGTTGAGTTACTTGGTCAGTAGCTCCTCGCATCTGGGAAATTGTGGCCTTTTTTTGGAGATGTGATATTGGTGAAGGCAAATAGTAATCAGGATAAAAGATAACCAGATGAAGACACTGGGTTCTTTTAAATGGTTAACTTTAAAGGATTTTAGAATAGTTTGATTTTTGAGATTAAAGAGCCTCTTTCCAGAGTAGAGACTAAAATATAGTTTAAGACTCAACCATTTTCCAACAATTACTCAAAAATAACATTTGCAAAAAGATACGGAGGTAGTTGAGAATTAACTGGAATGGTATTTACTGTAGCGTGTTTTACTATCCCAGCTTTTATTCCTCAAATCTTGAATTAATGACTGGGTTATATACATTAATTCTGATGTGGAAACAACCGGAGTGACACTATCCTTAAAAATTTTCCAATGCTGATAGACATTTTTAATGGAGAAATTGAGTGATACGATTTTCTATTGGTTCAAAGTCAAAATAAATTATTAGGAAGAAAATTCCAGGTTTATCTTATGAGGTAAAGATTAATGTGAAATCTGAGATAATCCAGATTTGAGATTTTTAATGGTTCTCATCCCTTTAAAAAAAAACAAAACCCTGCTGTGTAGGAAAATAAATTTGTTATTGTGGAAAAGTGAAAACCTTGATTAAAATATCTAGCGTTTTTCTTCACAAAATAAAAAATATCAATTGCATTCGCCTAAAATGTTTAAATTCCTTTCCCTTTGTATTTACTTTCATCTCTCCACCCTGGATCTCGCTGATTTGCTTTCCATCACTAGTTTTTCCTAGAATTACATGTAATTGCAATCATACAGTATGAGGTCATTTGTGTCTGGCTTCTCTAACTTAACGTAATGCTTTTGAGATTCATCTGTGTTGGGAGGTTTTATAAATTTCACAAATCAGGTTGAACTTAATGTATTTGAAATCATTTTCAAAAAAGCAGTAAGGGCTTCCCTGGTGGCGCAGTGGTTGAGAGTCTGCCTGCCGATGCAGGGGACACAGGTTCGTGCCCCGGTCCGGGAAGATCCCACATGCCGCGAAGCGGCTGGGCCCGTGAGCCATGGCCGCTGAGCCTGCGCGTCCCGAGCCTGTGCTCCGCAATGGGAGAGGCCACAACAGTGAGAGGCCTGCGTACCGCAAAAAAAAAAAAAAAAAAAAAAAAGGCAGTAAGCATCTGGCATTTTCAGTGCTAAACGCAAATTAAATACATGCACTTTTATTTGGTAGCTTTTATTTAAGGACAACACTGATACAGACCAACAAGGGCAATAGTCAATATACTGATTACACACATCAATAAATGAAATTGACTTGTGAGCAAAATTCTAAGAGGTTGAGTGCAGAGGGTGTTGTGGTAGTTATAAACTGGATGGAGCTAAAGAGGTTAACCTGACTTTCAAGTTAAGACTTCCTGGGAGAGGAGATGGGACTTCAGGATCTGGCTCTAAGGAAGAAAGCTTGGTGAACTGGTTGGGGTGGGCATCCAAGAGTAAAGTGTGGCTTCTGGGAGTGGTCTCTAAGGCAGAATGTAGTAATTGCATGAGGGTGAGGAAAGAGTAAATTTGTTTTAGGAGTAGTAGAGTCCAGGTACATAGAAACAAAAAATGGATCGTTGGTTTTAAAGTACAGTGTGAGAGAACTGTTTGTCCACTGAAGTGGAAAAGATAAGGACTTACACAAGCTTTCTTTATTTTGGGTGGCAACATCTTCCCCTTTGCTGTTTGTTCCCCACTATTTCCACATCAACTATATATAGTATACACTTAATAAATATTTACTTGGGAAATATTGAATTAAATTATTCAGCTTAGCTAGATTAAAAGGGCAGTCTCTTCTGTTACCCATTGTTTTAGAAATGTTGACACTAATTAAAAATTTTTAGATTTGCTGCATTTATACCACACTAATATCTCCCTCCTCCCCCAATCCACCCCACACCCTGCAATTTTCTTAAAGATACTATGGGATATTCTAAAATGAGGGCTGAAAATTACCTAGCCTATATAGCATACCTGCCTTATCAAGTCCTTAGTATGTAAGGACCTTACTAAGGGATCTATTGTGCAGAAGCATAGCATCCAGTGAGTGTAAAGAGCAAGAATGAGAGGATGGCATTCAGTCTCTTGATATTTTTAAGAAACTGAAAGTCCTTGGGCCTTGTGCATTGACCTCTGGCAGCTCATTTTAAATTACTGTATTTCTGTTACAACCCTCCCTTTCTTTGTGCCACTTTGAACTGAATTAAATTGTTCTCTAAAGAAGCAGTTATGTTATAGCCAGGCTCTAAATCTGCCATGTGGTACTGATTGAGTGATCTGGGGTTTGTCAGTCCCTTAACCTCTTTGGGCATATCAGTTTCCTCATTTTTGAAATCAAGAGGGTTTTGCCAGGTTGGTGATTTTCTAGTTTTGCATGCTGAGCTTTTGGGCAGGGTTTTGTTTGAACAAGTTTCTGTACTTAAGTAAGTCACTGGCCTAGTTGATCTTAGAACTTTCAGCTCTGAATTTTAAGATTTATTTTCAGATGATGGTAGCTAGAAAGCATTTCATCACATTTGGTGTTTTGTCTAGATCTTACCTTTGAATGATATTTTAGTAGTGAGATACCACTCAGGACCTTAAAAATGCTACCTGTATCAGGTAAACCATAGGTTACCACTTAGGAGAAAGTAAATTAATGGGATATACTTTTATAGGAAAACATGATAAAGAAAATAGGAGGGGCATAGGATAATTTTGGTTGTCTTGTTTTTTGTTGTTGTTGTTGTTTTAAATATTTATTTATTTATTTGGTTGCACCGGGTCTTAGTTACAGCACGTGGGCTCCTTACTTGTGGCATGTGAACTCTTAGTTGCGGCATGCATGTGCGATATAGTTCCCTGACCAGGGATTGAACCCAGGCCCCTCTGCATTGGGAGCACAGAGTCTTATGCACTGCTCCACCAGGGAGGTCCCAGTTGTCTTGTTTCTTTCACCACTTTTTTTTTTTTTTTTGCCCTCTTTGAATGTCAAATATTCTAGGAGATATTTATAAAGTACTAGTTAATCCTTACTGTCCAGTGTTAAAAGCAGCTTAAATTTTAATCTTAGCTTTTTGGCACTGAGCATATATCCTGTAAATAAGTTCTAATATTCTTATCAGAGAAAAAAGATGATGTCTACATTGGGTATGTCTTTATTAGAGAGATTACATTACAGATCACAGGATTCATACAGTAACTGAATCCGTGGTACACTAAGGGTACGTATATTGGCTTATGCTGGATTTCTAGTAATGGAATAATGTAATGATGCTTAGATAGCATTTGGAGCTGGATGAACCCTGAGAGATAATAGCCCAACACTTCATGATATATAAATTAGACTGTTGAGTCTCAGAGGGCTTACTAGAAATCTCCTAACTTCCAATTTTCCTGTGAGCCATTTTCACCTTTATGTCAAGGTCAAATCATGTCTGCTCACATAACCCACACCTTTTCATTTGATGCTGCAGAGCCATATTTTGCCTCCTTCACTCTATGGCGTTTGGTCTCATACAGAAAAACTGATAAATGTAAGTAACCTATTGTTTGTATTATTATTTAATTAGATCCTTATGATTCTTTTTTTTTTTTTTTTTTTGATCCTTATGATTCTTATTCTCCCTTTTGAATCCATGGATTGCTGGATGAGAACTTTTGTGGACATTATTAATTTGTATCTTAAAGTGGAGTAAATACTTGTAAACCCTTGTATAGTCCATGGATTTTACTACCTTGGCTTTAGTCGATTTTAGAGCTAGATTATTTTGTTTCCGAGTACATTTAATCTGTACCTAAGGTATGATTTAGTGATGTTTTCTCATGATCTGTCCTGTTTAGTAAGAAACTTTAATGTCAAGAAGTCTATGCAAGAGAAAACTAGAGTTTGAAACAAATGTTGTAAATCTAATCTTTTGGTTTATTCCATTTTATTCTTAACATCAGCCTTTGAGTTTTAACAGAAGTTTTTCTGAGGCTAAATGAGTACCTTAATAGGTTTCATAATATAAATGAATAACTAGTCTAAATTATGCTTTTTGTTACTGTTTGTATTTCCAATACAATCTCAGGTGGCTCTTGAAAATTGTTAATAACTAGTAATCACATAACATGTACTTATCCATGTCTTAATGGAATTTTTTAAATGAGATGTAATTTTCATACAGTGAAGTGTATATAGATCAATGTGCCATTGACTCAGTTTTGACAAATGCATACACAGATGTAACCCACACTCCCTAATGAGATAAAGAATATTTGATTTTTTTTTAATACTGCTAATCCTTGGTAGGCTATGTTTTGTGACAACATAGGTTTTATGTGTGTGTGTGTGTGTGTGTGTGTGTGTGTGTGTGTGTGTGTGTGTGTGTGTGTATATATATATATATATATATATATATAGTTTTTTTTTTTTTTTTTTGGTTGTACGTGGGCCTCTCACTGTTGTGGCCTCTCCCATTGCGGAGCGCAGGCTCAGCGGCCATGGCTCACGGGCCCAGCCGCTCCGCGGCATATGGGACCTTCCCGGACTGGGGCATGAACCCGTGTCCCCTGCATCGGCAGGCGGACTCTCAACCACTGCGCCACCAGGAAGCCCTTAAGAGTTTTTTTAATGCATTATATAAATTGATGGGATCAGTAGAATAAAAGGTGCATCTTCCATTCTCTGCAATGACATTTTGTTTTAGTTGCCTTTTATTCATAACATTGATAATGTACTTTGAAATAAGTGGGTAGTTGGTTGAATTTAGTGTGGCTAAACATTCTTTTTTCCATCTATGCGCAAGAAAAAAAGAATCAACCAATATCCAGGCATTGCACATGGTCTCATTTAATCATTACAACAATCCTGTAAGTTGAGGTTTTATATAAAGTGTGAGTCAAAATGGTTAATTTGCCTAGAGTCACACAGCTGATGTGTTATTTGAATAGATCTTACTGCCTCTTTCAGTGGTTCCCAAACTTTGCTGCACATTGGAATCACTTAGAAAACTTAAAAAAAAATATTGACACCTGGCTCCTAACTTCGGATATTTTGATTTAATTGATTTGGGGGTATGACTTTTAGTATTTCTTTTTTTTTTTTTTGGCTGCCTCTTTCGGCTTCTGGGATCTTAGTTCCCCAATCAGGGATTGAACCCAGGCCCCCAGCAGAGGAAGCGCAGAATCCTAACCACTGATCACCAGGGAATTCCCACTTTTAGTATTTCTTAAGTGAACTCAGCTGAACTCACTAGGTGGTATGCAATTTACAAATGGAAATATGGCTGTACTAGTTGATTTAGCTTTGAATCCTGATATAAAGATACTACCATATCAAAATGCTGGTGTCTATTAATTTCACAGTAAAGGCTTGCTAATGTGGTGGACATTTGTCAGCATAAGTATTTATCAGTGGTGAATTGGCCTTTTGGAATTTCTTTTGGTTCTGACTTGCAGTTTTTGTACAGAAGTTTTTTTTATTAAAGAGAAACAAGATGGCGACAGTGACTAAGCATACATAGTACACATCATATGTTTTGTTTGTGCCATCTTTAAGTGTGCAATGGCAAGGTTTGCAAATTAACCTGAAATTGAGGCTGTCCTATATTTCAGGTTGTCTGGAAGCTGCTCTGAGTACTTATCTGTTACACTTCCTTACACTGCCAGATTATTCTGTACTTAAGGTGGCTTTTATGGCAAGGGGAGTGTGAGATCTGATTTAAAGCTGCCTTGTTGGAAAGTAGTAGCATGAAGTTTTTGTAAATTTTGTTTTAAGTTCCAAATTTTCCAAGTCTTTCAGTTATATTAGAAGTGTCTAATACATTGTCCTTGGTAACACTATAATGAAATTCTTAAAAGACTGGATTTTATACCTTTATGTAAATACCATTCTTTTCCTTTTCCATTCCTTTACTACCCTATTCACTATGTATTCACGTTAGGTTGTTTTGCTTTTGGCTCTTCTCACTTGATTGAAATTATTGTTACCACTAAGCTTCACTTATTGAAATCCTAGTGTTCTCATTTTTGGACCTCCATAATATTAATACTTTGTATCCTTCTTAAGAAAGGGAGTGATGTTGGGTTTTTCTCTAAAAATTAAAGCTCTGTTGTTGGAGAGTGATAGTGAACTTTACAGTACCTGTACAGTACCTTCTAGAGAATTAGCAAACGTTTTTCATTCAGTCAACAAATACATATATTTGAGTGCCTACTACATACTGGGTGGGCAGTTTCAGATACTGGGCACATTTCAGTGAACAGACAAAAATTTTGTGAGGCTTACGTTCTTATTGAGCATCTGCCATGTACCTGACATGTGTATAATTGTGAAGTTGTCTCTTGCTGAAAATTAGGAGCAAAGATGTCTAAATCTCCTGTAAGGACATGAACCTTCCCTTAACATCAAAGGGATAATATGAGTTTGAGCCCCAAACAGCATTCTGAACCATGCAGAGGTTGCCTTGATTGGAGAGGTCCGCAGGGACCCCATTATGTCTCCTTGTGAATCCTGCTTAGTCAGCATTTCTCAAACATCAACCATGCATAATAATTACCTACAGAGCTTGTTTAAAATGTAGGGTTTACTGTCTCACCCCCAGATTTGTTTGACCAGTACTGGAATGGGTCCCAAGAGTCTGTATTTTTAACAAGTAACCTCAGATAATTTCTGCTAAAGACCGCAGAACCATGCTTTGGGAAATACTGTGTTGAGGTTTTGACACTCCATTGTATTGAGCAGTTGGGGGTAGTTAGTGATTATTTTGCTGAGAGGGCTCTGACTATTGTTGTCTTGGTTGTTGTCATTTCATAATTGTTGGGCAACTGCTTTTTGTAATGAAAGTAATCCTTTTGTTTGTGTAGTGCTTTTACAATCTCATAATTACTATTGTATCTCTTGATAGGTATAATAGATAAGTTATATTAAGAATGTTTATCAGTGGAACTTCCCTGGTGGTCCAGTGGCTAAGACTGTGCTCCCAATGCAGGTGGTCCAAGTTGGATCCCTGGTCAGGGAACTAGATCCCACATGCCGCAACTAAAAGATCCTGCACCCTGCAACTAAAGCACGCCACAACTAAAGATCCTGCACTCAGCAACGAAGATGCCGTGTGCTGCAAATAATTCCTGGTGCAGCCAAATAAATAAATAAATATATATATATATAGTTCTTTTAAAAAAAAAGGTTTATCAGTGAGCAAAAATGGCTCATGCCGGTAAAAAAATGGCAAAGCCAGAACTAGAACCTGTTTTTTTTTGGCTGCTGGTTCACTATTCTTTGCACTATATTGCATATACTGTGAGTTCAACCAGCTTCCCATTTTCAAATCCAACTTCTGGTTTACTGGGCCACTTTTTAATTGTCTAGTCACTGAAGGGCTTATTTTTATAAGTATATATTGCATAGTTCTATATTATTAGTTCAGGTTTACATAGAATTTAAATTTATGGATAGATATTCATGTGTTCATTCATTGCTTTTTTCTTTCAGGTTAGATCGTTCCTTTATAATAGCTTGCGTTGCCTCTTCCATTTTTCCCCTTTCCTATATCTGCATTAACATTTCAAGCCCAGACTTTGTGTTCTTTCTTCTGTTCTACTTTTAAGAGATTATATCAGACTTTGGAATTGTTTGTTTTCTTTTGTGTTCATTTGCTAATACAGAGAAATCTGAGTTAAAATTTTTTTAACCTAGAATCTATCTACTTAAGAAGGATTTGCTAAGCAAATTAATTACTGTAGAATGTGGTGGGGGGAATGTTTCATCTAGCCAAAATTATTTGTTCTCTTAAATCTTTATATGTAAAACTGTCTTAATACAGGTGATTCCTATAGTGCAAAAAGCACCCTAAAGGAAACCTTTTGGTCTCTGAAGTGTACTAAGAGATATTTTGATTTTTGTTACTTTTTTGCTCTAACATTTTTTAAGGTATTTATTTATTTATTTATTTATGCATGCTGCACTGGGTCTTCGTTGCGGCGTGTGGGCACAGTAGTTGTGGCACGCGGGCTTAGTTGCCCCTCAGCACGTGGGATCTTAGTTCTCCCGACCACGGATCAAACCCGCGCCCCCTGCATTGGAAGGTGGATTCTTAACCACTGTGCCACCAGGGAAGTCCCTTGCTCTAACATTTTAATGTACATTTTCTCATATTTCTCTTCTTAAGGAGTGGAGGTAAGTCATTTTAGCCTTGAGAATTTGAGATTTAAATTAGGAAGAAGGAAAAGGGGGCCCAGTTTTGTTTTGGCTGCCTCATGTGGGATCTTAGTTCCCCAACCAGGGATCGAACCCATGCTCCCTGCATTGGGAGTGCAAAGTCCTAAACACTTTAAAAGTAGGGTGGATGGTTATAGCTTTGGATGTGTTGAGTTTAAGGTGCAGCGTATCCCAAGTTTAGCTCTTGTATAATTAAGTTAGCAGAAAATACAGACCTAATCCTAGGCCAGGGAACTAGGACTGGTGTTAGATCTGAGCAAGATCAGCATAGAAGTGATAGTGGAGAAAGGAAATTGAGAAGTGAGGACTGAACCCTGTGGTGGAAATTCAGAGTTAATCAAGGCAAGAGGAGAGTTGGGATAATGGGGTGTTGCAGTTAAAGGAAGTCAGTTTTTAGGAGGAGGTAATAGCTATTCCAGAGAAAGAAAAGGAATGAGACTGTAAGGCTTTGGGCTTTGGCTGGAATAGAGCTCAGTGTACAGTCATGCTTAGTAAGTCACTGTTGACTCAGTGATATGGCCTGAGGGCAGTCTGGTGAGAGAATAAGGATATAGAATTAAAGGATAGGCAGAGATCAGATTTTTGGAGTTCCTCATATATATATGACACTTTGCTTTTTTTGGTGTGTAATTAGGGAGGGGCATTGGTTTTCATAGCAGAGAAACGACACCATGAAACTGTAGAGGAGTGACTGAAAGTAGGAGACTATGTTGAGAGGTAACGGGCATTTTTCAAAGTTTAGCTCAGATACTAACTTTTCTAAGAAGCCTTCCCTTTTATCTTCTGAATAAGTTGCTTACTCCTCTGTGTTTGTTTTTGTTTTGCGGTACGCGGGCCTGTCACTGTTGTGGCCTCTCCCATTGCAGAGCGCAGGCTCAGTGGCCATGGCTCATGGGCCCAGCCGCTCCGCGGCATGTGGGATCTTCCCGGACCGGGGCACGAACCCGTGTCCCCTGCATCGGCAGGCGGACTCTCAACCACTGCGCCACCAGGGAAGCCCTCCTCTGTGTTTTATATTTACTTTATTGTCGCTTTTATATTGTACTTGTCACTTATCTGTTCTTTTAGGCCTTATGCTGCTTATGGCATCCTTATCAGCAGTATCACACACATAGTAGGTCCTTAATAAGTGTTGAAACAGAGACTGGAGGAGCAGATTTTGGTAAAAGATTGACAGTTTTATTGAGATAATTTACCTATGTAAGCATCATCTACTTAAAGGGTGCAATTCAGTGGTTTTTACTATATGTACAGTTGTGCAACCATCACCATAATCCAATTTTAAAATGTTCATCACCCCCCCCCAAAAAAACCACCTTGAACACATTAGCAATCACTCTCCATATCTCTGCAGGCCTAGATAGCTACTAATCTACTTTATACATTTGCCTATTAGAAAAGATTTGGGGCTTCCCAGGTGGTGCAGAATCCTGCTGGTTGAGAATCCTCCTGCCAGTGCAGGGGACACGGGTTCGAGCCCTGGTCCGGGACGATCCCACATGCCGCGGAGCAACTAAGCCCGTGCACCACAACGGCTGGAGCCTGCGTGCCTAGAGCCTGTGCTCCGCAACAAGAGAAGCCACCACAATGAGAAGCCCGCGCACTGCAATGAAGAGTAGCCCCTGCTCACCACAACTGGAGAAAGCCCGCGCACAGCAACGAAGACTCAACACAGCCAAAAATAAATAAATAAAAAGAAAAGATTTGATCAATCCTTTATAATTGGTATTGTGAAACTACAGGTATATTGTCCCATTTCCCAGTGGAATAGTATATTTTAATACTTGTATTCCTCTGGAGGTTCCAGTTCTCCACATACTGTCTTCCAGTACTAATATGACCAAAGCTAGAGAGAGCAGTGACAGCAAGGACCATTTGTGATCTTTGAAGTATAATTTTGGGTAGTATGATGAGAATGATAACCATTATACTGGGAACCAAGAACAAAAAATGAAAGTAAGATGGCAAATAGAAACTAGATTTTCAACAAGTTAACCGTGAACAAGAAAATCGGATGATCTTGTCTTGCTATGAACCAACTATGCTGGATACTTTCAGTTTCTTGTGAATAACAAGCTTAATGCGTACTCCTAACCCCGACACACCTCTTTACCTGGCCGTCTTCTGTTCATGCTTCAAGAATCAACATACTTCTTAGTCGAGAAGCTTTTCCTAATGCCTCCCTCTGAAAGATCTATTGGGTCCCCATAATTTGTACCTTCTCACCATCAGTTTCTCTTTCATCATATGTGTTTGCCTACACAGACTGTGCTGTAAGCTATGAGAGCAAGAATTATTGGGTTTTGTCTTGTTAGCCACCATAAATATTGAAAGGGTAAATTAATAGGAGCTTTAGTAGTACTAAGTATCAAAGCACATTTTTTTGTTCGTGGTTTTTTTTTTTTTGCGGTACGCGGGCCTCTCGCTGCTGTGGCCTCTCCCGTTGCAGAGCACAGGTTCCAGACACACAGGCTCAGCAGCCATGGCTCACGGGCCCAGCCGCTGTGCGGCATGTGGGATCTTCCCGGACCGGGGCGTGAACCCGTGTCCCCTGCATCGGCAGGTGGACTCTCAACCACTGCGCCACCAGGGAAGCCCTTTGTTTGTGTTTTTAAAATTTGCGGGTTAAGGAACATTTATGCATCTTTTAAGGCAGAGGGCAAGGAACAAGGGGACTGATGTGGAAATCCTACAGCATAATTCAAAGATCTTAGGGATGATATTGTGAGTAAAGGATTAGTAGTAGCAGTTAGGAGGGTTAGGATGAAGAAGGAAAGCGAATCATCTTAGTTGACATTATTATTGCTGAGTGAAACACATATGATGCCCAAGTTTTAGATCTTATTCTGCAGTCTATTTACCTTAAAAATCTGTTTACAGCAGGGTTCTTAACTTGGTTCAGGGATTTACCCTCCACAAGGTCAGTGAATTGGATAGGAAAACAATTCCACCTTTATTTTCATGTACCTCTAACTGAACCTAGTTTTTCTTTTATAAACGTAGGCAACAAGTCCCCACTAGTTTTGGCAGTACCTATGGCTTTGTCACCAATAGAAATCACAGGTATTTTCATATTACATTATTGTTGCATGTAACTCAAAATAGTCTTTTTTTTTTTAAATTATTTATTTATTTATTTATTTATGACTGTGTTGGGTCTTCGTTTCTGTGCGAGGGCTTTCTCTAGTTGCGGCAAATGGGGGCCACTCTTCATCGCGGTGCGCAGGCCTCTCATTATCGCGGCCTCTCTTGTTGTGGAGCACGGGCTCCAGATGCGCAGGCTCAGTAGTTGTGGCTCACGGGCCTAGTTGCTCCGCGGCATGTGGGATCTTCCCAGACCAGGGTTCGAACCCGTGTCCCCTGCATTGGCAGGCAGATTCTCAACCACTGTGCCGCCAGGGAAGCCCCCAAAATAGTCTTTATATCCAAAATTATAGTACTAGTTAGACCTGCCTCTAAATCTTATTTAATGCTTTAATATGGAGCATGTATATTACTATAGCAAGATTGATTTTAAAGTAATTTTATGGTAACTGAATTTCTCTAAAATTGGTTTTCTTTATAATGCTATATATTTTATTTTATGCATTTAAAATACTCTGAGAAGGGATCAGTAGGCCTCATTAGACTACCAAAGGTGGGGGATCCATGACAACAGAAAAGATTCAGAACACTTGGTGTAGAACTAGCACCTCCCACGCACCCACACAACTTGTTTGGGCAAGTTCTTGGTTATTGTAGCTAAATACATTGATGCAGGATTGGTCTCTCAGTTGGTGGATTTCCAGTATTTATTTTCTTTTCCCTTTCTAGTCTTGTTCAATTTTAAATTACTTCTATGCTTATCAGTGCCCTCCCCAGGGGTGTGAGATTGTAAGGGTGGGGAAATTAGCCAATTAAAAAAGGTTTGGAAGACCCAGGAAAGTTCTGGGAAAGGTTCAGTAAAGTAAAAGATAGAATTAAGGGGCTTCCCTGGTGGTGCAGTGGTTGAGAATCTGCCTGCCAATGCAAGGGACACGGGTTCGAGGCCTGGTCTGGGAAGATCCCACATGCCGCAGAGCAACTAGTCCCGTGAGCCACAACTACTGAGCCTGCGCGTCTGGAGCCTGTGCTCCACAACAAGAGAGGCCGCGATAGTGAGAGGCCCGCGCACCGTGATGAAGAGTGGCCCCCACTTGCCGCAACTAGAGAAAGCCCTCGCACAGAAACGAAGACCCCCAAACGAAGACCCTAGTCTAAATAAATAAATAAATAAATTTTAAAAATTAAAAAAAAAGATAGAATTAATATCTAAAATTTCTTGAATTCATCACATTATCAGAATTATTACTCTGATCACCATACCCACAGCTAAAACTGTGGTTCTTTTCTTACTTAACGTCTAAATCAGTTTTTAGTATGGAGAAATCGGTCTAATCGGTATTTGTGTTTCTGGTTCTAGTTGCTTAATTCACCAGAAAACTTAGTGTCTGTTTTCCTTATTAAACCTGATTTTCCAGTTCCCTGCAGTAGCCAAATAGCAGCAATGAGTGTCTTTCTCTAGTTAAAATGCTCTGGATCCCAAACTGTTTCAAAGGTATTTCTGCAAGTTGTAAATCCAAAGCATTATGAATAAAAATTTTGTGTTACTGACCTTCTAAAATATGAATTGTGTTTTAAATGAAATTGCAAGAGGAGGAAATAGATTGAAGGTCTTAATTTTTTTTTTTTTTTTTTTTTTGGCTGTATTTGGTCTTTGTTGCTGCATGTGGGCTTTCTCTAGTTGCGGTGAGCGGGGGCTGCTCTTCGTTGCGGCGCGCGGGCTTCTCATTTTGGTGGCTTCTCTTGTTGGGGAGCACGGGCTCTAGGCACAAGGGCTTCAGTAGTTGTGGTGCACAGGCTTAGTTGCTCCGCAGCATGTGGGATCTTACTGGACCAGGGCTCGAACCCGTGTCCCCTACCTTGGCAGGCAGATTCTGAACCACTGCGCCACCAGGGAAGCCTGGTCTTAAATTTTTGATGGCAAGAGAAAAGTTTAGTTCATTAAATTCTAGGTACCTAGGTATTCAAAGTAAAACGCAGGCCACAAATCTAAGGAGCAAATATGGGCAGAGAAGGAGAATGAGAGTTACACAGCAATCTTGTATACCAAGAGTTAATAGAAAATCAGGAGGTTACCCACATTTTAGTCCTGTGTCTAGTTCTTCAGAAGTGCCGAAGAGTTACATGAATCAAAATGTAGTCAAAGCTGTGCATCATAGTTCTGCTTTCATGATGAATGCCATTAATAAAATGGAGCTTAATAAGTACTAACAATTCTAGGTTAAAGGATTACAGTGTCTTAAGACTCAAGTTCATAGATGCTTCCACCTTTCAGAAGTAATCAACTATTGAATGCAGTACTAGGAGGATTGGTGACTTTTGAGACTCAGGAATTTAAATTGAGAATTGAGAGCTTGTGTTGTGGTTGAGGGTCGCCTGCTGTTGAAGTCTGGTAATTTAGGAGGAGGGGGGAGAAGGAAGTGCCTTTCTTGACTGTTTTAAATGAATTGTTAACCCCGACACACACATGCCAGAAACAGAACAAAAAGGGAAAAGAAGGCAACGTGGCATGATTACAATGAGAAGCAAGAAGAAAGATACAGGAAAAGATAAACAAGAATTGCCTGTAGGTGACTTTTTTTGGCCCATGGTAATTTGGGTGCTGTTGAAGGATGGGAAGAAGAGCTATCTATAGTTTTTATAATATTATGAAAGGCAAAATTCTACTGTTAAGGATGGTGCACGTAAATATTAATGTATAGGAACATTAAAAGGAATTCAGACTAAAGAGAGTAAGGTGGCTGGAACTGTTAGCAGTAGCAACCTAAAGGGGGAATTTGAGCTAGTTCTTAGAGTTGAGCGAGATTGTACTAGACCAGGTCCTTAATTTCTACCCTCATAAAAAGGAACATAAAAGTTGGATGATGATAATTTGGCAAGAGACTAAGTTTGAGATACACTGTCTTGAGAATGTAGATGCTATGAAAATGGGTATATTACAGCACTGATTCAGTGCTCATACTTTTAGTTCAGTGAAGACTCTGACATTAATAATCTAAAGATGGGAAGATAAATGGCATAGGAAAAGACATTTATCTGTTACGACTGTCACTTCTAAACTTTTATAATTATTTGACTTATTTGAATCAAAGATGAGTAGATGCTTCCTGATGACTTTATACTTTCGGTACAGGTAGTATTTTTGTATTCCTTTTTTTGTTTTCCTCATCTGCCACGTCAAGCATGCCCTAGCCTGGTAAAAACCTCTAATACAGCTTTTTATTCTTTAATTCAGCAAATGTTAGCATTTCCTGCATGTAAAGCATTGTGCTGGATGCTGGGAATATAGAGTTGTGAACAAGACATAAAATGGCCGCCCCTATTATACTAGGATTCTCCAAAGAAATAGAACCGATGGATCATATATACAGGCATACCTCAGAGTTATTATGGGTTCAGTTCCAGAATACCACAATAAAGCAAAGTCACACGAATTTTTTGGTTTCCCAGTGCATTGAAAATTATGTTTACACTATACTGTAGTCTGTTAGATGTGCAATAGCATTATGTCTAAAAAAATTGTACCTACCTTAATTTACAAATACTTTATTGCCAAAAAGTGCTAACCATCATCTGCGCTTTCAGCGAGTGGTAACTTTTTGCAATAATAACATCAAAAATAAAGATCACAGGGCTTCCCTGGTGGCGCAGTGGTTGAGAGTCCGCCTGCCAATGCAGGGGACACGGGTTCGTGCCCCGGTCTGGGAAGATGCCACATACCGCGGAGCGGCTGGGCCCGTGAGCCATAGCTGCTGAGCCTGCGCGTCCGGAGCCTGTGCTCCACAATGGGAGAGGCCACAACAGTGAGAGGCCCGCGTACCGCAAAAAAAATAAAAAATAAAAAAATAAAGATCACAGATCATCACCATAACAAATATAATAATAACGAAAATATAAAAATAATGAAAATGTGACAAAAACACAAAGTGAGCATATACTGTTGGAAAAACGGTGCTGATGGATTTGTTCAAGGCAGGGTTGCCACAGTTTGTAAAAAACATGATACCTGCAAAGAGCAATAAAGCGAGATATATTTATAGGTAGAGAGAAAGAGATTTATTATGAGGGATTTGCTCAGACGATTATGGACGCTAAGAAGTCCCATGACCTGGAAGCAAACTAAATGCCCATTGACAGATGAATGGATAAAGAAGATGTGGTACATATATATACCACAAAAAGGAACAAAATTGGGTCATTTGTAGAGACGTGGATGGATCTAGAGACGTCATACAAAGTGAAGTAAGTCAGAAAGAGAAAAACAAATATCGTATATTAACGCATATATGTGGAACCTAGAAAAATGGTACAGATGAACCGCTTTGCAGGGCAGAAATAGAGACACAGATGTAGAGAACAAGCGTGTGGACACGAAGGGGGTAAAGTGGTGGTGGGGGGGGTGGTTGTGGGATGAATTGGGAGATTTTGACTGATGTATATACACTAATATGTATAAAATAGATAACTAATAAGAACCTGCTGTATGAAAAAAAAATTTAAAAAAAAAGGGGAGTCCCATGACCTGTGGTCTATAAGCTGGAAGCCCAGGAAAACCAGCAGTGTAGTTCTGGATCAAGCCTAAAGGCCTGAGACCAGGGAAGCCAATGATTTACGTCCCAGTTTGAGTCCTAAGGTTTGAAAACCAGGAGCACGGATGTCCTAGAGCAGAAGATGGAAGATGAATGTTTCAGCTCTAGCAGAGAGGGAAATTTCTCTTCCTCTGCCTTTTTATTCTGTTCAGGTACCCCACTTTAGGGAGGGTGATTTTCTTTACTTAGCCTGTCATTCAGATGCTAATTTCTTCTGGAGATACCTTCACATACTGTTTTACATTTTATCAGCTATTTCAGAATCCCTTAGCCCAGTCGGGTTGATGCATAAAATTAACCGTCACCAATCAAGTCAGAGGGGGAAGACCTACGTTAAACAAATGTTCTTTTTTCTCTTGTTATTGTTATAGTCATAGGGATGGGCATATTTAGGTCCTTTAATCTGAACTGAGTATTTACGATAATTACACTGATTTACTATTCTTGGAAGTCCTTGGGTCTCATAGCAATACCTAAAATATTTCATTTCAGTCATTTTGTTTCTTTTCTAAGGTATTTCCATTTTCATCGAGATTTAATAGAGAAAAGAAACCTCTAGCTCCACATCTTCAGCTATAATATAACTCTTCTAATTGGTTCTCATGTCATTGTCACTCCTTCCCCTACTCCCCAGTTTCCATATTGCATACTGATACCAAGGCCAACTCTTAATACTTATGTCCCATCCATACTCCACTGATAATTCCTCAGTTATCTATAGAATTTAAAGCACATTAGCCTGGTATTCAAGAGTCTATAATATAGCCCCAAACTATCAGTCACTTTGATTCACCCCTTTATGCGAGCCCATGGTCTATTCTTGCCTCTGCCTAGCACATCTTTTTTTTAAAATTTATTTTTAGCTGTGTTGGGTCTTCATTGCTGCTCACAGGGTTTCTCTAGTTGCGGCGAGCGGGGTCTACTCTTCATTGTGGTGTGCGGGCTTCTCATTGCAGTGGCTTCTCTTGCTGTGGAGCACGGGCTCTAGGCGCACAGGCTTCAGTAGTTGTGGTTCGCAGGCTCTAGAGCGTAGGCTCAGTAGTTGTGGCACACAGGCTTAGCTGCTCCACGGCATGTGGGATCTTCCCGGACCAGGGCTCAAACCCGTGTCCCCTGCATTGGCAGGTGGATTCCCAACCACTGCGCCACCAGGGAAGCCCTTAGCACATCTTTTTCTACCTTATCTATCAAAATATTATCCCTCCTTCAGGATCTGACTAGTAACAGACCATTTTCACTAGGTTTCTTTCTTTGGACAGATGTAGTTCCCACTGATCGTTTGCTTTTTCTGAATTCTGTTAGCATTTTTTGGTCAGCCCTATTGACTTGTGCATGTATTATCTTAGGCTTGTGCTTTTTATCTGTTTCTTAATTTTTTAACTAGAATTAGTTTGGATATGGGTTTAGAGGAAGGAAATAAGATCAGAGAGATGGACCTTCCTTCTCTTAGCATCTTCTTCAGACCTTAAGGAACCTTTTTTATGCTCTCAGTAAGAAATGATGGTTTTCTAAGTTGCGAGCTCATTCCTTGGCCTACTTCCTTGATTGGTCAGGCAACACTATGTCTAAAGACATTGATTTGAAACAAACAAATAGTAAATGAGACCTTGCCCCCTCCCCTTTTCTTTTAGCTTTCATCCATTAAATTACTTGATTCTTCTGCATCTTTTGAAACTATTAGGAAGAATAAGGTCCAAATCAAACAAGTTTGTTTTTAATCTCATAAGTATCTGAGTTACCTACAGTGTGCACATTACTTTACCATAGTGTACTTAGTAGCAACACATTGCTGCTTATGTTGAAAAATGTCTAAAGAGAAGACCTGAGTTTCTGGTTGAAGGCACCTAGAAAGTGGAGAATAGGAGTGAGGTTTTCATGTTTGTGGGTTTCAGATTGCCTGCAAACTTAAATGATCTCAGAGAATCAGCTTAGTGCTTGCTCATTACCCAGATTCTATGAAGACATAAGACAAACAGTAGGTTTTATCTTACAGGTGTAGAGAGAGAAACGCCAAAGTAACAGTACCTGAAGATTTGTATTGTCAAGGGGTTAGATCTTGGATATAGGCAGTAGTCAGTGGCTATAGGAATTCTGTGAAACGGGAGACCAATGTGGGATAGTCTACTTAAGGAAGATTTCTTTGGCATCTGGGTAATAGGATGTTGCAGTTGAAAATGGAGAGTTAGCAGCTTGCAGAATAAAAGTGGAAAACGTGGAGGTGAAGGTAGAAACTGAGTAAGTAGGATTTGGATAAGCAGAAGGCTGTTCCTGGCTCCTAATCTGTGTGTAATAATGTCGGGATGGGTTACACAGGTGGAAAGCACAGATGGGGAGGGTGTGAGGTGTTAGATTTAGAGAAATAAGTTATATATTCCTTGAGATCAAAAGGAGGAATGAAAGAAACACCTGTCACTTAGGTTTAAAGAGTTATAATACCAATTTCTAAGCGGAAAGACCTAATTATTTTAGAAGTGCCGTAGTTGCACCATGGAGGAAAATGCCTTTGAATCATTTATGTTTTAGTTGTTTTTTTATGGATTGTCTTCTTGATATTGAGAATAGGGGCTGTGTCTTAAACTCATACACTTAAGCAATATGGAGAAAAATGCCTAATAACTTGCTTGGTTTTTTTTAAAGTGTGTTTCTCAATTCATCTAATTCCCCCTTGTTTCTAATTATTATGAGAGTATTCTGTTAAAGACTTACTTTACATATGACTTCCCACAAAGTGCTTTATGAAATTGTGTGATTGCATGAAGATGTGAAGTATGAATTTGTGCCTTTGACATTTCAAGTTTGTAGTTTGGATTGGATGGTTCTAAAATTCACTTTATTGTAATTTTGTTAGGGAGCCATTGGAACAAATTTGTTGATGTAGACATGAGATGTAGTCTTATGAGAGTTGATTTGTGCTTTCTCTTTTGCCTTTGATTCTTAGTGACTTCCCATCACTGCCTTAGCTCTTTCTGGATTTGGTGGTTTTTTATAGAGTCATTTATTTTTCTCTAAAACCTAGATAAATTAGGTTTTTTTGTTTTTTTTTTGTTTTGTTCTTTTTGCGGTACGCGGGCCTCTCACTCTTGTGGCCTCTCCCGTTGCGGAGCACAGGCTCCGGACGTGCAGTCTCAGCGGCCATGGCTCACAGGCCCAGCTACTCTGTGGCATGTGGGATCTTCCCGGACCGGGGCACTAACCCGTGTCCCCTGCATCAGCAGGCAGACTCTCAGCCACTGAGGCACGAGAGAAGCCCCGATAAATTAGATTTTTATATTAAAAATCTGCCATATTCTTAGTATTGGATGTTTATAATGGCAACGACTGGTTTTGAAGTTTCTGACAGCTTCCTAGCACAGATTTGCCTCTGCCGTTAAGTAAAGAAAGAAGAAAAAAAAGAAGGAAAACAAAACAGGAATCAGGAAAGGAGAACATAAGCTATTCACTTTGTTCATCACTTGTCTTTTTTTTAAAAAAAATATTTATTTATTTGGCTGTGTCGGGTCTTACTTGTGGCACGTGGGATCTTTCATCGTGGTGAGTGGGCTCTTCATTTCTGCTCACGGGCTTCTTTCTCTCTATTTGTGGTGCAAGGGCTCAGTAGTTGTGGCACACGGGCTCAATAGTTGTGGCAAGCAGGCTTAGTTGCCCCGTGGCTTGTGGGATCTTAGTTCCCCAACCAGGGATCAAACCCGTGTCCCCTGCATTGGAAGGCAGATTCTTAAACCCACCACTGTGAGCTTTTCTTTCAAGTGTTGTAAATGTTGGAATGTATGTGAAGGGTGTTGAATTCCTATATGGAAAATAAAGGATTGAAAAGGGATAATTGCAGCAGCTTTGAACATAGTTTTAGATACAATAAGGGCAGATCAACTCTGCCATTCGGAGATTGGTACATCTGTTGCATTTCTTAGGCTAGTGAGCACAATCTGTAAGGTTAAGCAGAAACTTTCTCCATCAGGCTACCTTTTTCTGCAAAGACATATGAAAATGAATTCCTTTGTGTGTTCGATGGTAGTTATTCGTGTATCATGTTTGCGAAGTAGTAGTCCTCGGGAACAGCTGAAGCAAAAGCGTAGGAAGGAATGTGAGCTTTTTAAGCCTAGTCACCTTACGATCTTTTACATAAGATTCTAGGGAGCGTATTCATTGGATCTGAATATGAGACCATGCTTAAGTAGCTGGTTTTGCATTTTCTAGAAAAATATAGTTATTAAGATACTAAATCCCCATTCTCTAGTTTCAGTCTTAATTTTCTTTTATAACAGAATAACAGAGCAAAATTTTAAAAAAGAAATAACACTAAAAACACTAAACGGGACTTCCTTGGTGGCGCAGTGGTTAAGAATCCGCCTGCCAATGAAGGCGACATGGATTCGATCCCTGCTCCAGGAAAATCCCACATGCTGCGGAGCAACTAAGCTCTTGTGCCACAACTGCTGAGCCTGTGCTCTAGAGCCCGTGAGCCTCAACTACTGAAGCCCGTGCGCCTAGAGCCCGCGCTCCACAAGAGCAGCCACCACGAGAAGCCCGCGCACCGCAGGAAGTGTAGCCCCGCCCCGCTCGCTGCAACTAGAGAGAGCCCACGTGCAGCAATGAAGACCCAACGCAGCCAAAAATAAATAAATAAATAAAATTATAAAGCAAACCAAAAACACTGAACAGTTTTCCACTAAACTGATACTCATTAATGCCTTTGACACAGATTTTTTTAAGCCTTTTTCCCCTGTTTTGAATATTTTTAAAACACATAAACTTCTCAAATGGTAAATCCAGGTATCATTTCTTATTAGAGTTAACAAAGAAATCACTCCAGTCTAGCTTTAAAATAACTTCCTCGTTTTGTTTTTTTTAACATTTTAAATAATGACAAAATGCCTTTTTTTTTCTTTTTTTGGGCTGTGCCACATGGCATAAAAGATCTTAGTTCCCTGACCAGCAATCGAACCCGTGCCCCCTGCAGTGGAAGCACGGAGCCCCAACCAACCACTGGACCTCCAGGGATGTCCCTCAAGCAAAATTCATAATCTAGATAAGTTTGAAATAAAAATGGTAGTGCTTATTTTCAGGAAATTACCCGTACCAGACTTACAGGCATATAGAAACTTGAAATCATTTATTGCAGTGATTTCCAGTTCTTGTAGTCTCTGAAATTAGCAGTTGATATTCCTAGAGTTATTGGGGGCAAATTGTATATCCACAGTAATATAGCAACAGATAATTAAAGCATGATTCTTCCAGTAAAAAGCAAATGTCATCTTTGTGGTAATATGATTGTTTTCTGTGATCGGGAACTAAGCAAAAATGTGACTCCTTATTAATACAACTTGGTAGGAAATGGAACATGAGTTATAGTGAAAGGGATCTTTGCTTTCTGAAACGTTTTGGAATGACTAGTAGAATCTCCTTCATTTCTTCAGTTAAAAAGTAAGACCAGGTGAGGTTAAGAAACTTGCCCATCGTCTCAGGAATCAGTGGTGGATGGATATAGAATTCAGCTGCCCTGGTTAAGAGGAATGTTAAGGCTGCCACACAAGTACTGACTTAATTGGACAATGGGTTGCTTGACAGGAAAAAATCTCTTTACCTTGTGTTGGGCAATGTAGTCAGTCAGTGAGTTCATCAACTGAATAGTGGAAAACTTAACCCTAAATAAAACCTAACCAGAGAGGAAAAACTATCTTATTCAAATTTTTTAAAATTTGGTGATGTTAAGTGATAATCAGCTTTTTATAATACCCTCCCTTTTCCCCCTTTCATTTTATTAGGTGGTATGGTCAGGAAAAAGACTACAATGTGCTAGTCATGGATCTTCTTGGACCCAGCCTCGAAGACCTCTTCAATTTCTGTTCAAGAAGGTTCACAATGAAAACTGTACTTATGTTAGCTGACCAGGTATGTGAAACTTTTATGAGAATAAAAACTAAGAAATACTAGTGTTTACCACTACTTAACTATAATTTAAATGTGTGTAAACCAGAGAATTGTAGTCCCATGTGTCAATGTTTGGATCAGCAAAAAAAGATCCATAGTAAGGTATAGTCATTCAAGTGTATTACTCTAATATGACTTGTAGATGTTTTCCCATGGGTATAGGACAAAAACGGATTATACTAGTTTATTACACCTATAGACTAGGAGTTTTCAAGCTGCTCCCATCAGATAGAGTGTATTTGTTTTAGTGTTGAATATAGCAGGTTTCCTTATAAGATTTTGTTTGAAGAAAGGATTTGGAGTGTTTGTTTGTATATAAATATAGATAAATATGTATATATTGAAATTTTGTTTAAATTAAGCAAATTGAATGCTATGTATTATGTGTTGAATCCTTATGAAAGGTGTATTTTTGAGGAAAATAAGGTACTGAAGTAATTTAAGGAATAATTTTTGACCAGGTAGATGCTCTTGAAGTAAAGGATTCTCGGCCATTGGTAATAGGTAAGCAAAACCAGGGAAATTTTTATGTCATGAATTAGATTTATTCATTGGCTGGAGATTAGATGAAATTGTTTTAAAGCAAAGATTAGATTTTTTTGAACTAAAGGAAATAAAAAAGAAAATTAGTTTTAAAGAATTTTAAGATGGGGAATAATAGGGTCAGGAACAAGCCTTGAGGAAACAGATAATATGGTCAAAGATAATAGGTAAATGTCAAGGAATTTATGATTAAAACCTCTTAATATGACATGTGAATGAATCTTAATAAAAGAGTTTGTATTCTGTAGGCTCAGTAACACATAGGCATTCATACAGTGAACATTTATTCGGGGACTGCCATTGTACTTAACACTGGGAGGTACAAAGAAGAAGAACTAGTCTCTTCCCTCTAGGAGCATAGAGTTTAGTGGAGAAAAATGGAAGGGTTCTGTCATAGAAGTCTATATATTGGATACACTAGTAACATCAGAGAAAGAATGTAATTTAGGAAAGGGGGTTGCAGCAAAGTATTTGTTTAAGAAGGAAACAGCTGAGTCTTGCCCCATAGATGACAGGCAATACTTGAAGTAGTCTGTAGTTTGTGCTATTAATTTGTCTTTTGCCCCACATTTCCCCTGTGAGTTAATACTCATAGTTTAATTATGGGTATTACTTAGCTAGGACAAATATGTACATAAGTGAGCCAGTGGTTTTGTTTTACTTCTTTAATACATGAGTTGCTGCTGTACCTAAAGATGCTATTTGAACATTGTATACATCTACTTCCTTGAGAGTATGAATAGTTTAAGCCAGAGATTACAATTTGGCTTCAAAAGACATTTGCCAAGGTAGAGGAGTAAGATTTAGAATCTGTATATCCATGGTGATAAAAGCTCTGGAGAAAATGAGGCCAAGTAAAAAATAGAATCCTGACATATACTACTAGAAGAGCAAGAACATATGGGTAGAAAGATAATGTTGGCAGCCTTTGCACATGGAAAACACTTTCAAATACAACTTGTAAGTATTTTACAGAAAAGGTAGACATAGTTGATAATTTGGAAATTAAAACTATTATAGAAGAGATGCCAGAGTTAAGACAAATTTTTCAAAATTTAAATCTATTTACATAACAAATGACTGATAAAAGATTGTTGTATGCAAAGAATTCTTAAAAATTAGCACGAAAAGGACAAGCCAAAAGAATACTGGATGAGTATAGATTGACAGTTCATAGAATAGTACTAAATCCAAAAGGTCAGTAAAAACAAGCAGGTTTCCAAACTGTTAGGGAAATAAGCGAGGTCAGTACCTGTCAAATTTGCAAAATTTAGAAAGAACTGAAATAACTTTGCTAGTGGGAGAAAGAACACTACTGCTGAAAAAAATGAGTTGTTATAAGCTATTTTGAAGGGCAGTCTGATGGCACCTATCAAAATGAAAAAAATACATACCTTTCAGCCCAGCAACTCTGCTGTAATAGTATGGGATTTATAACCCATAGAAATAAAAGCGCTAGTAGGTAAGGATATATTTAAGTATTATTAATAGCATTATTGTTTATGGTGGGAGAATATTGGAAATAATGGGAATACTGTGAGTTAGGGGATAATTGGGGAGTACTTCCATCTGTGCCATAGAATATTTATAGCCATTAAAAAGAATGCTAAGACCATACCACTTGACGAGGCAGAACTTCCAAGAAATTAAGAAAAGCTTGTTAGAATGGCATGTTTATTATTCAGTTTTGGAATATGATCATACAAGTATGGAGAAAAATCATGGGAGAGTCCAAAAGGCATGCAAGAAAGGAAACCCAGCATGTGTATGTCCCCATTTGTATAAAAAGTTACATGCTTACATTGTATGGTACCAACTTCCAGGAATGTTTGGGTTATAATTAGTTAAAAACAAGTGAACAAGAATAAAGTGAGTGGACCGTTTCTATTTCAATTTAAAGCAATAACAACAACTTAAGCTACTATATCAATTGGTCAACACCCCTTACTCCCAAGCACAAGTGAGTTTATGTGTGTATGTATATAAGAGCATGGAAATAGATCTGGGCAGTAGCAGGCTGTTTTTATATTTATATAGGTACGTCAGGAGGCATAGGATTGGCTTTTACTTTATATAATTTATTACAACAACTGAAACAATTCTAAATGTATTACTTTTGTAATTTAAAAATAAAACCATTTTTTGCTATCAGGTCATGTTTTGCTACTATCATGTTTATAATCATTAATAGTGAAAGAATAAGCCTAAAGAACACTTCTGGTTTATGCTTATATATCCATCAGTCTAGATGTAAATGCAGTGCCTGGTTGCCCTTTCTTTTTAATTTTGACTAGCACTGTCTTTGTGAACTCTAAATAAAGTTAATAAAGTATACCTGCGATCTTGAAAAATAATTGGCATATTGAAGTAATTGAGAAATAATGTTTTCTTTTGTCACTTAATACAAATCACTTAATTTTCTCTCCTCCTCCCCTTTTTTCCAGATGATCAGTAGAATTGAATATGTGCATACAAAGAATTTTATACACAGAGACATTAAACCAGATAACTTCTTAATGGGTATTGGGCGTCACTGTAATAAGGTTAGTCACATGTTCTTTGCATGAAGGAACAAAGAGTAAAAAACTTCAAGAATTGCTTTGGTGAACTTTCAGTCTTTAAATTAAGAGTCAGAGTAAGTTGAATTTGCTATTGATAATTGCTTTAAAAGATTGTACTAGAAGGATAATCTATTAACTTAATAACTTGAAATAAATTCTCTCCAACTTACCCAACCAAGGTTAGTTATTTATATGGAAATATAAAATTCCAAGGGCTTATAGTGAAAATGTAATCATCTATATTATTTAACTATTGAGCAGTTGTATCTATTTTTCATTCATTCGAATAGCTAGCGAACAAAAAAAACAAACAAAAAACCCCATGTACTTTTCTTCCTGAATGCTAAAAATCAGATTTTAACCTTTGTCTCTGAAGTGTGGGTTTTTTTAATATATGTGCTTGTGCCAGCGTGGGAACCACTGACCCATCTGTCACCATGGCGTTAACATTTGCTGACTAAGCATGGTTGATAATGAGAATTCTTCAGTCCTTGGATTTGTGTATTCAAAAGGATAACTTTTGGGCCTGTTTCAAAAGTAGTTGACAGTTTCTTATTTGGGTGCCAAGTTGGGTGGGGTCTCCACCCCTCTTCTCCTCTCCTTTTCAAAGGGAAGTGTAGACAAGTGAAATGAACATACATACAATGAAATTAGTGTTCATTGGGGGCTGCAGAATGATTGAATTTATGGGGTGGTTGGGTTTTAGCTAGTGACGCATGATTGCAGTTAAAAACTAATTGTGTTGAATTTTTTCTGCAATGATTAGTTTTACTGAGTGAATTGCTTTTTTTAATTAATTCAATGTTGAGCTCGGGCAGACAGGCAGCATTGGCAATGCACTAAGCATGTTATGATCTGATGATCTGATAGAAATTCTCAACTTCAGGACAACTTGGGGGGTTTTTGTTTTTTGTGTTTTTTGTTTTGTTTTGTTTTTGGAAGGAACATTCCCATTTGTTTTATTAAACCATTAGGGAATGTTTGGTGTTTTTAGGTCTAGCTATAAATGTTTACCTTTGTTTGCCTGTATGAATGCCAACTTGGAGCCATTACCATTAGAACTGGTGTTATTTGTTAATGCGTGAGACATTAATGTTGGTCTGACCAAGTTTTAGGAATTAAAATTTTTTTGTTGAAAGCTGAGCTTTAAATAATAGAAGGTGTTTAAATCTACATACAACCTTTCTTGCCATTCCCAATTGCATCTTTTTTTTTTTTTAATGTTATGTGGCTTCTCTCTTTGAAGCATCCAGGTTCTTAATTGTTACTATAAAACCTGGTAATTTAATTGAAAAATTACTAGTCTTAATTTTGGGGGGCAATTTTGTCGGTATGACCCTAATCTTTTGACCATTTCCCAGCCCTTGTCTTCCCATTTTCTTCCTGCTAAAGACCCATTATCCTCATGTGATCCATGTTCTGCATGTTGACATTGCAGTACATGGTTTTTGTCTTAAATTTAATGATGGCCTAGATAATACCTCTTTGCTTTTTTCCCCCCTTTAAAATAGCTTATTAATCACATAGTTGTGTTAGGAAATCCAAACGACCAGTGATACGTAAACCTTTTTAGAATCTTGTATCCTCTTTTAGAGATACTAAAAAGAATATTGTGAAGCTGTTTTGCTGTTAAACAGATTGAGAGAGACCCTAGGGTTAGAAGTGCAGTGTTTTACCTAAGATTCAAATTCTAAATGTTGTTCTTGAACATTTTAGATTAGTGTTTTGTTTATGTAGTTGGTTTTTAGTGTTTTCTGTATTGTAGTTTGAAATATGCCAGTTGTATGAGACTGGATTCTTCGGTCAGCTTGTTCCAGTAGTTTTCTATTTGTGGGTAAAGAGTTGGGTGGGGGGCGCTTTTGAGGTTGATTTTTAAAGTCAAATTTCTTATTTGGAAAATTGTTCTGAATTTGATATTTAGGAGTAGTCACTCCAATCATAGTGAATTTGCTCATCTCTTCCAGTAATCAGCCCTGCATGCTTATGAAAATAAATTTTAAGGTGACTAAATGCCTTCTACCTCTTCCTTACTGAAGATTTTTTTCCCCTGTACAATCTTTTTTAGGGGAAGGGCAGATTGTGATACCAAAGATTGCAGATCCAAATTCCCCCCTTTTTTATTAATAAATTAAAGAGCCAAATGTCACCATTGCTATCCCTGTTTCAGGCAGTGACACAATATAGTGGCATTAAAAACCTGAGTATTTTCCAGAATTCAAATGTTCTTAAGCATGTGATTCTTATTTGGAAAACTGAGAAGCTACAGTGCTTGGTGGAAGAAGGATGGCATTTGGCTACCCTGTTCTTTCTCTAATGCCTCGGTGTTGCCTGTCTGCGCCGGCCATTGTTGCAATGTAAGCAATACTGTTTGATGCACTGCCACCCTCTATTGTCTGTTTAGTGTTTAGAATCTCCAGTGGGGAAGAGGAAAAGAAGCATGACTGTTAGTTCTTCTCAGGACCCATCTTTCTCAGGATTAAACCAGGTCTGAAACTGTCTCCTATTCCAACCTCAATCCCAAATTCATGTGCTTTTCTTTCTTACTGTTTTATTTTGATTATTTTTGTTTTGTTTTAATTCTGGAGAATGTAGATCTTGCTCAAGCACCTCTTACGTTGGCATTATTCAGACATACTTGGCAAACATAACATTACTAAGATGTTTCTTTGTGGCTTTTGCTTAAAGTTTGTAAAATTTAGAGAAAACCTAAATGAAAACAGGATTATGTTTAGATCTCTAACATCCACATGAGGAAATGTGTTGATCTACCATTGAAATTCTTTACCTAATGGTAAACTTGAGATAGACTGTTCAGTTTTTAAAAATAATTTGGAGTTGCATTATTGCTGAATGATATTCTGCATCAACTCTTCCCCTTCCCCTAGCGTACTTTAGGTAAGTGTAGATCAGATTTCAGATCTGGTTTTTCTAGAATTGATTACCTCAATATAAGAATTCTCTCAGCTTCAAACAAGTGGCATAAAATGCTTAAAGAGCATTATATGCTCTGGAACTAGAATATACTGTATTCTAACAACATAACGATAACTGAAGCACTTACCAATTACCATCAGTAACACATATGTAAGATAAACAGATGCATAACCTGATGATTTAGTGTTTAGCAGGCTAAACACTCCAATAACTTTCCAAATATTTTTTAAATGTAAGCAGAACTCTTCATATTTACTTTTGTAGAAGTTAGATAGCTTTATTACTGTATGAATTTTCAGATAAACAAGGGAAAATAATTTTAAAAATCACACCATTTAGGTACTTAATCTTTGAAGCTCCTGAATGAACGAATCTTTATCAATTTAGTATACACTGAGAAGTAAGTATTGACATAAGTAATCAGAAAAGGAAAAAAGTTGCATTTGATATGTGAGCATACTTTGTAGTTCCGTTATTAAACCACAAGTATCACCTGGGTAATCATTTAATCCTTTTCCATACTGCCCAGCATTATTTCAGGAACTACGTTCTCCCACTGTTAAAACGGTTTCAGGAATTCAATTTTACTTTTATTCACAAAGAAATACCAACTGTGGTAACTAGGTCTTGGTTGGGCAGAGAGGGAGGATGGTGGGTAATTAGGTACATTGTAAGGCACCTTTACTGCCCTATTTTTACTTATCCATATACATTCACACATTTTACTTATATTTTATAACATAATTATTTAATAATAGGTCTTCTGGGTTATAAGGAAAAGTAATCTTGTGAATTTTCTGAAGGGCAGGAAAATGTGACTGCTGGTTAGGAGAAAAACTGTTGTAAATACCAAAAACTAAAATTGTCAGTAGCGTTTCTGAAGAAAATGCACGTCTGCTGAATGGAGTTATCCCAGCGTACCCAACATTAACTCATTTCCACAGTCCTTTGAAAAATATGCTGCATTCTTTAAAACAGCCACAAATTTTACTTAGAACATGTAGTTAAAATCCACAGAAAAGCAGCTTGACAACCGAAGAGTTTAAACGTCTCTTTGCATATGCAGACCTATAAAAACACATTATTTTATGACGTTGAATACTGACTTTTCCTTTTTTGGTTTTACCTTTACATATCTGCGCCTGTTGGGTTGTATCCTTGGTATCACATGGTTTCATGTAAATATTTCCCATTATATATGTTTTTACTCGTTTTAAATTCAGTGCATAGAGAGTGACTAAAGAAGCATGATAGGTACCAGAAGGTAATGAACTATCAAGAGATTTAAAATTTTTAAATTTTAAGTAGTTTTCAGTTGTTTGCTCTTAAAATGGGATACCTTTATTTATCAGTGACATTACTTTTCCTGACTCATTTTCAGTTTTTATAGGAGGAGAAAATTTAAAAATTTTTTGCTTTAATATTAAAGATTGAGATACTTAAGAAGGTAGTGTTTGTCCATTTTTGTTCTTAATAAGTTAGGTTTTTGTCCTTTAGAATTGTAGAAGGAAAGAACTCTAGTGAACACTGAGTTTTTATAAAGCAGTCTTTTAGTTGTGAGAAAGTGGTTATTGAGTTGCAAATGGAGCTGTGGAATCTAGACATGAATGTAACTATCAGACATAACCATGTCAGAGTTGTTCCTGTTTTCTCCTCCATTTGGAGTTCTAAAGGAAGCAATCTTAGAAAATAATCTTTAGAAGAAAGTTCATGTCCTAATCACTTTTTATTCATAACCCACATAATTTTTTTTTTTTTTTTTTTTTTGCGGTACGCGGGCCTCTCACTGTTGTGGCCTCTCCCATTGCGGAGCACAGGCTCCGGACGCGCAGGCTCAGCGGCCATGGCTCACGGGCCCAGCCGCTCCGCGGCATGTGGGATCTTCCCGGACCGGGGCACGAACCCGTGTCCCCTGCATCGGCAGGCGGACTCTCAACCACTGCGCCACCAGGGAAGCCCCCACATAATTCTTTGGGAGAGTTTTTAAAGGCCATGAAGCTGGATGTCCTTTTGGGTTTGTTTTTCCCTTGTTTTCTTTTCAGTGTGAATCTATAGAACTTAAGTCATAATTTTCGTTTTGCTTAACATAAGTATATTTTGCTCATTTTAATATTTGAGTACTGAGCCAGTTTTCATATCGAAAGAAACTTAAAAGAGTATGAGCTTTATTCCTCTTAGTGGTTTATAACATTAACTTTCCTGTCCCTATTTTATAATAACTCAGTTGTTCAATAAGTGAGTTTAATCATACAAAGAGCTTTCATTATCCAGTTACATTTTACTGAAAACTTAATCTTCATTCTTTGTAGTAGACCAGGTGAAAATAAGTGTTTCATTGTAAATATGGTTGCAGAAGCTCAAACCTCAGCCTTTCCCATCCAGTGTATAACTAAGGCTAGGTTGTAGTGCCTGCCTGAAATCGGCATTTTTCATCCTCCTAAAAGAAGCACTTGGTCATATCTTTTTCACTTAAATCAGTAACTTGCTTTAGTTTTTTGTTTTGTTTTTTTTTTTTTTTGCGGTACGTGGGCCTCTCACTGTTGTGGCCTTTCCCGTTGCGGAGCAACAGGCTCCGGACGCGCAGGACCAGCAGCCATGGCTCACGGGCCTAGCCGCTCCGCGGCATGTGGGATCTTCCCGGACCGGGGCACAAACCCGTGTCCCCTGCATCGTCAGGCGGACTCTCAACCACTGCACCACCAGGGAAGCCCGCTTTACTTATTTTTTGACGCAAACCCTAACAGGCTAGGTGGTCATGTTTCCCAGTATATCACAGACTGTAAACTGCAGCAGAAGGAACCTAATGTCAGCCTAATGGGAAGAAAAACTGCAAAATTTAGGTGTAACTAGAAAAGAATAGTGTAGGGCTACATAGTATAAGAGCACATAGACCTGCTTTGCTTGATAAACTTTGTAGACATAACTTTTGATAAGTGATTTTATGATAAAGACTAAATAAAATTTTAAGTTAAGATTATTTTGATTTAGAAGGTAGGTAAATATGAACATATTTTGGGTTTTTCCCCAAAAAATACTTTTGTTTTTTTTCTTCTTCGTATAAAAGTTTTAATCATGGAGAGTAAACCTGAATTAATTTTAAAAATTAGCTACATTATAAATGAGTATCTTACGCCCTGTGTACCATTTAAATGAAACAGCACTAAACATTATTTTGTTCTAAAATACTACTTGGTTTCTGGTTAGCTCATTTAAACTGCTGATTGTAAGCCACCTTTATTTAAATAAATAAATACTTAAGTGCTTTTTAAGACTTTAGATCAACTTGTTATATTTTCCAGAAGCTTAAGCTGCTCACATGCGTAAATGTCAGTTGGAAATAAAATGAAATGCATGCTTGTTTTAAAATGCTTATTTATTATAAATAAAAATCTTGGTTTTGTTGTCAATATACAACTTTCAGAGTTGTCTTATTTTAGATAATGAACATTCTGTTGGCATACTAAAGGGTGGCCTTTGTAGAATGGAAGAGTTCCAGAAAGCTTATGTCTAGTTTTTTAAAACCCCATGCTTGTTTACCAGTGTAACAGGATGTCAGGCTTCATTATGGCATGCAGCACACTTGTCAGCAACTCTGATATTGAGCATGTATACATTTCTCCACTATGTTAGAGGTTCCAAAGACAAGCTCCTGAATGTGTAATGAACTGGCCTATGAAATTGTTCAGCTGACAGGGATCAACCACTTGACTTAACTGTATTTTTTTAACTTGGTTTATTGATGAGGACTAATAAAAGCTTATTGGAGTGTTAAGTTTGTTCATTATCTGTTCTGTTTATGATGCTTTATTTTGATATAATGGAACAAAATAGAATAGATGCCATTTAATGAGTAAGGAGCAGTTTAACTGAACAAGATTGGAAACCTAATGTCTCTTTATTTTCTTTTAAAGTTATTCCTTATTGATTTTGGTTTGGCCAAAAAGTACAGAGACAACAGGACAAGGCAACACATACCATACAGAGAAGATAAAAATCTCACTGGCACTGCTCGATATGCTAGCATCAATGCACATCTTGGTATTGAACAGAGGTGAGTTTGAAAATTGAATGTGTTTACCAAATCCATAGCAAAAGCCATTGATGGGTTTTTAAAGTATTTTAATTAGTTTCTTACAATATCTAAAGATGTTTCTTGGCTGAAGATTTGAAAGACACTTATTAATCCTTTTACCTGCTGCTTTGGACAGTGCAAAGAAGCCGATTAAATGAGGCCTTTTTGTTTTCTTTGTTGAAGCTTGTCTTTTGAGGAGAAAATATTGCATGATGGAAATTAGAAGCATAAATGCAACTTTATGTTTCTTTTTGCAGCTAAAGACAATACTTTTTTTCTTAATACTGATCTTGGGCTTTTTATGTTAGTGAAGCAAGTTGAGTTTAGGGGAAGAATGATTGGTTATTTCTGCAAGGAAAATGTTATCTGATTTCTAATAAACCAAAATGTGGTTGGTGGACCATCCCCGTTCTACTCTTCCACCCCTACATAAATGAATAGGCTTTAGTTTAAACATTGTCATAATTTCTGTGGTCTTTCTATTTTCTGACTTGAATTCTAGTTTTTCATCTTTTGTCAATCATTTTTCTTTTTGCTCCTTAAAATAAGCGTAGAGGGCTTCCCTGGTGGCGCAGTGGTTGAGAGTCCGCCTGCCGATGCAGGGGACATGGGTTTGTGCCCCGGTCCGGGAAGATCCCACATGCCATGGAGCGGCTGGGCCTGTGAGCCATGGCCGCTGAGCCTGCGCGTCCGGAGCTTGTGCTCTGCAACGGGAGAGGCCACAAGAGTGAGAGGCCCGCGTACCGCAAAAAAAATATAAATAAATAAGCGTAGAAATGATATGCTTCCAGGTTATGGAACTTCATGAGAATGAGCTTTTAAGCTTAGGGAATAGCCATGAATATCTGAGTACCCTTGGTTAAACTATAGTTTCACATCTTCTGTAGGCCATTACCAGGCCTTAAGTACATGTATCGTCTGAATATGCGTGTAAGTGTGTATGTGTTTGTGTATATATTCATATAGATGTTTAATTAGCTTAAAGTTGTTAATTTTTTCAGCGTTATCCCTAAATAATCTTTGTGAGCTTCTGTAAAACTTATGTCCTGCTAGATGGTTCTTCCATCTTTATTAACCTCATTTAGGAAGTTATTTAGCTAAATTCTTTTTGCTCTTTAAAAGTTAAGTTGCAGGATCGTGTTGGATTTTATAATTTTGGATTCTGTGAGGAAATTTTGTTTAGAAGTAACCCATTAGGAACTTTTTTTTTAAATTACCTTAACTGAGTAACTCCTTGCACAAGATACCAAATTACTTTCTCTCCTTGCTTGGAAACATTTTTTCTTGTGTACCTGGCTTTCTTTCACATGTTCTTCACAATAATTCCAGCCTTTAAATTTACATTTTCTTTTCTAGTCGCCGAGATGACATGGAATCATTAGGATATGTTTTGATGTATTTTAATAGAACCAGCCTGCCATGGCAAGGACTAAAGGTAAACCAGACTCACATCACCAGCTTTTTGTTTTAAGAATACAAATACACATTGGAGATGACCTTTAAGGTCCCTTTCAAGTATGAGGTTTTCTGAGAGTGAATGACTTTATTTTTACCCTTTATTGGTAAAATAAAATCTGATCGTTTCAGTAATAATTAGGTTAGTAGACTCTCACAGTCACACTTGAGGAACAGTTTCCTTTGGGACAATTAGCAGGTACCCATTGGTAACCAGTAGCTTTACCTGGAAGGAACTTGACATGGGCTAAGAAAGGTGGAGACTTTCTCATTTTGATGTGTTGCCATTATGTTGAAAATGTGTACTTTTATGTACAGTAGAACTAGTTTATCCAGTAATAATAGCTATATTATTTAATTGTCCTAACATTTTATTTGTTTGCATTAATTAGGAGTTTTACCATTACTTTTGTGAGTATTTGTATGGTAATGATAAATTACTGTGTCCAAGAATTTAATGGCTGTTTAGTTGCTTTATTGGTCCTTTAAAGGTAAATGGTCCCTGTATTTATTGAGCATCTATGAGCTTGACAAATTGCTCAGTGTGGGTAGCTTTATCCAGTGTGAATATCTTTACACTGGAAAAATAACACCAGTTATTAATGTCACTAAATGATGGGCAGGCACATGTGTTTGGTATCGATCTGCTTATTTTGCCCTTGTTGAATATGGGTTAAGAAATCTCATTTCAAATTTGACTCCACCCATTTTTACTTAAATCATATTCCTGTTAAACTCACCCTTTGCTAACAGCTAAAAACGTTCTTGAAGCAGAAAGTCATGTGAAAAGTTAACAGTTTAGGAAAAGGAGATTACATGTATTACACTTTGATTTCTTTTTTATTCTAGGTTATGATTTCTCTTGAATCTCAAGTTTCCTTTTATGTGTAGTATGTTAAACTAGTAAAATTCTTCTCATAATACTGAGTATATCTGTGTGGTTTGATTCTTATTCTCCACAGGCTGCAACAAAGAAGCAAAAGTATGAAAAAATTAGCGAAAAGAAGATGTCCACACCTGTTGAAGTTCTATGTAAGGTAAGTGTACATGATGATTTTTTTTTTTAATATAAATGATCCAGGAACAAAAAGGAACATTTTATTTTACAGCCTCAGAACTTAAGCATCCTATTGAGTAGCTATTTACTGTTTTAAATTTACTTTGGTTGATTTTTGGTATCTTTATGAATGACTTGAGGACTTCCTGGTGGCACAGTGGTTAAGAATCCGCCTGCCAGTGCAGGGGACACAGGTTCGATCCCTTGTCTGGGAGGATCCCACATGCTGCGGAACAACTAAGCCTCACAACTACTGAGCCCACACACCACAACTGCTGAAGCCCATATGCTCTAGGGCCTGCGTGCCGCAACTACTGAAGTCCACGTGCCACAAGTACTGAGCCCACACGCTGCAACTACTGAAGCCCGTGCACCCCAACAAGAGAAGCCACCTCAAGGAGAATCCCACGCACCACAAGGAAGAGTGGCCCCCGCTCACCGCAACGAGAGGAAAGCTGGCGCGCAGCAACGAAGACCCAGCACAGCCAAAAAAATTTAAAAAGGAATGACCTGAATATATGAGTCATTTTAAAATAATTGTTTTATGTTTCTGGTTTAGGCCCTATGATCTGTTTTTAAATTGGAGGAAAAATAAGAAGGAGGTAAACTTTTCTAATAGAACCTCAATTCCAAACCTCAAAACCAATTTATGAGAAAATTAAGTTAAGGAATATTCCCCTTATTCTTAAACTGGTGCCAGAGAAGAAAGGATATCCACAATTGGCATATCAAGGAATTAGGGAAACAAAGGCAAGCAGCATAGAACAATCCAGAAATAGTGTCCAACAGTATAGATGGCAGTTTGAATCTGGCTCATTTCTCTGAAATCTCAAACTTTGAAGAGAGGCACGTGAGTTGAGAGTGGAAAGATACTTTTGTCATAATGTCTCTTCCGTAGAAAGAAGACCACGTGGTCATCTTTGTGACAACTGCATACCTGAAATAATTAGAAAACAATATATAATTACGTATTGGGGTGGTAGAAGGGAGAAATCAGCATGAGTTGAAATAGTACTCTGGAAGGGAGTAAATGGTGATGTCTTTATGAGTCTCCCCATCCACAAATTTGCTTTCTCTTTTTCTGCATATCTACAGAAACAGAGGGGACGGGTTGAGAAATTTATGATCTTTTCTGAGACTCTTTGGGGATTTGTTTTAAATTATGAAATACATTTTAGGTTAATGAATAAAATATTCAGGAAGAGAACGGGAGGATTTAGTACATTCTCTACTTGTGTGCAGCATCTTAATTTTGATCTGGAAATTGTGAACTACATTTGTCTTCTGGATTAGACACATATAATTGATTCAGGGTGCAGTGAACACCAAAGTATTAGGTATTACTATAAAGTAGTGAGATTGTTTTCAGTCTTACGGTCCAGCGACAGTTCATACTTTACATATGAAATGCTTATCATGTTGGTAGTTTTCTTTTGTAGAAGGAAGTTCATTTGATAAATGCAGAATGCTATTAATACAGACTGTGAATGTATATTAAAAGTTGAGGGCTTCCCTGGTGGCACAGTGGTTGAGAGTCCGCCTGCTGATGCAGGGGACACGGGTTTGAGCCCTGGTCCGGGAAGGTCCTGCATGCCGTGGAGTAACTAAGCCCGTGCGCCACAACTACTGAGCTACTGAGCTTGCGCTCTAGAGCCCGCAAGCCACAACTACTGAGCCCCCGTGCCACAGCTACTGAAGCCCACGCGCCTAGAGCCCGTGCTCTTCAATGAGAAGCCACTGCAATGAGAAGCCCGCGCATCACAACAAAGAGTAGCCCCCACTCACCGGAACCAGAGAAAAGCCTGCACACAGCAACAAAGGCCCAACGCAGCTAAAAATAAAATAGATAAAATAAAGTTTTAAGAAAGTACTTTGTAAAAATTAAATTTGTTTCCATCACTGTAATCAATAAAAAATGTTGTGGATATATACATTCTACCCTACCTGTGGATGTGAGAAATTTCTCAAAATCATAAGATTTTGGGAAGAGACTGCCTCTTTTAACTCATCTTCCTTCACGTTCACATTTACTCAAAGGGAGGAGATGTGGGGATTTTTTTTGTTTAAATACTTTGCATTTCTAGGTTCCTAATGGCAAAATCCTTTGGTGACTAATATCTACAGCCTTAAAAAACATATGTATACATCTTTGAGAATCTTTGCCAAGAAACCAAACGTGGCAACAGTTTACACCACAGATGTACTTACTTAGTATTGTCTATAATAGAGAAAAATGGAATCCTCTAAATGTCCAGTTATAGGGAACATGTTAATTATGATGTATTCATTAGGTCAAACAATATCCAGCCATGAACTTCTAAAAAGTTGATGCGGAGGTTAGAAATGACATAGAAGGATGCTTGCCATCTTTTAATGGAAAAGGGAATATATTATGTATGCAGTATGATAACAGTTATGTTAAAAAAAGACAAACCCAATCTATTCATAGGAGGAAGCATTGGATTATGGAAAAAAGAAAAGACAAACCCAGTATATTCATAGGGTGTGGTATTGGATTGATACATATCATAACAATGGTTGCTTTGTATAATTGCACTCTTGATTTTACTTCTCTTTATATAGGTCTGTACTGCTGTTTAAAAAGAAAGTAATTTCAGAATGGAGAGAGAATACCCATTCACTGTCCTGTTCTGGCAAAGAACATTACTGGCCTCATTTTTGTTGTTTATTCTTTATTGCTATGCACTCATTGTACATTGATAAAATAATAGGTTAACAAGTGGGATATCTAAATTATTTAAGAACCTGTTACTGCAAGGAAAAGATATATATTTCCTCTACCAATATTAAAAGATATAGTACGTAATAAGGTGGTTGGGACGAAGAAATTTTGTCAAATTTATGAGGATACCAAGTCATATTATTGTTATTTAGGTTCTCAGATCTTCTAGCAAAGTAGTAAAATATCCTTAAATACATTTCTTGCTTGTTTTTAAATACATTGATTTTTCTGTCTTAAATAAGTTTTTTGTTGTTGTTGTCTTAATTTTGTGTTTTAACTCTTGAACTCGTAGGGATTTCCTGCAGAATTTGCCATGTACTTAAACTATTGCCGTGGGCTGCGCTTTGAGGAAGCCCCGGATTACATGTACCTGAGGCAGCTATTCCGCATTCTTTTCAGGTCAGTTTTTAAGACTATAAACTCCAGTGAGGGAAATTAGTTCAGTCTGCCCAACATATCTACTCTGACAAGTAGCAAGTAAAAGTGGGTCTAACCAGTGTGAGTGAATGAAATGTGAATGAAATGTTAAGAAACTGTGAGTTTGACATTTTTCCATTTCCAAATGTCCTTGAAATATTTTCGTTTGGGATGGAGAAACTGTTAAATCAAACTCAAAGTAGGATATAAGTTTTCCACAATAGTTACACAATTCACATTAGATACAAATGACTGTTGGTGGCAGTTGGGACTCTTCAACTTGGTAGACAACGCTGCTCAATACCAAAATGAATAGCAATTAAAATATCAGGCAGTAATTGGAGTTTATGATATTGTGGAAGTAGGCGCAAATTCTAGGATCCCTAGGTATACAACCCAAAATTGGTCTCGAAAAAATAAAGTACATGTGGCTCAAAATCTTAGTTGGAAGAGAAGAATTAGGGATGATGCTCTAATCCTAGAGAAGTCTTCCCAAGTCACCAGCATAGACATCGCCCTCTCAAAGTTACAGTCTCACGTCTACTCTGATGTGTCTTTAGGGGATACCTTCTGTTAAGAATATTCCCCCATAACTGACAGCTTGACTCAGTGTTTTTGTTGTTCATGCTGCCTTTTTTTTTGGCTGCACAGTGCCGCTTGTGGGATCTTAGTTCCCCGACCAGGGGTTGAACCCACGCCCTCGGCTGTGAAAGCACAGAGTCCTAACCACTGGACTGCCAGAGAATTCCCTCATGGCTGCCTTTCATTCCCACTCCCTTGCTCATTTCAAGAAAGTTTAAAGGCAGCTTCTTTTTGAAAAGGGAGAGGATTTATTCTTGAATACAGCAGACCAAAGCGGTGACATCATTTCCCCCCAGTTGAGACATGTAAAAAGTGGAATTAACTGAACAGTAAGTCATCTATAGGGAAAGAAATCTTGTAGAAGCTACCATACTTAAGAGAAGATATTCATTTCCTTAAAAAATGCTCTCACTGTCTTGAAAGTTCTGTGGAGTATTTAATTGGACCCTATTAATAATGGGTTAACATATAATTTTATATTTTCCAGGACCCTGAATCACCAATATGACTACACGTTTGATTGGACAATGTTAAAACAGAAAGCAGCACAGCAGGCAGCCTCTTCAAGTGGGCAGGGTCAGCAGGCCCAAACCCCCACAGGCAAGCAAACTGACAAAACCAAGAGTAACATGAAAGGTTAGTAGCCAAGAACCAAGTGACGTTACAGGGAAAAAAAATTGAACACAAAATTGGGTAATTCATCCATTTCTAACAGTGTTAGATCGAGGAGGTGGTTTTAAAATACATAAAAATCTGGCTCTTTGTTTTAAAAAAAAGACGTCCTTGGAAAATTTGACTACTAACTTTAAACCCAAATGTCCTTATTCATATATATGTATATGTATTTTTATATACATATATGTGTGTATATTATTATCATTTCTCTTGGGATTTTGGGTCATTTTTAACAACTGCATCTTTTTTACTCATTCATTAACCCTTTCCAAAATAAACATTTGGTGTTGGGAATATGGTATAATCAATCAATCCAAAATCCTAGACCTAACACTTGTTGATTTTTAATAATGAATCTGATTAGCCATGGTATTTTGACTTTCTTTCCAACTAACAGTGTTAAGAATTTTTCTGCATGTTAATGCTTTAGAATTAAAAATGGAAAATTGTGAACATGATCTAAGTTCAAGAGGTGAGTCTGGCATTGCCCCCGAAGTGTCTATCTTCTCAGTTGCAGAGCACCTCATTTACTCTTTTTTTTTAATTTTTTTTTTAATTTTTTTTTTTGCTGTGTTGGGCCTTCGTTTCTGTGCAAGGGCTTTCTCTAATTGTGGCAAACGGGGGCCAGTCTTCATCGCGGTGCACAGGCCTCTCACTGTCACGGCCTCGCTTGTTGCGGAGCACAGGCTCCAGACGCGCAGGCTCAGTAGTTGTGGCTCATGGGCCTAGTCGCTCTGCGGCATGTGGGATCCTCCCAGACCAGGGCTCAAACCCGTGTCCCCTGCATTAGCAGGCAGACTCCCAACCACTGCACCGCCAGGGAAGCCCTCATTTACTCTCTTAAATGCTCAAATAACTGAAGAGCTCGATACATCCTTACTTATCACAAAAATAAATCTCTCTTTTAGTTGCTGCTTAGCTTACATGTGTTCTTAATTTCAAAATGATTTTTTCTTACGGCGTTACTTTTTTTTTTTTTACTTTTTTTTAATTGTACAAATATTCAGGGTCTAGGGGTCTACTGTAAAATTGAATTCTGCAGTTATTCCTCGCAAATTGGAAAAAAAAAACAAACTGGGGCAAATGCCACTGAGCTGCTAGTCTATTTCCTTTCTATATCTCTCTGGCACTCTTAGTGCTACTAAGGAGTAGAACTGTTAGGGCACAGTGCCATTTCTTATCACTGTTGCCATACAGTTCAACTCCTGTGTTTTATGTTTTTTGTTTGTTTTTCTTTTCCCCTTTCTGGGGCTTACCTCCTGATACCTGCCTACTTCCTGGAAGTGGTGGGCAGGTAAGGTTTGTTTTTTGGTTTCTAATTACGTAATTTCTGAATCACTGCTCTGATCTGAACTTGGTCTTCTTTGGTCCATATTTTTACTGTTGCAATTAAAAAACTTTATAATTTAAAAATAGGCTCTAATCTGAGGATACTTTTCAAGTAGTATAGTTAACTGATGTCATCCTCCTCCCAGCAGCTCATCTATTAGGAATGAAGTTGAGGTACTTCGTTTCCACGTTTCTGGGAAGGATCCACAGTTGGAGGTTTAATGTAGTGGGAGTTCTTAGATGAGGAAGTTTGAACTCAAGATAACAAACACTAATGCTTGCCCAGTGCTCTACCTCTGCATCATAGTTGGAATTTAATTGTCCCTTTTGAATGTTTTAATCATTATATAACTAATCATATTGTCAACAGGTTCTTAATGAGGTAGGTGGCTAGTATTGCTGAGAAGTGGTCCTGCCATTTAGGTAAGACCACATAGACTCTCTAAACTGAGGACCTGACACCTACAGTGTATTTGCTTTTTCTCACAAAATGAAACCAGTTTTTGACTAAAGTTAGCTGGGATAATAGGATCATCACAAGTTGCAGTTTCTAGAACGAAAATTAGGTTGAAATCTCATCTGACCTAGAACATTGCACTTCAGGCATTCAGCAGCCTTCAGAAAGAATTACCTTATTTTGAGCTAGTTTCCTTGTTAGTTTACTGTGTGTCTCTTACTCAATAAAGCAAAATTTTTGTCCTGGCTTATCTAGGTCTTAAAGATGAGAAGTTGGATCCACTGAGTTAGTATGTTTCATTGGAAAAAACTGTAATTAAACTTAAGTTTAATCCTTATTTTGTATTGTATTTTTCATAAAAGCAATTTAAAATCTTATAAAAATTTCATAGCATTATTAGACACTGGGGTTATACAAATATCACACAGACATGAATTTGTAAAATCTTGAAAATTTGGACTTTTCATAAAACCCACCACATATCACTGACTGCTTTCAGAAATGTATTTCCAGGCAGTATGTTTTGACTCTTAAGCAAAATATTGCTTGCAATTAAAACACGCCACTCCACAGAATACAAAGAACAAAATTCTTTTTAATCTTTGACTCATTTTATTTTGGATATAAAACTTAGTGCCCTAAACAACTCTTACACAAACCTCCCCCCCATATATAAAGCCCTGAAAGCATAGCACAGTTGAGGGTGGTATGAAATAAGTATGGGGAGTCTATTTCCCCTAACTAACCTCTACCCCATCCCCATTATATGGGTCATCCAGTATGAAATCTCCTGTGAAGCCTGGAGTTTGAAAATAACTGCTCTAGCTTTACTTACTCCTGATTCCAATCTCTAATAAGGGTGTTTGAAAGCATATTCTCTTAGGATTCCCTACAGTAAGCTTTTATTCAAGGAAGAGCTCAATGATTCATTGATTTCAAGAAATCTTTTCCATGGTGATGAAAAAAATCGTATCACATTTTTCTAGTTAAAATTTTAGATGTGCTTTTTAAATATATCATTTGTTATTCACGAGTTACCCTTTCAGGGGTTTCCACATCAGAGGATTCAGTATCTTAAATGGATCTTCAGCAAGTAAATCTCTATATTGCAGCCACATACATTCCTGGGGGAAAAATCCCCCACATGGTCGCTTTTACTAATATGTTTTCTATGATAATTTTGGAAAAATCTTTTTCTGATGCTTCTTCCATTGAAAGCTATAAGTTGTTTTAGCAGTTTACTAATAAGAATGTGCAAAGACTTTAAAGTCTGACTTAATTCAGCTAAGATGGACTTATATGTAATAGACTTCTATTTACTCTTCGAAAGAAAAGATCTTTTGAAATATTCCATTTTGAAGGCCATCAAAAAGACTACAAGGCGTCTCCACTAATGCTCACTATGATCTGTACTGGTTTTAAGTGCTCAGGTACCACAAGACTACAGTTACAGTTTTTATACACGTTAAAGAGGAAAGCAAAAGATAATACATCTGATACACTTCCAAATTCATTTTCACTCCCTTTTCTTCAACTATATTTGATTATAAGGAAAGTACTTTTCAAGACATATAAGAAGTAAAGGAAAAAAATATTTTTAGGACATTCAGAATTCACTTAAGTTCACCATTTCTTTAGTTGAGGGCAGGGATGGGGAGAATTGCAGAAGGTAGTGAAGCCAAAGGTGGATCCCCTCCTAATTCTACTATTCTCATCATCTTAACCCATCTGTTCACTATTCCAGTCATTGCTACTAAGCATAGTTTTATCATAATATACATGGATGTCAAATTGTTGGCATTTAATAGATTAGAAATATTTTTTCCATCACATTATCCTACATGTTCATGGTCTTCCTTGATTTACCTTCCAGTATTTACTGGGCTTCACTTACCATTTATATCTAGCTTAACTTTTTCTGACTTCACCAATTGCTGCTAGGAACGTGGCTGGTCATTCAGCAACGTAAACCATATCACAGGGGAAGACCTTGAAATATCTGGAGAGACTGCTCTGCTCCGAATACTCTCAATCCAAAGAGGTGCCGGGGAGCTGCATCTGTTTGCTGAAATTTTTGTCAGCTTTTTTTCACTGTGGACAATAAAGCTGGAGAGAAAAGAACCAAATAACCCAACAGGAAATAAAGATGAGTGCTTAAGAGTTGATTTGAAGTAATCCGAAGCCCACATCTCGAAGGCTTGCTGGACCTATCAAACTTTTCAACTTGTCAGATTGAAAACAACTGTCAGAAGACCTAGAAGAGTACAGTGTTGCTGTGACTCAGTGGTGTATAATGCAGACCATCTACCAGTTGGGGAAGGAATCAGTTGTAACAGGTATTTTAAAATTCAGCATCCTTAGAAATCTGTAGCAGAATTAATTCTGTAAAAGAGAAGACAAAAGAAATCAGGTCATCAGGCTTTTTTTAATGCAGCTTAGGGATGATGTACCTGCTATACTTAAGTTGTCATTTATCTTATTTGTAGTGATAAAAATAAAATCTATTTCCTTTATCTTTCCCAACTAAATACTTTTTTAGTTTCTGTGGAAAAGGAAGAGTTATTTTAGTTTTTGTTTTTTTCCTTCAGCTTTTATACTGTCAGTCTGATTCAGAATTCTCCAAGCTTGATTCTGATTCTATACAACCAGAAAAACCACACAAGCATTTTATAGGAAAAGTTAGTTAATATAAATGGCTTTGCATAGTGAATGTAAATATTATAGTCAAAATTAATTTTTAAAAGTTATGTCTTATACTGTGAAAGGATTCTAAATTTTAAAAGCTCATCGCAAACTTCCTAGCTTTACTATTACATAAATATATCTTTGAACTAGTTTGTGGTTCTGTTGAAAAACAAAATCAAGTTAATCTGAAGTTAATTTACAGATAGGAGCAGATACATACTTTCCAGATTTCAGACTGAGGGATAGAATCTCCTGGTTAGTTGTATAAAAATAAACATTCTTTCTCCTTTTGCAGATTTGTAAAGAAAACTTAAATGTATCTATTAAGTCCTGAATTTGTCACATTAATTCTCCAACCCTGTTTTAACTCCTCCCCCCCCCCCCTCTTTTTTAGGAACAAAGGGATTCATTCCTTCATTCCTTATTTTAACTGTTGCAGTGAAGATGGGTTTTTGGACTTTAGAAACCAGGAGACACCACCTAAACTACAAGACAAACCAAGGACTAATTGCACACTGAGGAAAAGAATACTTAGTACTTGAAGATTGAATCTTGAATACCTGCTGAATGCTCCTATTGAGATTTTTCCTAAACAAGCATCTGTAACATTTTAGGACAATTCACCGGAAAAAACATTGATCCCTGGGTGGAATATCCTACCATTGGCCAGTCTGAATCTGGATTTGACTGCTCTATTCTACCAGGAATATTGTTAGGCTAGCCTTTAACCAGCCCCTAAACAATTGTAATCATTAATTGACCCAGCAGTTCTTCAAATATCAGATTAAAAGATGAACAGATACAATTCTTATCCCTATTAAAGACACAAGAGTTTTCTAATATTTTGACTGACAATGTAACTTATGTTTTCTTTGTAGTTTGTTAGTGACAGTGGTTTTCAGTTTAATGCTGTTTGGATATTCAACATAGTACAGGTTTCCCCTGTCTGAAAGTAGGGCATTCGAAACCTTTCCTAAGCTAAAATGGCATAAAGCAAAGAAGCAGTTACCTTAGGATACGTGTTGCTGATAAATTGAGATAATGCATAGATGCTAACAGACACAGTTCAAAGCTGTGGCGGCTTGAGGCTGATGGTAGTTCCCAGGGAGAGAACTTGGCGGTGCCTTTATCACTCCTCAGGAGTGCCATTATCACTACTCAGGGTGCTGCCTCTAGGTTTGCTGTGAAACGCTGAATGCTATTTTTGCTTTTTTCGCAAAAGCAAAAAATCTTTGGTTAGTGAAAACAGGTACTAATGTAGGCCTTTCATAAAATGTGAAGTGGCATAAAGGGAACTTTTTGAAAAGTAGGGGGATACCAGTAATTATTCAGTATCGTGTAATTGTGTAAAAAAGCTACAGTAAAAGAAAACCCAACAATTTTAGTGGTTGTGAAAACATTTTTATTGTATTTAATGATAATTGTAGGACTTGAAACCAAATGCTCCTCAGGATAAGGGTCATTGCTATTTAGCTAATCCATAGTTTTAATTTGCTTTAAAATATTCCTGTATTTTAACATTGGAACTAAGTTACAGTGTATGGTCAGATTTTTAAAAATTTAATTCAGGTTTGATTTGACAGCCTTTTCTTTTTGTGGTTTTACACTGCTAATCCTATTTAATAACATGCATCAGAAACGTAGTATTCCTGTGGCAAAGTACATTTTCAGAAAATTTCATTATCTTCCACTTTTGGCATTTGCTTTATGAACTTAGTGCTAGGACAGGCAGCAAAAGCCTGTTTTGCACCTACTCTGTTAAGGCACTGTGGAGAGACAGAAGTATAACACTCACATCTTTGTCTTCGGAGCTTGTCACAATATAGTTTTCAAATGAATGAAGATGACTTTCTGCCCTCAAATGAAAAAACCAAGGCATACATGCATGAAAAGTAAATTACAGAACTATTTCATTTATCCCACAAAGCCTGCTGGAGATGATCCTGCAAATGTTGAAGTGTCAAAAAAGGAGCAGCTTATGATTGACAAAAACATGGTTTGTGCTGAGGAAGTGAGTGATTAGAGTGAGCTAGAATGAGCTATATAGGTTGGCTATAAGAGGAGGGATTGGACCAAGGGTCGTTGATGACTTAAAGGAGGCCTGTAGGTGAGAGAAGGTGCTGATTTTCATGGTTTTCATGGTTTTCATGATATTGAGACAGCATATTCCCTTTAGCTATAGATAAAGCTTGTAGGTATTAGAAATGGGTGTATTTCCTCTGATTGCCTTCAGCTGTAGATAGAACATGCAGCTATTATTGCCTGAGCCTCCTATTCAAACCTGCCTTTATGTGGAAGCCCTGAGGTCTGATTTGTGGAGGAGGAGAAGTGTATTTACAGGGTGGGGAGGCTTGAAAGTAAAGCCAGAAAGCCTCACTCGTTTACATTTTCAAATCTGTGGTAAAAAAAACTAGTCTCTCTAGTGTAACTGATAGACGTAAAGAATTTTTAAAGGTCTAAGGTTTCTGTATAAAAATCATATACTTACCAGGTTTGTGTTCAGTGGAATAACTCAGATAATTATGCCTTGAATACATTTATTATTAAAGCCTTTTGTTCCTCGTTTGTATCAAATAATGTACAGAAAAGTTCCTGCTCACAGTATGATTAAAACTACTTTCTAGTTGATAAAGCAATCTTATTTTTTATTTATTTGACTAATAAACACAATGTATTCTAGGTACTAGAAATACAGAAGTAAACAAAAACAGGCTTATTGGAATTACCACTAATTCTCTTTTGAGAACTGTATGCTGGACGGGAAGGCTTTAATTCACTGTATACCACTCTGCCTAGAGGCATCCAGTACAGAAGTTTCCGGGTTTTTTTATTTTAAACGCTAACCTGACCTAGTGATTTTCAAATAGATGAAAATAACGTATGAGTTACCATTCTAAAGTAATTATTTCCCTACTTTGGGTGTGGTTAAGAAAATTTTTTTAACTTGGAGTTTAACATTCTTTTTTTTCTGTTTTGATTTTTTTTTTAATAGGTTTCTAAGCATGAATCAAGGAACAGAAGAAGCAGAGCAGATGATCGGAGCAGCATTTGTTTCTCCCCAAATCTAGAAATTTTAGTTCATTATGTACACTAGCCAGTGGTTGTGGACAACCATTTACTTGGTGTAAAGAACTTAATTTCAGTATAAACTGGCTCTGGGCAGCACTGGTGATGCTGTGTCCTGAGTTGTAGCCGCTGTAATTGTGAATATTAACTGAGATAGTGAAACATGGTGTCCAGTTTTCTATTGCATTTTTTCAAGTGGAAAAGTTAACTAAATGGTTGACACACAAATTGGTGGAGAAATTGTGCATATGCCAATTTTTTGTTAAGATCTTTTATTTTGAACTATACTGCTTTGAGATCTCATTTCAGAGGAACGGCATGAACAGTCTTCAGCCACAGTTGTGTTGGTTGTAAATGCTCACAATTGTGCATTCTTAGGGTTTATCCATCCCTGGGGTTTGCAAGTTGTTCACTTAAAACATTCTTAAAATGGTTGGCTTCTTGTTTGCAAGCCAGCTGATAATGGTAGCAACCAAAGATTCCAGTGTTTGAGCATATGAAAGACTCTGCCTGCTTACCTGTGCTAGAAATAACAGCATCTAAAGTGAAGACTTAAGAAAAACTTAGTGACTACTAGATTATCCTTAGGACTCTGCATTAACTCTATAATGTTCTTGGTATTAAAAAAACAAGAAAAAAGCATATTTGTCACAAAAATTTAGTTAACATCTTAAACTGAACATGTATGTATGTTGCTTAGATAAATGTAATCACTGTAAACATCTATATGATCTGGGATTTTGTTTTATTTTGAAACGGGAGCTTTTTTGTTTACAAGTTCATTAAAAAGTATAAACTGTTTCTCTAAGGAAATGAGATTTTTTTTAAACAAAAAAAATGCCTTGCTGACTCACTATGAAATCAAAATCTCCCCAATTTTTTAATAGACTACTTCAAGTCATTTGTTATGTAACATTCTTTTGCGAATCATTGTAGATTTAGTGTCATGACTTTTTCTCAGATTTTTTATTTAAAAATATTTTTTTTCCCTGAAGCGGAAAGGCATTCTTTCATTTTTCTTTTTTTATGACTTGTAGGCACAATACCTAGTGCTGCAGCTGCAACTGCCAGGACTTGGTATTGTAACTTTTGCAGCCTCATACTAACAGCTGGACTGATTTTGAATAAGAATGAAAGCGTTAAAGGGTTTAACTACAAAATGAAGCTATTGTTTAAATTCCTTGTTGATTGGCTCTAAGCAGATTGACTCCTAACCTTGGAGAGCATCATACCCTGTGAGGTTCTTGTGATTGCTGACCCTCCCTATCCCCCACCCATTTCTATAAATTATCTGCAGTTCATCTCTCAGTCTTATGTGTGGCTCTTTTCTTTTTCTGACCCAAGAGAAAGAAAAGCTTAATAACTAATTCATTAGTGTAATTTATTCATTTATAGCACATCAGGATAAGTTAAAAGAACTTTTGTCTAAAAATGCTGCCAGGCGCCTATTTGTGTAAATGCAGGTATTTTGTAAAATAACCTTGAAATTGTAAATTGACATGTGTTTGGTCAGATTGTGTCAGGTTTGTTTTCTTCCTTTTTTTTTTCTTTTCATTTGAAAACTACGTTAGCAATAATTAATTCAATGATGACCACATTCTGCCATTAAAAGATATATTAGCACCATCATACTGCAGAAATCTTAATGAGTATGAACTTTGGGGTAGGCAGCTTCTTTGTTTCCTTTCTATCCACCCGTGTTGGTTAAGGTATTTGTTTCTTGATTAATAAACCCTTTGATACTTTTAGCCAGAAATCAGTCTCTTAAAGCTATTTTTGAGTATAGTTTGTGTAAAATAAAAATGTTTAGCTTTGGTAATAACTTTTCCAAGCTGAACTCCCTCTAGCAAGATATTTTTCAGTGCTTTTATTTACTATGCACTTAGACTATGCACTTTTTCTGAAATATTTTTGTAACACTTTTTTGTATTTTTGCCATTTGAAAAGGTTGTGGTGTAGTTGGTCTGTAATTAAGTTGCAGATTTAAAACTGCTGTTAGCTTTGTAAATCAAAATATAGGTGTTTTTGTCCTGGTATATTGTCATTCCATCTGCAGCTGGAGCTGGAATACCATTGATCTTCTAGCTACCATTCATTTTCTTCACAGTTCACAAAAGAAGAATGTGAAATTCAGTGAATGCTGTTACTAATCCTGTCGGGAGATGAATCTCATTTCACCAAAATTAAATTATGTTTTTCCACTAAAATGATGATACAAGTTGAAGACACATCACTCTGAAATTGGAAGACCTCACCACTTAAGGCTCCGCAGTGGCTTACTCAGCTGAACTCTAGGTTACTGCTCTTTACTTTGTTCACCCATTGGGGGGTGCAGTTTTTTAAATGTTGGGAGATGGTCATTCTAACTACTGTTGAATGTCTCTGTTTTGGGAAGGTATAACAAGAAAATAAAAAAGAATATATATGAAGGGAGAGACTGGTTATCTCCTCCCATATGGTTGTGCTCATGCTCCTATGGCCTGCAAGTGGAATTTTGGAGGATTGCTTTTACTATTATTTTCTATCAACAAATATTAAGAGATTTTTCTTATTTCTACTAGTCCTTGCAATGTTTTGAGCAGATTATACTTTAATAATTATAAATTTAATTCCATTATAATAAAAATACCAAACAAAAGGATTTTAGAATCCAAGCCACTGAGCTAGTTTTCTCTTAAAATTTGCTGAAATATTGAGATTAACGTTCTTGTAACTTGACTAGAGTGAACCATGGGAGGGGGTGGCCTAGATATTTTCAGCTTACCTCCTAAAAATTTGCCAGTAGTTTGTGAGATAGTTGACTCTCTCTGAGCCAGACTGATAGCAGAGCAGTATTTTAGGTTTTCTCTTTGTCGGTTTTTAGGCAGTGATAACCGTGTGACCAACGTGTAAGTAGGTCCGTGAGGTATAGTAAGATGTTACAAACATAAAAATTTTAGGTATCTCAGATGTGCTGTTCCTTTTGAAGTGAGACTATACTATAATCACGTGATGGTTGCTCACAACATTTGGGGGATTCCCCCAAAAAAAAACCTTCCACTCTTCTCTGGAATATATTTATTGACAAACTTTTAGTGCACTTCTCATCTTTCAAACAGCCTAAGATGGCGATGAATTGAGTGTAACTTGATCTAATCAGGCTATGCATTTTGTATTTAATCATCAGATAGTATATTGTTGAAGTAAAATGATTTATATTCTGAAATGACATGTTAGGCCAGTTTTAAGGACATATGCAAATGGTATAGTGGAAATGTTGAGCAATATCAGAGCCGTTAGAGAAGCTAGCTGTCCCAAGACACACTTTAAGTTGGTCAAATTCACTGTGTCTGTCACTTGGGGCTGTGGACCCACGGTGGCTGGAGTTCTACGATGAGAACAAAGGTGCAGCAAGTTTGAGAGACCTGGGAATTCACACTTAATTCTGTTGTTTGGTCTCTGCTCCTTTTCAGCCAGGTGGGGCAAATTGTTCATTATACCTTTTACTTTTACCAAACGAGATCACTTAAAGAGGTTTTTCAAGAAGCTCCTACTACGTTGTTGCCTTTCATGTACATCTATCTGGATTGAAATTTTGAAGAAATGTTTGTAATATTAATGATTGTTGTTAGTATTGGGAGCAATGTTGAGATATTTGGTGTCAGTACCACCCAGGACCTGAGAGTCAAAGCACCTAACTCATTAGATGACTCCTACATGAGTAGAAGAGTAAAATGGAGGTGGAGAGAGTCTTAAAGAGACCAATAGATCCGTGTCCTTCATCGTGCGGAGGCTAGCCAGAGCAATATAAATCATAGTTATTCATCTGATAGTTAAATTAAGGATTTTTATCTGGCCATTTATCATTCCAATCATGTGCATTTTTCTTAGGTAAATATTTGTAAGAAGAATTTGAAGAAATGATTTTAGCTGTTTTCCATCACAGTGCACCTTCCAGTTTGACTTTAGGATGTCAGAAACTGCACCAGCTGCAGAATTCAAAGGTGACCAAGATAATTCCATTTTAACAACTCACCGTGTAGTAGAGGAGATAGCAATTTTGTGCCCCTAAGTTACCATTACTAAAGAGTGAGCATTTGGATGCTGTGGGAGCACTTAGCAGGGACATCTAACTCTTGGCGTTGTTTAAGGCTTTTGGAAGAGTAAGGCTAGAAGTCTAAGCAAGTGTGGGAGCAGATTCGTTAGATGGGGAGCAGCAAACGAAAGATGTGAACTACAGATAGGTAAGTGTGGCGGGTAGAGAATAAAATACAGAGCCATTTAAAGAATGGACAATATTGAAAGCGCCCTTTGGAAGGACCACAAAGTATTGATTGAGGGATAAATTGGAGGTTGGGAACCCATTTAAGTTGTTGTAAGAGACCAGGATCATCCCACAAAAGGAAAAGCGTTGTGGAATACCTGTGACTGAATAGGAAACTAACCTATGCAGAGAGTCCAAGCAAAGAGAATATAGCAAGGGAGGATTAGATCATTCATTGGGACTGAAAAGAGGACGGAGGTTGAACTCCCATTGTTCTTAGAAAATCATGAGAAGTGCTGTAAAATCATATGAGAAATGGTGAAGCATCTTACCTGCTGAAAGTAGTAAGAATCGTGGTTGTATTTTAGAGGAATTTGTATGGTTCAGTTCTCCAACATGGTGACTGTATTTCATTTGGAGGAAGTGGAAAGAGGTCATTCCATTTTAAGATGAAATTTAGCAGTTCTTTGAGTTGCTAACCTTCAAAAACTACTCTATTTGCCTTTAGCAAAATTCAGGTGTTTCATATCTACATTTCTTTGATGCCATTAAAAATGTTAACACAGATTGCTTTAACTTTATACTCAGGAGTCAAGATAAAAATTTTTCTTTTCATTGATGAAATAAATTGCCCATTTATCTACTAAATAAATAATATAGTCATTGTTCAAACCAGCAAGACAAACAAGAGCTTAATACTAGGTCATCTTAGTGAACCACGTCAAGACCCTGTGTTTTATATAGTCCTTTAGTTGACAAGGTGCTTTTTAAGCTTTTTCATTTTGTAATTTATCTTGATATTATTTAAAACAAAATTACAAGAATAGTACAGTGATCCCCTCATGCTCATGACACAGATTCAACAGTTGTTAACATTTTGCACCATTTACTCTACTGTTTGTACATTTGCTCTTTAAACATACACTTAGCCATTTGAGAGTGGGTTGCAGAATCATGACCCTGTACACCTAAGTGTAATTTCCTAAGAACTAAGATGTTATTACATTAACCATGGTGCAATTATCAAAATCAGAAATTTTTAATATTGACCCAGCTTTCTAGTCCAGTCTATTCAGTTTCATCAATTACCCCAGTGTCTTTCATACTTTTTTTTTTTTTTTTTTGGAGTTCTGTCACAGATCTAACAAAAGGATCAGTTCTTGTGCTTTGGTTGTTTGTGTAGCGTCTTTTAATTGGGGACAGTTCCTCACCCTTTGTCTTTAATGAGTTTAGTATTTGTGTGTGTCTATGTAGTAATGTTTCATTTACTTCCCAGCTGTGTTCACTGAGGGCTTGCCTAGAATCCATGGTATTACAGTAGCAGTGAGCACACCTAACACCTAGATCTTGATTCCTAAATACTAAAAGAAACCATGGCTCCTTGGAGAAATGTTTGACTTCAGGGCTGGAGCAGAGAAAGTACAAGATGAACCTGGAACGTTCTTTCTGCCAGAAAAAAAGGAAATCTCAAAAAGTGATGGGTACATGTTGGCAGGGACACAGGAGTCACTTGAAGGGTTCTTACTGGCCAAATCTATCAATTACATTAGCAAAATAATGATAGCAACTTACCGAATAAGAACACATAATTTACATATTGATATAAAAAATGAAAAGGGGAAGTAGAAAGCTAATAAAGGTGAAAGTAATGATGCGTTAGAAAAGTCATTTAGCAAAAAGTGGCAAGCGCAGGTTTGACTAGTAGAACGTTCACATTGTCTTAAAAGTGTCTCCCTACCTACTGAGTGCTTGAACACTTAGAAAATATTCTTAGCTTTTTTGAACCTCATTCTCAGTTTGAAAATGGAATGATCGTCCCCATTTTAAAGATTGGCATACTAAGCTTTCATAAAAGTCCTGCAGAATTTGAATTTATGTAGAACTTTATGATTTTCAAAATTATGTACATCATCTCAATTCTCTTAACAATTGTATGAAAGTTACTGTTATTCCCATTGGATAACTGAGGACAGTAGGACTACCTTAGGCAAGACAGCTTAGTTAAGTTTTGCAGAGCCACAACCTAAAGCTGATTTTATTTAGTTTTTCATACTGTTAAGCAGTGGTGTCCCTTCCCGTTTTTCACCATTTTAAACCTAGAGATTGGTAATGTTATTTATATAGTGCTATATGCTAAGCATTTTTCTAAACGCTTTACCTGGATATGCCTAATTGTCACAGCTTCCCCTAAGGTAAGTCCTGTCTCCATTTTACTTTTGAAGATACCAAAGCAGAGGGTTGGAGGAGGTACTTCTGTTACTCTTGGTTTCATAAATGAGAACTAACTATACCCCTTTTAACATAATTTATATTGTCTGTGTGTCTTAAACGAGTACCAAACAGGATGGTAGGAGCGGAGTTAAAATCCAAAATTATATGATAGGAAGGGTTTCATAAACAAGTCATCCACTTAACTGTTGGGCTGTTAGTAGAGTCCACATTTAGGACCAAATACTGGAACTTGTATTCTCTAGTCTCTTAAGAGATCAATTGATGTATATGGAGCCCAAAAAGATGTACAGATGTGCTCAAGTTCCCACAACCAAGACTAGAACCTAGGCCAAACAGTACAGTTAACATTAAAAAAAAAAAAATGGTTTTCCTAGTGGCACTTGCCATTAAGCCAGAGTGATTCTTAGATATATATTGCATCTATCAGCCAATCCTTACCTAGTTATCACCAAGTACCTCACCTGTGTGTTGTTAGGAAAAGAAATTGTCAGCCAGTTTTGCTGCTAAAGAGTTATTAAAAATTGAAATTAATTTTTTAAAAATCAGCTTAAAACTGTTGATTGAGGTTGTTAGTATTGGATGGGTTTAAGATGTTATCCATATCTAATGTAAGTAGGATGCATTAATAAAATTCAGGGACTTCCCTGGTGGTCCAGTGGGTAAGACTGTGCTCCCAATGCAGGGGGCATGAGTTCAGTCCCTGGTCGGAACTAGATCCCACGTGCATGCCACAACTAAGTCCACATGCCGCAGCCAAAAATAAATAATAAATATTAAAAAATAAAATTCACATTCTTGATAAAAAATAAATTTGATCAAGTTATTTTTGCCTGTGGTTGTAAACATTTCATTTACAATTTTGGAGCAGTTCCATGTAAACAGGTTTATAGAGGTAGGTTATTCTAATGTACTAGTATTTTCTCACCCGCTAGTACCATAGTACATTTCTAGCCTGTTAATTTCATTTATGGTTTAGAATGTATTACGTAGAAAAATGTAGCCTTGTCTTACCATTACCATATTTAGTCACCGTTACTGATGCAGAGAAGTGAAATAGTTTGAATAACCATTGGAAACAATTTTGTCAGGCAACCATCCATTGGTTCTCTGCCAGTGGACAGTGGCACAAATCTTGGTGGTGGTGAAGTGCTGTATTAGATTTTTGGGATTGGAAGGTGGGAGGTAGGTATTTTTAGAAACTGCTCTCAACAGTTGCTAAGTAAATATTTTTTTATTAACTGCAAAACTGATTTGCACTGTGCTAACATGCAACTCCATTAAAAATGTAATGTTTTAGTCTAGATCTAGACACAGTAAAACGAATAAATTAGCCTCTAGGTTTTGTGTGTGTGTGTGTGTGTCTACCAAAAAACATGAAGGTAAATACTTTGGACAATTTTTAATATCCTTGACTATCCTGCCCCCTTGCAAAATGGCGAAGAATGTTAAGTTATTGCTTTATCTTGAGTGTTATATAATGGTGTGCATAATTTTTTAAGCCTGAGTACAAAAGTGCAAGTTTTGAGATTAATAGATAATAGAGATTAATAGTAGAAATTAGTAATTACTAATTAAGTAGTAGTAATTAAAATTATCAAGTAATTTTACTTGATAAAATTATAATAGGGATTAATTTTACTTGAAAACAGATTAGTAATTAAGGAGTATGTAATGGGTCTCTTTAAGTGCCAGACACTGCCACTCCCTGGGAATTCAGGGGTGACAGTTCACATGAGGCTATGCAATATGGGATGTTACCAAAATGGATTCAATACTAGTGGAACAGATGGAAATCGGAGAAGATAATCTCTGGATTGCATTTTGAAGGATAAGGAAATACCTGAGTAATATGTAAATCATACATAATTTTTCTACAAAAAGTTGAAATAATACAGAAGTTTAGTAGGAGAAGTCCCATGCAGACATGTCCTTATCCAGACAGTTACACAAGCCCTTGCATTGCCATCAAGGAGGAGATCTGAGAACAATAATGACATAAATGACCTTAAGTGGTAGGGGCAGAGGAGAGTGATAAGTTGAGAAAATCCAAGCAGCAAGCATAAACTCAACTTTAAGGAAATGTGTTGGGCAGGGTGGGCTGTTGATAGGATGGTTTTCAGAGCAGTCCCAACAATAGAGTATCTTCTTCATTCCTTTGTACCAAGTTCAACCCTCTACAATGTCCTATTCATGAAGCTAAGTTGCTTCAATAACGGTTTCATATATCAGTGGTGGTGAGGACTCCTTGGGTTCTACTGCATATTAAAGCAAGTCTTTGTAGGATTTTAAGGTTGATAATCTGTCCCTGTGAGATAAATACATTGTAATGTCTTTAAAAATGCAACTTGTCTACAGTTTTTATCTTTAGAGGAAAATGTGCTGTATTTATAACTGAACATTAGGAAGGAAAATACCGTAATACTGTGCATTGTCAGCCAGGAGAATATTAAGCCTAGTGGATATATTTTGCCGCTTGCAAAATGTGGAGGTACTCAGCTCTGCTTTTTTTTGTCTCTAGATACTATACATGGAGTGGTAACAGGCTAGGATGGGTAAACAAGAAAACAGCAATGCATGGAAAGTAAACAATAAGGTCATTGAATCTTGAAGCTCTGATCTTCCTTTGGAATAATACCCTGTTCAAGGTCACAGAGCTGATTAGTGGCAGAGCTAGGAAAGAACCCAGCTGTGGCATCTTGTCACTAAATTGCCATTCTAGGCACAGGGCAGTGGTTCTCTTAAGTAGAGTTCCAGAACCAGAAGCAGTAGCTGGGAACTTGGCTAGAGATGTGAATTCTCATGCCCTGCTCCAGACTTACTTAATGGAACTCGGGATGGAGCCCAGCTATCTGTGTTTTTAGGAAGACCCCTTAAGTATTCAACTCATGTTCACTAAAGCATGAGTAACACTGCTTCATAGGTAAAAGATTTGCCACTGACTGTGGAAAGCTGAAGCATTCTCTTAGCTCACGAAAACTGCATCTCCTCCCAACTCCACATTTGGTGACATGTTGGTGACTTGAAAGCTGTGGTGGGAAATTAGAAAACCCTGCATACCAGGGCTTTCCCACCACCCCCTATCAGTTTATCAGCATACCACTGGCTCCAGATTACAAAGCTTATCAAGTTTCTTTGTCCTCACATCTTGAGTTAAAATTACTTTTATAATGATTGAGGTAGAATCTCCTCAAGTTGGAAACTTTAAAGAAGTGTTAATTTAGGAGAGATATCTGATTTATACATCTTAACAGGACTTCACTTTATCTAAACCAATTGTCCATGAATCCTGTGAAGCACTCTGCACACGTGCGCACGCGCACACATTTTGACTAGCTTTAAGGCGGGCCAGCAGTGTCCCAAGCCAGAGGTGTTGATTACAGAGTTACCACTACATCAGAGATGATTGTTGAAACTCCAGGACTAGATGAGTTTTTCCAGACTCAGCTTTTCATCTGGATATGAAGAGGGTTGAGCACAGAAATCTGGGGCGATACAAGGATAAAGAATAATGAATTACTGAAGAAAAGTGGGGAATAGTCACAAAGGAGGACATCCAGAAAGTCATCAGTGTTCTCTGAAGAGGTCAAGAAGGAAGCTATATTGTTTATTAGTCAAGGTGGTTCATGCTGCTTGCTGCAACAAAGTCTAGAATAAGGGCTTTATGCAAAAAAAAAATTTCTCGGTGTGAGTAGAGGAGGCTTCCATCCTCCCAAGCTGATGCAGCAGGGCCCAGATGCTGGAGACACACCGGCAGTGAACTGCCTCAGCAGGATTGACATGTGTTACTTTTTTTCACAGACCATTGTCCAGAACTAGTCAGGCCCACTGTATCTGCAAAGGAGGCTTATAAATGCAGGGGCACAAGTGGTTTGCAAGTACTGTAATAGAGAAAGTTGGGTGTGTCAGAGAACAGACTCTGGCCTCTGTACCTCAGGTAGCCAGGCTAGATCTTCAGGAAGGCAGATCCTGGAGCCAATAAACTCTGATGGCTCTCTGGCACAGGTTCCTCGCTTCTCTTTCAGGGCTAGTCACATAGGAAAACACGCCATGAAGTCACTGTTGCTAGGGAATACATAAACACAGCAAGAAATAATCTGCCTATCTGCTGAGGGTTTAACGTTGCAACCTTCCCATAAATGACCAACAGCTGTTTGACCTTTGCAGGGGCTGTATCTCCATGTTGGCATAGGAATAAGGAAGAAAAGAGTATGTATGTATCTACCCTGCTAGAACAGGAATTTCTTTTAGGGCAGAAGCCATAAGTTTTTTTCCCTTGTATTCCTAGTCTAGTACAAGGAGATGATCAGTAAAACTGCTGTTGAATGTTAATGCAGACCAGGATAGTATTAGCTAGCTTTCAGCAGTAGAATGCTGATGATTCATTGGATTTGTGGTCAATTAAAACCACATTATCGGGCTTCCCTGGTGGCACAGTGGTTAAGAATCCGCCTGCCAATGCAGGGGACACGGGTTCAAACCCTGGTCCGGGAGGATCCTACATGCCTCGGAGCAACAAACTCGTGCCACAACTACTGAGCCTTAGCTCTAGAGCCCGCGAGCCACAGCTACTGAGCCCACGTGCCACAGCTACTGAAGCCTGCATGCCTAGAGCCTGTGCTGTAGAACAAGAGAAGGCACTGCAATAAGAAGCCCGTGCACTGCAACAAAGAGTAGACCCCGCTCGCCGCAACCAGAGAAAGCCCGTGTGCAGCAATGAAGACCCAACGTGGCCAAAAGTAAATAAATTTATTAAAAAAAAACAAAACCCTACATTATGTCTCTTTCCAAGATCTGTTGCCAAGCCACATCTATCTTGGACATTAAAAAAAAAAAATTTGCCTGCCTGCTGATGATTTTAGAATCAAAGCTTTTAAATGACCACCATTAATCAATACTACTCCCAAAAGAGACCAGGAAAAGCTCTCGAGACTAAGCTTCTTGAAAATAGAATTATAATCTCCCTAAATGTTAAAAGGAATTTTACCCATACTTGATCTTGGGCGTGTGTGTGTGTGTGTGTGTGTGTGCGTGCGTGCGTGCGTGCGTGAGTGCGTGCGTGTGTGTGTGTGTGTGTTGTGTTTAAGGATGTTTTCAAAGCGTCAAGTGTTGCAGGTCTGAGAATTTTAATTCTTATTCTTTCTCCAAACCGTGCTGACCCTTCAAGCAGACTTGAAAACTTAAGTGCTTTCTTATGTTTGCCTAATGTTCAAGAACCTGCCATCCCTTCTTTCCAAAAGATGGTGGAAGATGAAAACTTATTTGGGCCTGTTTACTAGTGGGCTTCAGAGCTCCCAATGGAGGTGGCTTGTTACTTTGATAACATTGTGTGCCTAGTGATTTGCCACACATAGTGTGTGATAAACTCTCACCTGTGGCTTTTGTGCAACCTGAGGTTGAAGATCCATGCATTGCAATGGCTAGCTAGTGTCAAGGTTGGCTCATCATGTCTACAAATGAACCTACAAATTTGCCTCCTTAAACCTGTTCTTCCTCCTATAATTATCTCTTGATGAATGGAAGCTCCCAAGCAGAATACCTGGGAGCCATCCTTGACTCATCTATCAGGTCCATCTCCTCAGTCTCCTCACTGGTTTTGCCTAAATTTGGCCTTTATCATCTCTCCTCTGTACTCTTGCAGTAGCCTCTGATATAGTCTCCTTACGTTGAGGGTAACTTCTCCAGTCCATTCTCTGCATCATTCTTCCTGAATGTGCCACCCCTTTCCCCACTTACTTTCAGGATAATAACCAAAGTCCATGATCTGTCCCCTGCTTACCAAGCTATTCAACCTCATCTCTTAGCTTCTATCCCCAGCCCCAATCTCCATCCTAACACCTTACACTCCAGATACACTTGCAGTTTCCAGGACTCACTGTGCTGTCATGCCTTCACATACTTCTCTGTGCTAGAAATGCCTTCCACTTTCTCCTCCAGTATGCCCACTTGTTCAGTTCAAACAGCTCTAGGAAGCTGTGGCACTTAGTGAGGAACTGGGGCCCACACTCTTCCAGAGCCACTCTGCTCACTGTTGTCCTTTGAAAAAAACACATGGACAAATTCCAGTCAGACATTTTACATCATTCCTTTTTTTCTTTGAACTCCTATTTCCATTCCACTTTCCCCACAGGATTTAATCATACATGCAATTCATTTTCATGCCTTACTGTCTTCTAGTGATTGCCATGTTGTGTTTCTTTGAAACAAAAATATGCACTTAATTTCAATTTTAATTTTTAACTTCTTGTGACCATAAACCTTGAAGTGTTATTCTTCTGGTTACAGTTGCCATTACAGTTATTACACGTAATTGATCAAAGCTACATAACTGCATCACAAAGTTTGATAACAATTTGAATACAGAGAGTTCAATTTTATTTAATGAGATGGAATTCTGTAATACATGTTCATGTATAAATTGATAAATGTTAATTTATTTCTAGATTGAGACAGGAATCACCATCAATACTATCCCTATTTTTCATTTTTTTTTAGATACTGGGGGTAGGAGTTTATTAATTTATTTATTTTTGCTGTGCTGGGTCTTCGTTTCTGTGCGAGGGCTCTCTCTAGTTGTGGCAAGCGGGGGCCACTCTTCATCACAGTGCATGGGCCTCTCACTATGGCGGCCTCTCTTGTCGCGGAGCACAGGCTCCAGACGCGCAGGCTCAGTAGTTGTGGCTCACGGGCCTAGTTGCTCCGCGGCATGTGGGATCGTCCCAGACCAGTGCTCGAACCTGTGTCCCTTGCATTAGCAGACAGATTCTCAAACACTGCGCCACCAGGGAAGCCCCCCTATTTTTCATTTTAATTCATGTATAAGTTAAGAAGTCTTCACAAAATTATATGCAACCGGAAGAAGTTTTGTTATTGCAATGTTACTCAGTTCTTTGCATTCTTTTCAAGATATATGCCACTTAAGAGATCTTTTACTAAAAATCAGCGAACAACTCCATTAGAACTTCCTTCAGTGTTGTACCATGGCAACCTCTTTTCTCTAAGGCTGTTTCCCTGAAGGAGCTCCTAGAACAAGGGAGAGCAGTTTTACAACATGCCCACTGGTTGGAGGCCCATGAGAGCAGAAGCTTGTTGGGTAGGGCTACCCTCAAGGCCTCAGGCTCCTAAGCCCACAATGGGGGGGGGGCACTGATAGTTTTCTTCTAGCTCTCACTCCTTTCCCTCTCCAGGTTTGAATCTCTTTATCTGGTGCCTGAAACTCCCTTGAGCTGAGTATCAGGATTGTATTCTTCCTCCCACTCTTAGCAACCCCTCTTCCTGAGTTGACTGTCTCTGCAGGACAAAGATTCACCAGGTGTAATCAGCAAATCAACTCTGATCTAAAATGATGGTGCCGCTCTTAAAAACAACATCAACAAAGAGATAGCCTCTGAAAGCTGGCCTGCTACATTCACCTCCTGGGTTCGAAATGATGTGCTTTTTAAAAGACAAGTTTGCTGAAAGCTTTCAGTGTCAGCTTTCTGAGCCATTTACAGTCTGCTCTTACACAATGTAGGGAACTAGCACGCTCTACTCAATTCACTAAACCACTCTGGAAAATTGTGTGCTGCTGGCCCCATTTTGCCTCCGTTAGCATTTTAGTTCAGGGCATTAACTTTGCTTTTGTACCAGGGCCTACTTGGATCCGTGCCTGTTTCTGACCACATTCATTATCTCAGGTTTCACCAGGGCCCTCTCCTTGGCTCGCTCCCATTTCTAACAAAGATGGAGTCATAACATCAAAGCTGTGTGCATTGGTAACTTCCTCCTGGGTTAACCTTTGCTCTGAAACAGAATCCTCCATGCTGCTGGAAGGTGACTTGATGCCTTGGGAATAGCACGGAAGCTAGTGGAGACAGAAGACGGAAGACCAAAGTTAGACGACTTCGCTCTGTCACAAACAGTGACCCTGGTTAGCTCCTTCCTCACCCCGACACTCAGTTACTGCATCTAAGCAATTGGATACAGGTTTTGCCCTGTTCTCCTACCTAGGATCAAGGGAAAGGCAAAAGTTTTGCTATGTTTAGAACAGTGCCAAGCTTACAGTCGGCTGTTGAAGAATGTTAGCAGCCATTATTGGTATCCAAGAGGAAGATATTCCCCAGAATTTGAGGCCCAGTTCACAAGAAAATCTTTCTCATGATCTCAGGGAACATGGATTATGTGGATTTTGGTGGAGGAAGATGGAGATCCAGCTGGTGGTCAGATCTAGAGAGTTAAAGCATTATCTCCTAAAGCCCATCATCCAAGTGGGAAAAGCAAGGATCGAATTGCTGAGGCCTGGGCTGGCGGGGAGAGGGGACGGATGGGCTGCCTTGCCAGCTTGGACGCACCCCGCTGGTTTCCACAGCTCTTCTTGGGGCGAGTGTGGGTGAGTCATGGTAGCTGCATATCTGGGCAGCAGTTAGCCTACCTGCCTATTGCAGGGGATGCTGGGGACACCTGGGAGAGCCAGTTCTGCCCCAGGGTGGCTGCCCGGAAGAGCCTGCACTCCCAGTCCTGAAGTGGGTGATAGGAAATGCTCCCAGTGGAACAAGGAAAAGAGGATGTGCTGGACAAGCATGGCCCACACTATCCTCAGACAACTGTAGTCCATCCAGAGCAGAGACCCACCTGTAGACAGGAGCTGGGAAAAGCAGTGTGAGTGGTCAGGGGCTCAGAGCTGGAGCCTCAGGGGATCTGAGTATGGCTTCTGGCCCCACCACCTCCTGGCTGTGTGACTGTAGGCAAATCCCTCAATCTCTCAGCTCTAAAGGAGGGGATGATACCTGTCCCCTGGGGTTTTAATGAGAATTCAATAATATTTTGTAAAACACACCAGTATAAAGGTCTCTCTGCAGATGTCTAGCCGATGGAGTTGGAGACCTTCCAGGCAAAGCTGAATCAAGGAGGACTTCCCTGGTGGCGCAGTGGTTAAGAATCCGCCTGCCAATGCAGGGGACACAGGTTTAAGCCCTGGTCCGGGAAGATCCCACATGCCACAGAGCAACTAAACCTGTGCGCCACAACTACGGAACCTGTGCTCTAGAGCCTGCGAGCCACAACTACTGAGCCCACGTGCCACAGCTACTGAAGCCCGCACACCTAGAGCCCATGCTCCACAACGAGAAGCCACCACAATGAGAAGCCCGCGCACCGCAACGAAGAGTAGCCCCCGCTCACCACTAGAGAAAGGCTGTGCGCAGCAACAAATACCCAACACAGCCAAAAATAAACAAAGAAATAAATAAATTTATTAAAAAAAAAAAAAAGCTAAATCAAGGACCTGAGGCTGGAAAGTGATGTCCTGAGAGTCGAGGAGGCCACAGAGATTCAAGGGGCTGAGTGGCGGGGTTGGGGGGAGGAGGAGTGGAGGAAGGTGCCTCAACTGGGAGGGTCTTGAAGACCAGTTTACAGAGACAGACTACTCTTTAGGCTACAGGGCGCTGTGAATGTGTCTGCAGGGGGTAGGTGTGCCTTCAAAACACAGGAAGGCTTCCCTGGTGGCGCAGTGGTTGAGAGTCTGCCTGCCGATGCAGGGGACACGGGTTCGTGCCCCGGTCCGGGAAGATCCCACATGCCGCGGGGTGGCTGGGCCCGTGAGCCATGGCCGCTGAGCCTGCGCGTCCGGAGCCTGTGCTCCGCAACGGGAGGGGCCGCGACAGTGAGAGGCCCGCGTACCGCAGAAAACAAAACAAAACAAAACACGGGAAGGCAGACCGGTACTGTGTTTTCAAGTCCAAGTTTTGGCACATTTCCTTGGGGAGATGACACGGGCAATGAGGACAAGGCAAGACATCAGCCTACCTGGGACACACCCACAAGCAGGTATCAGCTTCACACCTCACCCCTGGGAGAGGTAAGAAGCCACTGGGTGACCAAGGTTCAGCTCTAGGAGACTCTGGGTGTGAGCTCCTGGAGGCCCAGGCCCAGGCCCAGTGTATAGACCAGGCGCTCAGTGGGCTCTCTGGATAAGGTGTAGAGCGAAGGACAACCAGGAGCCTCTGGCCCCGCCCTGTATTTTTGAAGGAGGGACAACCGGCCAGAGCGGGGAGCTTGATGTACACAAGCCACACAGCAGGCGGTGGGTGAGCCGGGCCTACGAATTCAGGGGCTCCTCCCTTCCTCCACTCCAGCCTCCCCCTATAAAAAGGCACCTCCCCACCCCCCAGCTGGCAGCAGCTCTCAGAGCAGGAGAGGAGGGTGCCGCCCTGCCTCCCGTGGTCTCACAGTCTCCACCTCCTCTCTCCCTCTCTGTCTATGGTCAGGAACTTCTGATAAACCTTGCCAGGCAAACTTTGCCTCCTTGGAAAGCCTCCAGAATAATCACAAGGAAACAGCCCACGCCTGCATTCTGCATTCTCGAAAACCCTTCACCCTCCCTGTGCAGAGAGACTTGGGGCCGCTCCTCACCCGCTTGCAGCCTGTCCTGGTAGCCTCCACACACGGGGAGAAGTCCCTTCCCCTTCTCTCCACCGCCCTGGATGGAGGCCACAGTCCACGGGAGAAGCCGGGGTAGGAGAGCAGAGACGCAGTGCCGTGAGTGAGCCTCAGGACTTGCCTCTCCGTGGTCCTCCTGCAGTGTCCTCCCAGTGCAGCAGCAACAGCCCAGTTCCCCTTCACAAATATCCTGCCAGGTCACGTCAGCTCTCCGATCAGAACCCTGCCTCAGTCTGGGTAAGGCCCCAAATCTACACAAGCCCTACCCTCGCCGGGCCCTCCATCACTTCCCTGACCTTATCTGTGTGGCTCTCCCTTAATCTCCCCTCCACCCTGACCCCCCACTGCCAGGCCTGCGCCCACCCAACTGGGGCATTTGCACGGTCCCCAGAGTCCTCCTTCCCACCTCTGCTGAAATGTCAGCTTCTCAGGGAGAAGGCCTTCCGGGACTTGGCAGATGCAGCCTGCCCTTCATTCCTCACTCCTCTCCCTGTTTTATTTTTCTCCAGCTGACATACCGACTACTTTACTTATTTTAAAGTGACAATCATCTCAGTCCCAGCTAGGATGATAGCAACAGGAGAGCAGATGTTCTGTTCCCTGCTGTATCCCTGGGATGCGGTGCGGTACTCAGCACACAGCAGGCCCCCACAAATGCCTTTGAACGCTGAAGGGGTGAATGAGGGGATGCGTAAATGAATTAAGAGAGCACTATATGCTATTTTGCCCTCCTGGGCAGGGGACGTTCCCTCCCAGCTATGGAAATCCTGAAAAGCGCCAGATGTGGACTTCGGTAAGAGAGAAGGGACCAAGCTGTGGGTCAGGATCTTGGCTGATAAAACCACCAGGTGCAATCACCTTCTCCCCCCACCTCTTCCAAACACACTTCTTTTTTTAGAGAGAGCTTAATCCACCAATTGTCACTCTTGACTGAATTTTCTGCAGGTTTTGTTTTGTTTTTTACATCTTTTTAATTTATTGGAGGGACCATAAAAGGCACAGATCTGCAGCATGCCGCTTGGTGAATTTTTACATATGTGCACACCTGGGTAACCACCACACAATTCAAGATCTGAGCCGTTTCATCACAAGAGGCGTCCCCAAATGTCCCTACCCTCCTGACAGTATCATACAGTATGGGCGCTTTTGCGTCTGGCATTGTATCTGTGAGGTTTCCCTGATGGTCCGGTGTCACAGGAATTTGTCCTTTTTTATTGCTGTTTATAGTCCTCTTCACATCTTCTTGAGTGTGGATTACATGATCTGGACCGGTTCTTTCATCGGCCTCACAAAGGACATGGGGAGCCGCCGCACACTCGCTCAGCCATCTGGTCTCTGGCTTTCCGTGGGTACATAGGCTACAGAGAGACTTGGTTGCTCTGCTCCAGACTTGGGGACCTCATCAGAGCCCGTGGAAGGCAGAACAGCATCGTGGGCAAGGGCTCAGGCCTTGGAATCAGGCTTGGGTTCAAATTGCTCATTGTCATTTCTTGGCATTGTGACCTTGAGCAAGTCCCTAACCCTTTGTTTCTTTTCTTCATCTGTAAAATGCAAATATAGTTAAACTACTGGCTGTGTGTCACTGCTGTGAAGACTAAAGAAAATGACCCATGAGTGTGGTGCTCAGGGCATGGTAGACGCTTGATAAATGCTAGTTATTCTTATTACAGCTTCTAGCACCAGACACTCTTCCAGAATTGTCTTTATCAGGATCTTTGCCCCACAGGCCAATCCAGAGCTATTTCCTGGCCATCTCCCCTCACCCCTACTGGGCTGCCTGCTCAGGCCTCAAGTTCCCCAACTTTCAAAGCACTTTTGTAAATGGGCACAGGGGAGCAATTGGAAACCAGAAGAAACATGAGGAAGCGCACATATACATTTACAAGCACCATAATGAAAGCTTTGTATCCTCAGTGGCTAAGATTCATTATCAGGTCTTTCCTGCTGCACTTTGAACTTGAGCTTCACAAAGTGCTGAGTGAAGAGGTAGCTTAAGTGCAGGAGGCAGGCACCAATCTGAGATTCAATCTGCCCCCGACCCCTCCATGGAGATGCCTGAGCAGCTCACAACCACCCATGAGGGGCTGGCTGTTGCCTCCCAGCTAGGGAGCTGCGGTCCCCACCAACACGGCCACACACGAAGGAGGCCTGGGCACATTGTGGGATTCCCAGTGTCACCCCATGATAGCCCCTGGGGCTTCCAGCCTGTCCAGAACACAGAGACGTGGCACACGCCGTGGCTTTGTCAAGGGTACCTTGGGGCACTTGGTCACCCCACCCACTATCCCTGATGACCTAGGAACCATCATGAAGGACTGATAACAGCTGCAATAGTATTTGACATGGGCGACAATTGACAGTCTCTCGGTCACAGATGAAGTAGGACTCAGAGCGTTGTCAGAATCATCTCTGTCCTTGTTGGGGAGAAATCTCAGTGCTCTCAGAAGGCACTGAGCCCCTCCATCCTTAAGGTCTTCCTTGCAGTGAAATCCTGGAGCCACATTCCAGGGGTACGCTTGCACCGTCCCTGCGGCAGTCACCCCGCAGGACACGCTGCAGCACGCTGGCAGCCACTGTGCAGCAAATAACAATATGATAATAATGAGCATTTGTTGAATGATGATTCTGTGGCAGGCGCTTCATGCCTTAGCTCATTTAATCCACTCAGCGATTCTGTGAGGTGGTGCTGTGGGTTGAATTGTGTCTTCCTCAAAAAGATGTTGAAGTCCTAACCCCCAGTACCCGGGCATGTGACCTTATTTGGAAACAGGGTCATTGCAGATGATGAAATTAAGATGAAATCATAGGGTGGGCCCCCTCATCCAGTACAATCAGTGTCCTTATAAAAAGGGGAAATTTGGACACAGAGACTTGCACACATGGAGAAGGTCATGTGCAGACGAAAGCAGAGATTGGGATGATGAATCTAAAAACCAAGGAATGCCAAAGACTCCCAGAAAACCCCCAGGAGCTAAGGGAGAGGCCTGGATCCAATTCTCCCCTACAGTCCTCAGAAGGAACCAACCCTGTTGACACCTTGATTTCAGACTCCCAGCCTCCAGAAATACGCTTTTGTTATCTAAGTCGCCCAATTTGTGGTACTTCGTTGCAATAACGCTAACAAACTATCACAGGTGGGTACTGTTTTTATCCACACATTACAGACCGAGGCTTGACCCTGCCGGGGCTTTAGAGAGGGTTGGGATGATGCAGGAACTGAGGTGGGATCAGCAGAGTTCCCGAGGGGTTGTTTGTTCCCTGACAACTGGCCAGGTGCCCCCTCTCCCCACAAATGGGCGTCCACTCCTATACCAGCAGGAAGTTTCACACCCAAGCTCAGCCTGGTGGCTTCTCTCTGTTCCTTCCCGTTCTTTCTTTCTTTTTTTTAAAATTAATTAATTAATTTATTTTTGGCTGCGTTGGGTCTTCATTGCTGCGCGCGGGCTTTCTCTAGTTGTGGTGAGCGGGGGCTACTCTTTGTTGCAGTACACGGGCTTCTCATTGCGGTGGCTTCTCTTGTTGTGGAGCAAGGGCTCTAGGTGTGCGGGCTTCAGTAGTTGTGACTCACGAGCTTTGTTGCTCTGCAGCATGTGGGATCTTCCCAGACCAGGGATTGAACCTGTGTCCCCTGCATTGGCAGGCAGATTCTTAACCGCTGCACCACCAGGGAAGTCCCCCCTCCCGTTCTTAAGGCCTAAAGATGGAAGTCAGTGGCTGGGGAAGGGAGCTGCCAACACAGGCCAGAGGCTGCAGGGTGGAGGGGGAGAGCCTTACACACACAGCAGGAGGGTCTGGCTTGAGGATGCAGGGGCCACCAGAACAGCCTGTGCCCACTTTTCCTCTCTTTACTCTTCAAAGTCCTGAACAGACCTCTGGTGGAGGTGAAGACCCTGACAAGGCCACAGAGCGGGACAACAAGGGCCCAGCCAGGAAAGGAAAGGGTTGCCATGCCTGGAGGGTGCGGAGATGTGGTGAAGAGGGAACAGGTGACCCTGAGTTCAAACTCTGTTTTCTTCACTCATTGGCTGGGGGAAGTTGGTCTGACCTCAGTTTCCCCATCTGTAAAATGGAAATAATAATGTTATGGCCTTACCTTTTAAAGTATTGTCAATAAAAAAAAAAGAAAAACCCTCACGGGACTTCCCTGGTGGTTAACAGGGAAGTGGCTAACACTACGCGCTCCCAATGCAGGGGGCCCGGGTTCAATCCCTGGTTGGGGAACTAGATCCCGCATGCTACAACTAAAAGATCCTGCACGCTGCAACTAAGACCAGGCACAACAAAATAAATAAATAAATATTTTTTAAAAACCCCCAAAACAAAAAACCCTCACTTAGCACAGCCCCTGGAAACAGTAAGGGCACAGTGTTATTGGTTGTTCTCATAATTGTTATAGGAATGACCCTGAACCAATCCTGAGAATAAACATGGTGCGGAGGGAAAAAGGTGTCCTGTGTCCTGTACAGAGAGGTAGAGCATGGGGCAGCGAGCTGCCAGGCCTGGGTTCCCGCCTGGCTCTACCACAGTTCCTTGGGTGAACTTGAGTGAGTTCACTGGGAGAGCCAGTGTTTGGAGGCTCTGTATTAGGAGGCTGGGAGAAAAAGGGGGGCCCCTGTCAATTCTCGGATGTGCATCCTTAGTGCCAGGGCTGTGCCGGCACTGGGGGTTCTGAGTAGCTACTTGGCTGCCAGCTGGGTGTAATGCAGAGGCTCTCCTCTGGGTGCCAGAAAGAGTGGGGTTTTCTGGGAGTCATCATTTCTGGGTTTGGCTTGTTCCCCAGATGGGGTGTGTTGGGAGGGGCTGAACTTGGCAGATGACCTGGGCTCTGGGTTTGGCTCATCCTGGACTCGCAATGGAACCCTTTGCTTCTTTGGGCCTCTATCTCCCCACATGTAAACTAACTGATTGTTCCTTTCCAGTGATGAAATTCTGGATTTTCTTTCCTACCTCGAAGGACAGTAGGTACTTGAATGACTACTGGGTGCCAGGGGCAAAGCTTTCCACACACTTTATCAACTTAATCCTCACAGCTCTACGAGGCAGTTACTATTATTCTTCCACTCTGCAGATGAGGAAATGGGGGCTCCGAGAGACAGGTGGCTTCCCCGAGATCACACAGCTCATAACGGACAGAGATGGAATTTATGCTCCCATAGCTTTGTGTAAGAACTTGCTCACCGCTTCAGCCCTCACGGCTTTCCCATCCTCACACACCATGTGTCGCTGGGCCACTCCCCTGGGCACGTTCTCCAAAAGTGCCTCCACTTCAATTAATTTTTAAAGATGACGTTAAGAACAAGATGGAAGGAAGGGATGACACAGCCATGACTCATCATGGGGAGAAGGCAGTCGAGGGATGGGGTGTTTTAACATGTCTGCTGCCTCACCAGGTGCAGGTGTCACTCCCTTCGTGCCCTTCCCCCACCCCTACCCTGCCCTGTGCACTGGCCACAGCCCTGACTGGCCTGGGAAGGGACACAGCTCTGGCTGTAACTCGGGCCCTACCATGACCAGGGTCAACCCAGCGCTCCAGCTTCCCAGGACCAGGCCTCCCTGAGGCGCCCCCGTGGTCGCAAGCTTCTCATCGGCTGCCTGATGCTGTATGCTTACCTGCCACCAGACTCTCCTGAGACCCTCTGATGCCTTCAGGTACGGGCTTTCTGGAAGGGCCTGCCCATCCTGGAGGTGTGTCTGGTACCTGGCCCCCAGCCCAGCTCGCCCAGCCCTGCACTGGGCAGTCTCTCTAAAGCAGGTTTCCTGCACTGGGTTCCACAGTGGGTCCAAGCTAGTTCCACAGTGCCCTGTCCAGAGCCACACTCGTCGGCCTGCTCTGTGCACTAGGCTCATACTCCGATTTATTGAAGATGCTATGAACTGTTTGAATTGACCAGCACTCCCTGTGCTGGCCCCACGTCACCCTCTTCCCAGGCCACTTCCTGGAGCCGCTGCCACAAGCATATGTGTGGGCATCCTGGCTAGTCACTCAGGACTCCAAAAAGACCAAGAAGGGAAGCCATGCCCTAGGCTGGTCAGGAACTGCCTGGTTTCTATGGTGATGAAGCAGGTGGCACTGGATAGTGTGAGCACCCAGTAGGGCAAGGCTCTGGGAAAGCCTCTCTGGTCCTCACGGGCATCGAAACACAGCCCCAAAGCCTGGCACAGCTCAGAGCTCTGGCCAAAGGGTGCGAGAATCTACAGTTTGGTTTCTCGGAGCTGACGTCTTCAGCCCTCATCGTGAAGGAAGCTTGTGGAAAACACTGGAGGGAGAAACCTGGGATTCTTCCTCCAGGGATATTAAACACACATACAGATCAAACGCTGCAAGTGAAAATGCATTTTCTGAATGAGTTGCCACAATTTAAAAGTAAAAGTAATTCACATCAAAATCTGGATTTTTGACTTCTGTTGAGAAATTGGAAAATCTGGTAGCCCTGGGCCTGCCTGTGCTCTTGAGTGGAAAAATTTGCAGGAGCTGAGGGTCCTCGCCCTGACTTAGCTCTTCATTCAGGATCATTTAAACCGTGACTCACTCTCCTTTATACCCAGCCCCCTTCCCTCATTTCTGTTATCTGCCTCCTTCCACAGGTGGATGAATTTTTTTTAACTCCTATGTAGTCCAGCTGTTAAAATAAGTCCAGTAATTTGAGGAACGCCTGCACACTCTGTCCTGCTCTTATTCATGCACAGACGACATGAACATATTAAGGCTCTGAGAAGTCCTGCAATTTCCCGAAGCATCATGGTCCCCATCTGACACAGTGAGTGCTCCCCAGACAGAAGGTGGGTGCCTCCTCAGACAGTCCCCGTGCCTTTGGGGCAGCCCACTTTCCCCTCCCCCCGCTGCCCAGGGTGGTTGCTTTGGCATCTTCTCAAAGCACTGGGCAGGTCTCAGTGAGCTGGCTGAGGAGCACCTGTGTGATACAGCAGATGATGTCTGTTTGACTCACAGAGAGACAGAGACTAAAGGAGATCAGGTGATGAAGAAATTCAGATCCAGAGCCAGTGAGTCAGAGTCTCACCCCCTGCCTGTCCTTGACCTGGGCATCCCCTCGCAAGCCTGGCTGACGCCAATATCCTGAGGGTTATCAGTAATTAGCATATCTCACCCGGGACCCCTGATCACTGATTTCACACACCTCCCGGGCTGCGTGTTCTGCTTAGGCAGGACTGCTGACTCAGACGCAGGCCACGCCAGCGCCCAAAGCAACTCTAGAGATCTTCCCATCCTGTCTAGTTCTTTCAT